>NC_084831.1:39547501-39847501 GCF_033115175.1 Lepus europaeus
TTTGTAAAAAGAAAATCCCCAGGCCATGGGTTTTCCAAAACTAGATGCGAGTTTTTGGTGTCTTTGGTGACTAGAAACTGACCACGGCAGGTCACCAGCGCGTTCGCCTGCCCGAGTGTGTCGGCCCCGTCTCTTCTTCCTACGATGCCTCCTCAACACCCTGAGGGTAGGAGCTCCACAAACCTCCTGGCCTGGGTGCCGTCAGGACTGAGGCCCCCGCCCCGGCTCCCGAGGCCTTGTTCTGTGCCCTGCTATTTCTCCAGGTGCGCCTCCCGTGATCTGTGCACCAAGGGCTCTCTCCTGGGAAACAGATGAGCTGTGCGATGTACTGAATGCACTTGCTGTTTAAAGCGGCCATGGCACCTCACTGAGCTTAGCATTCGCATGGGATCTCTTCCTGGCCACACTACTCACTGCGCACTCCTCCCAGACTGCAGTCTCCTTCACGCCAGAGGGGTGACGTAGGGGCTGGAACACACTAGGTTTCCAGTGATTTATTTTTTAAATATTTATTTATTTATCTGGAAGGCAGAGTTACAGAGAGGCCGCAAGGAAGCCAGGAACCCGGAATGCCATCTGGGTCTCCTACAAGGGTGGCAGAGGTCCACATACCCTTGGGCCATCTTCCGTTGCCTTCTCAGGCACATTAGCAGGGAGCTAGACTGGAAGTGGAGCAGCTGGGACTGACCTGGCACCCATATGAGACGCTGGCATCATAGGCAGCAGCTTAACCTGCTACGCCACAGTGCCAGTGCCTTGGTAAGCATTTTCTGAACTAATGTAGGCATGAACAACTGGGAGCCTTTGTGGCGAGTTCTCTTGTATAACAGAAAACCCTGCCACAGCCCTTTCTTCTCCCATCTCAGGTTATCAGCAGGGTCTAAATGCCCCCGGGAGCCATGACCTCCTGCACTGGACAGATGCCAGACAGGCACACAGGAGACCTGAGTTCTCATCCCGACCCCTCTGCCCTGGGGCAGGGTCCTCTGCTCTTCCCATCTGCGCTGTGAGGGTCATAACCCCAGTGCTGCTTCCTCGCAGGATGTGGGGAGGTGAGACCAGGACCACTCGCGGTGCAACGTCCAGAGAGGATCCGAGTGGGGGCTCCACTCGCAGGGCCAGTGGGGTCCTGCCCGGGGATTCGCTCCCCTCCTCCAGCTCGCTCGTGGGGGACTCAGAGAATGTTAACTATTAGGCCCCAGCCCACCTGCAGAGCCTCAGATGAAAGCAGGCTCAGCGTGTAAAGTCTAATCGATGCCCTGCGCCTGCCGGCGGGGCCTCGGCTCACTCTGCCTAGAGATGGATCATTAATCCAGACACTCTGGCCTGGAACACTGGGCCCAGGAAGTCCCGAGACATTCCTGACCACCCACGGCTCAGAGCATCAGCTGCATGGGGCAGCCGGCCCTGCCGCTGAGTTGCAAAGTTTTACTATCTCGAAGTTAGATGAGACTCAGAGCATCTGGGCTGGACTCCCACTCAGGGCAGAAATCCAGGCACAGTGTGTGCACTCGCGGCTGGCAGAGAGCACAGTACCCAGAAAGGTATGCTTGCCGGGCAGCCCTGCCCTTGGAGTGGGCGGAGCTGCGTGACCTGGGACCTTGCCTTCTCTTTGTAAAAGTGGGGATGTTAGGGATAAATGAATTTGCTCGAAACTTTTTACTTGGAGATTTATAAAAGTGACACTGACACGCGTGCTGTTATTTTCATTTCTAACATCATCAGCACCTATCTTGGGGCTGTTTTAATTTCTATACCCCTAAAGTCAGCTTTGGCTGATGAGATGTTGATTCTGGGAGATCGCTCTCCTTCTCTCTCCCCACCTCCTCTCTCCCTTCTTCTGCCTTTAATTATTTACTTACTTTCTACTTATTTTTAAAAAACATTTTTATATTTATTTATTTATTTTGAAAATCAGGGTTACAGAGAGAGAGAGAGAGAGAGAGAGAGAGAGAGAGAGAGAGAGAGAAGGAGAGAGGCAGAGAGGGAGAGAGAGATCTTCCATCTGCTGGTTCACTCCCGCAGCAGCCAGCAGCAGGTCAGGTTGAATCCAGGAGCCAAGACCTTCTTCTGGGTCTCCCATATGGGTGGTGGGAGCCCAAACACTTGGGTCATCTTGAGCCATTAGCAGGGAGCTGGAGCTGGAACGTGAACTAGTGCCCATATACGATGCCAGTGTTGCTGGCAGTGGTTTTACCTACTACACCACAATGCCAGCCCCACCTTCTTACTTATTATGTATTTGGAGGGCAGAGAGACCGAGACAGAGATTTTCTATCTGCTGCTTCACTCCCCAAATGCTCACAGTACTCAGGGCAGGGCCAGACCAAAGCCAGCAGACTAGAACTCATCCGGGTCTCCCTCCTAGGTGACAAGGACCCAAGTACTTGAGCCATCGTCTGCTTCCTCCTGGGATGCACATCAGCAGGCATCTGGAATTGGAAGTGGGACCCGGGCACACTGACATGGGGTGCAGGTGTCCCAAGGGGGCAGCTGAGCCACTGTGCCAAATGCCTGCCCTGTCTTTCTGCCTTTCAAATAAAGAAAGGAAAATTAAAATAAAAATAAAGTATTTGTGATCCGTGGGGCCTTAAATATAAAGACCCCTTTCTCTGTATGAGGCCCTGTGGCTCCCCCCTGCCCCCCCCAGAGGAGTCTCCTGCCTTTCCCCCAGCTCTTGCTGCCCGCCAGGTGCAGCAAACTGAGCTTCGATAGCCCCGGCTTGTTCCATGGGAGCTCCTGCCCTTCCCTCCGGGTGATTTCCCACTCACCTATCAAGGCCCTGCTCGGAAGGCCTCTCCCGAGAAGCCCTCCTAATTCCCTATGGCAATCTCTGAGGAAGTTACTTGTTACTTTGCCTGGCTTCTCCTGGCTTGTTGCAGCTTTTACTACCAAGGCGCCAAAGCATATTCTTTGGGTTTTGGCTCTTTTTCTTCTTGAATGAATAAAGACAATTACAGTGCAACCTCCCTGGGAGACCTGGCATTCTTATCCTGGCTAATTACAGCCACGACGATATTGGTCATGGGATCCTTGGCATGGCTGTTTTAAAAGCAGACAAATACCTGGATTCTAGACAAAATGACTGTGGAATCCGACAGGTCTGGGTATGAATTTATGCTCAACCACTTCAAAGCTGGGTGAGATCGGATGTGATTTCACCTTTCTCAGCCTGTTTCCTTGTTTGAACAGCGGGAATTTAGCAAAGCCTATCTCAGAGAGTTCCTGTGTGATGGTGAGCGATACTTACAGTCAATGGTAGGGCATCCTGCCCGAGGCCACGAGGACCTCTCTCTGGCTGTCCCCTCAACTGTCAGATCACAAGGCTCTGCTGTCAGCATCCTTGGTCACATGGTCCTCCCCTCCGGGGCGTGGCCTTCCAGATGGAGGCCATTCTCCCCTGTGTCACACAGTCCCCTTCTCAGTAACTTCCTACGGCGCCTGCTTTCTAAGGGCCTCTCCAGCTCTGGGTCCCTGGAAGGCCACCTTTCTCCAAGCTGGGCAGGGGACCAGGAGAAAGCTGGGATGAGGGGACAAGCGAGGTTCAGGAGGGCGAGAGCGGGTTTGCTCACGTCCTCAGCCAGGGTTTGAGGCCCCCAAGCCTGGGGGAGGTGGAGAGGGCAGGGCTTGTGTTTTGCCTGTTGGATCCCTCAGGCCTTATACAGTGTTTGTCCACGAAGAGATGCCCAGTGCGTGTCTGTTTGAATGGAGAACACAAACGTTCTCAGAATAATGCTTCAGAAGAAATAAACCGAGATGATGTCCGCACCCAGGCTTCCGCGATTGCTTTCTTGGGAAAAGGCCCATCGAATTCCCTCACACAGCAGCTCTATTTCTCAGTGGCCACCTTCCGATCGGGATTAGAACCTTCCTAGAGAGATGAGGGAGGAGGAAGGCTGTGGGAGCTCCCGGTTCAGGAAGCTGCGAAAGACAGAGGTCCTGGGACGCCACTCAGCATCTCAGAGAAGGCACCGGAAGCCCCGGAGGAGAGACGATGTTTGAGAAAGCTCTGTGAGTCCCCGAGCCTTTGTCTCATGTCCTTATTTGTTCCTGTCGCACAGGTGGGCTTTCGGAGGGACTGGCTGTCGACTCTGAAATGGAGAGGGACTTGTGAGGTCAAGTTGCCCCCAGGGACTAGGGGCTGGGAACGTCTTCCCAGAGAGGGGCCCAGGATGATCAAGGACAAGGACACAATTCCAGAGCCGAGTCGTGCAGCAGGCAGAGGTCCCGGGTTTACAGCAAGGAGGAAACACAGGGAGCCATTGGGAATAAGATAACCACCCTCGCCGCTGCCTCTCTGTGGGCTCTTGGAGGTCAGGGCTGGGTCTCAGTGTGGCTCGGAGGACAGGACATGGGGACACATCACTGCCTCTGGGGGCTCAGCTTCGAGTTCCCAAATGCTGGATGCAGGATAAAGCCCGCTTGAACTCAATTTCCCCTCTTCCATTTCACCCTTTTATTTTAAGCTCAAGGTTTCCTCCTCCAGATGGAGTTCTCTCATCTGGTTACAGAAACTGGATCAGTGGAAAGAGAAATCCTAGGATGCTGGAATTTCAGGAACGTTTCTAGGGTGCCAAGAAAAATAGCTCTGGGATGAACCAATGGCATCATGATGGCAGATCTGGAAAATTCATTCGCCTCTGTCTGAGTCACAATCTCACAGGAGCACAGAGCCCTTGAGGTCATCTGGTCTACTGCATGGTGTTGCAGATGGAGGACCAGAGGGCCGGGGAAGGGTGAAACTCCATGGTAGCAGACAGCATCGGGACAGAAGGCTGCAGCCTTTCACCTCACTCTTATCAGATGCCAGGCCTTCTAAGAGCTGTCTCACATGTGTAGCTTTGCCTTATCAGCAGGAAGAAAAGATGACAGCAGGCAGTCTTTCCTGGCCGAGCCTCCATCAGGACCCACATAAATATTTTCCCAGCGTCTGCACGGCCAGCATCTAGTTGGCCAAGTTCCAGGGACAGTAAATTATTCCGACAACTGGTTGCTTCCCGACCACTTCCTCGGGTGTGTGTTCTGACAACTGTGGTTTGTGGAGTCGGGAGATCTTGATGAGGATGGTGAGCTCCACCCTCACTGGGCTCGGAGGGCGATGTCTGGCCAGGAAGGAGGTACCCATGGGGTCTTGATGTCAATGCACTAGGGGCAGAAGATTGCTTTCGCTCAGTCTGAGAGGCCTTTCAAGTTGGGCCAGGAATCAGTTCTGGGGACTGGGATGGGGCAAGCAAAAAGCCAGAAGCAGCCAGTGCGAGTCTGGTGGACTGGGTAAGGTCAACCAAAGGATATGGGGTTGCTGGCAGAAAAACCCGTGGGGAAGAGGAGGGCGGTTTTGCAGCTGGCATGGTCTCAGGCTGTGAGTGACCAGTTTTGGAGCTCAAAGTTCAGAACGTGGGTGGGGTGCATGCGCCCCTCTGTTCTGATGCCTCTTCCAAGCCATGGGGCTGGCGGTGGGAATCCTGGCTGGATACGGCAGTCCTGGAGTTCAGGCTCTGGATGTCCTGCCTGGTTGATAGTCAGTCTTCAGTCAACAGTTAGAGGACACAGACATGGAGAGGAGGGCGGGCGACATCTAGAACGAGTAGTAGGGCTGGGGAGTCTCAGTGCAGTTGAATGTGCTGTGCCGTAGAAAACAAGAAACGTTCTAGATCCTGCCCGCTGCTGGGAGAGCTCCTTGTCACCCCCGTGTTAGATGCCAGAGGCTCAGGATCTGATGGAGTGGGTCTGATGTGCAGTGGGAAAGACCTCTGTGCCGGCAGGGTGAGAGGAACCAGGCTGGCACTGTGGCAAAGGCGCAGCCTCCTGTTGCCAAAGGAACAAGCACGCTGCATCTCCGATGGATACGGGGGCAGGGAGGACCCACGGAGACCAGGTCTTGGTGAGCCCAAGATGTCTCAGCCTCCGGCCCCCAGCCCTAGGTGGCTGTTCTCAGGAGCCCAGTGGAGAGCTCGGTTGCTCTATCCCTGAGGGAAGTAGGCTGTGGGTTTTGGGAGGCCCAATCTGACTTCTTTTATGTAGTTTTTGATAACTAGGAATGAGACTCGACTTCCCAGTATGGCTTGTCATCCAGTCTCTCTCTCTCTCTCTCTCTTCTTAAAGATTATTTATTTTTTTATTTATTTGAAAGTCAAAGTTATACAGAGAGAGGAGAGATAGAGAGAGAGAGAGTCTTCCGTCCGCTGGTTCACTCCCAAATTGGCCGTAATGGCTGGAGCTACGCTGATCTAAAACCAGGAGCCAGAGCTTCTTCTGGGTCTCCCACGTGGGTGCAGGGGCCCAAGGACTTGGGCCATCTTCTACTGCTTTCTCAGGCCGTAGCAGAGAGCCAGATCGGAAGTGGAGCAGCCAGGTCTTGAACCAGCACCCATATGGGATGCCTGCATCTCAGGCCAGGGTGTTAACCCACTGCACCACAGCACTGGCTCCTATCCAGTCTCTTGACAGCACTTTTTTAAAAAGAAAATATTTATTTATTTATTTGAAAGTCAGAGTTACACAGAGAGAGAGGAGAGGCAGAGAGAGAGAAATGTCTTCCATCTGTTGGTTCACTCCCCAGTTGGCTGCAACGGCCAGGAGCCAGGAATTTCTTCCAGGTCTCCTACGTGGGTGCAGGAGCCCAAGGACTTGGGTCATGTTCTACTGCTTTCCCAGGCCATAGGAGAGAGCTGGATCAGAAGTGGAGCAGCCGGGACTCAAACTAACGCCCACTGGCACTGCAGGCGGCGGCTTCACTCTCTTCGCACAGAGCTGGCCCGACAGCACTTTTTTGAGTCTATAACCTAAATCCTACCTTCTCCAGAGATAGGCTATTCCAATTCTTGTCCTCCTAAGCTATGCTGTAAACATATTTGTGCTGATTCTGTCTGGAAATGCAGAGTTGTCAGAAATATGGGCGCTGAAATCCGGGGACTTGGGTTCAGGAACAGGAGAACCAGATGTGTATCCTTGGCCAAATTACTTAACACCTCTGAATCTCATCTTCCTCATCTGAAAACTGCAGAGATGCTCATGGCAAGGCGGAGATGCAGAACTGTGCACCAAGCACAGTCCCTGGCACAAGGCAAAGCTTTCCTAGTGATCCTTGACTTACCCAGGTCGAAGCAAATCAGAGCAGAGTCTGGCTGTGGGCCCTGGGCAGTAGTCTCTCACTCCGAGCCATAGCTGTCTCGTTAGTGATGTGAGGAAAATAACGCCCCCCTCCAGGGCTGTGGGGAGGTTTTAAGAGATGCTTGTAAAAACTCCCAGGCTCTTACTAGGTTTGGGGGGGAAACTGCTTCATTGTGTGCAAGATTTTTTTTTTTTTAAATGAGCTTGCTCTCCTCTTTCTAATGAATGTGAAAGCTGCTGATTGCAGGCTAGGAGCATTGAAAAAATGCTCATTCCCTCCTTTCTTCTCACTCCTTAATTCAAGCCTGGTCCCCTCTCCCTGGGCTGTTATACCTGCTGCCCCCACAGATCTCTCCCCACAGTGCTGGCATCCCATATGGATGCCAGTTCGAGTCCTGGATGCTCCACTTCTGGTCCAGCTCTCTGCTGTGGCCTGGGAAAGCAGTGGAAGATGGCCCAAGTCCTTGGGCCCCTGCACCCATGTGGGAGACCCAGAAGAAGCTCCTTGCTCCTGGCTTCGCATCGGCTCAGCTCTGGGTGTTGTGGTCATTTGGGGAATGAACCAGCGGATGAAAGACCTCTCTCTCTCTCTCTCTCTCTGTCTCTCTGGTTCTACCTCTCTCTGTAACTCTGTCTTTCAAATAAATAAAAATAAATCTTTTAAAAAAAAGTCATTGCATCTCAGTGTCAATTTCACTTCTCTAGATTACCTTTCAGATGCTCTATTAGTTAATACAGATCAGGGAAAACATACGGTATTTGTCCTTTTGGGACTGGCTTATTTCACTAAGTATAATGTTTTCCAGTTGCATCTATTTTGTTGCAAATGACAGGATTTTATTTTATTTTTTACTGCTGTGTAGTATTCCATCTTTATCCAGTCTTGGTTGACAGTCATTTGGGTTGATTCCATGTTAGCTATTGAGAACTGAGCTGCAGGATACAGTGTTCTTCCTCTTGTTTGGCTGTTGGCTCACTCTCTATGTGTTGCTCCCTGTCTCTGAGCCTTAGATTTCCTGTTTGGATGTCAAGGATTGGAATAGATGATACCTCAGGGCCTGCTATGGTTTGAGTGATGGCATACACTCTTAAATTCATGTTGAAACTTAATCCCCAGTGCGAGCGTGTTAAGAGGTGTTACCTCTGGGAGATGATTAGACCATGAGTATGTATCAATGGGATTAGCATCTTTATGAAAGGACTTGTGGTTGATGGGAGCACTCTCTTGTCCTTCCGTCCTCCTCCAGGGAGGACACAACAACCTGTACATCTTGGACGCAGAGAGAAGTCCTCGCCAGACACTGTGCTGGCACCTTGATCCCCCACTTCCCAGCCTCCAGAACTGGAAGCGATACATTTCTGTCCTTTGTAAATTATCCAGCCTGTGGAGTTTTACTACAGCGGCAGCGGCGGCTCAAATGGACTAAGACTGTTTCAGCTTTAAGGTATTTTTAACAAAAACCTGATGTCCTCGGGGGGATCAGAAATTTGTTCTCTTTTTGTCTGTCTCCATACACACATAGACACATGGACACACAGATTCCCACTCACCTGCAAACTGGTGCACAAGTGCACACCTCCTCATACGCGGGGACATGCACTTTCACCACACATCCTCTCTCTCTCTCTCTCTCTCTCTCTCTCTCTCTCACACACACACACACACACACACACACAAGTACTCCTTCATGCACTTTTTCACACACATACAGACACCCTGGTCTGTCCTGCTCACCACCGAGTCCCCAGCCATATCGCTAGGCGACACGCATGCGTACAAGCGATGAGAAGCACACCCGCGAGGCCCAAGTGCCTGCCGATGCATGTTGGATGTGTCCAGCACACTCAGGCCCACCCACGTTCCCACACTTTAGATCTCTCGGGGTCCCTTCAGGAAGCTGAATGAAGGTAGATCCTTTGCTCAATGTCCCATTGAAGGATTCCTTAGAGTCAGGTTTGGCCCCAGGGACACCAAAGGTTCTTGGTCCAAGTGTCAGGGATAACTGCATAGCCTGGCGTCTTGCCAGTGCTCTGTAAGGTGAAGTCGCTTTCTCAGATGATATCCCACCGGCTCCACGCAGCAGACCTGCGCGGGCCTCTGAGCAGGAGGAAGCCTCCCAGTGGCACTGACAGCGCTCTGGAAAGGTTAGCCCATCTGCCCACGGTCAGAAGGCCAGCCAGCCAGTGAATCCCCCGGCAGCACCCGCACAGCTCCGTCCAGGACGCTCCAGTGCCTCTCCCAGCGACTGTTTTAAGAGGATTATTTAGTCTCCAGTTGTTCCCCCCTCCCTAATTTATTTCTTTCTTTATCTCATTTTTTGATCCCCTGTTTCCGCCTGCAAAGAATAGGGTTTCAGCAGGGAGTGAGGGAAGCCAAGTTCACCGTCAGAAGAAAAATCTAAAAGTTAAGTTTTCCTTGTAAAACCCAGCCAAGATTCCTGCCAAATGAAATGCGAACTTACTGCACTCACACGCATCCACCTTTGCAAAGAACTTGCAAAAGGGAAAAGAAAAGTTAATAAAGTTAATATCTGCTTCAGAGAACAGAGTGCAGCCCTCTGGCCATATAATTTGCCAACTAATTAAAACATTATTCACACTGTTTTGTGATTGTTCAGGGTTGCGTCACTTTTTGTTCCCTGGAAGGAACTGGTGAAGTGCAAGCCTATTCCAGTTGCTTTGGCTGTGGGGTGGTGAGGGAGTGTGCATGCGGGTCAGTCTGTACTGCCTCTTTTCTTTTTTAAAGGTTTATTTTATTTATTTGAAAGACAGAGTGCAGAGAGAGGTAGAGAGGGAGAGGGAGAGGGAGAGGGAGAGAGAGAGAGAGAGGTGTCTTCCATCAGCTGGTTCACTCCCCAATTAGCTGCAATGACTGGAGCTGCTGAGCCGATCCGAAGCCAGGAGCCAGGAGCTTCTTCTGGGTTTCCCTTGTGGGTGCAGGGGCCCAAGGACTTGGGCCATCTTCTACTGCTTTCCCAGGTCACAGCAGAGAGCTGGATCGGAAGAGGAGCAGCCGGGACTAGAACCGGCACCCATATGGGATGCTGGCGCTTTAGACCAGGGCGTTAACCCACTGCGCCACAGTGCCGGCCCCATACACTGCCTCTTTTCCATGAGGATGGCACTGTGGGGGGTGAGGGGCTCCCTCCAGGGCTCTGGCCCAGCTCTGAGCACAGCCCCGCTGGAGCCTGTCTCTCCTGATTCCAGGAGCCCTCAGGAGAGATGATGATGTGGTATGACAAGACCACTGCTTTGGACTAACACTGGCTGCTTTGAATCCCAGCTTTGCCCCTTGAAGGCCATGTGGCTACGGACAAGTCACTTAACCTCATGGGTCTTAGTTTTCTCATCTGAGAAAAATCTATTGATACCCCACATTGGCAAGTTGCCGCTAGAAAGAGGACCAGAATATCTAAGGAATCTGACGCATGGCATGGGCTCCATAAATGGTAGAAGCCATCAGACTAACCAGCCTGTATTGGATTTCACGAAGGAGGCAGTGTGGAGTGAGGCAGGTATGGAAGAAGGGAAAGAAAGGCCCCATAGCTGGTCCCACAGTGGAGCTGGGCAACTCTATCCCAGATGGGTATCTCTAAAGGGCTTTCCAGTCCTGGGAACTGTGTGTTGGCTGAGGGCTAAGACTGCATCTTCTCCGATCTCTATCCCTGGACTGGAGCACGGAACAGAGACACACAGCAGCTTCTCAAAGGAGTCTTAGCTGACTGGCCTTGCCCACTGCTGGCCAGCCAGGTCCAGAGAAAGCGTGGAAACAAGCTCAACGCTGTGACACGAGCGAGACGACCTCCCCGTTCTGCAGGGCCGAGTCACTCCTGTCCATTTCATGAAAACTTGTTCCACGACTCTGCTGTTTTCTTCGTGGTAACAGGAAGGTCCCGTTGACTTCAAATCACAAAACATTGCTTCTCCTCAATAATTAACATGTCTTTCCCAGGATACTACTGTTACAACTTTTTGGGTCCAGTTACTGGTTTTTGGTACTGTTACAACTTTTTGTGCTGCGATAATAGAATGCCTGGGACTGGGTAAATTACAAAGACCAGAAATGTATTTCTGACAGTGATAGAGGCTGGGAGGTCTGAGATCGGGGTGTGTGTTTGTGTGTGTGTGTGTGTGTGTAGCAGCATCTGATGAGTGCCTTCTTTCTATGTCATTCCACAGTAGAAGGGTAAAGAGAGGGTGCGGGAGGGCGAGAGGTGGAACTTACAGCCTCCTGCCCTTTGATAATCAGCCTTCATCCCCCCTGGCCTAATCACCTCTCATTAGGCCCCACCTCCCAATGCTGTTGTGTTGTAGATTCAGTTTCTAAGACACGGTTTGGGGCAGGCACATGCAAACCATAGCACTGCTATTAGTGATAATAGTGGTAATCTACTTCAGACTCTATTTAAAAAAGCATTGTTTTTCCTCTCTACCCACTTGGGTTTGGAGCAGCGGCTGGGGAGTCTCCTGCAGTGAAAACAGGGCTCAGTTTCTTCCTTCCCTTTTTTATCGAGCACATCTGCTTCTCCTACCTCTTGCTAAGGAACACGGGTCTTTGATCTTGCCCTGGTCAAGGACAGGAGGAGAGAGAGAAGGAAAGGAGGCAGGAGAGTTTTTACTTGACCAGTATAGACTCGGAGATCCAGGGCTTGTCTGAGCGTGGCAGATATTTAACCTTGTTCTTTCCATGAGTGTTCTTCTGCAGTCTTTGGAGAACAGCTCCCCACCCCCATCCAGGTAACCTCTTGATGTGGGTAAATGCATTTCTATTTTGATTGGCTGCTTTGGACTCCTCGCCAGCCCTCAGCATCTGCCAACATCACCTTGCCTCTTCCTGCTGGGTTTTTGGTCCCATGAGTTGGCCCCCTGACAGCTCCAGAATGACTGAGACCGTCTTCTGCCCGTGTGCTCCTGAGCTGGCTTTGAGAAAACACTTATGCATTTGCTGCCTTGATAAACTCTGAGAAGGTACGTTGTCCTCGGTGCAGCAAACTTCCTGGCTTTATATTTAGCAGTGGGAGTTAGATTCCAGGCCACCATTTTCCTCCAATAACGGAGGCGGGGAGGGGGAATGTCAAGTTGTCCAGTGATCCCATTAAAGGCATTTTCCCCACGCTTGAGTTAAGGGAGGGAGTGGACAAAGATGCACAATGTACTTGCACCTCTTTCCAGAAACCTACATCTAATCCCCTACTCCCACCTCTCCCACCTCTCTTATATCACAGAGGTGGGTGGTCAGCAAAGAGCTACCAAAGCACTTTTCAACACCACCTATTGCAGTCTTTGCATGGTGGTCTTGATTGCACTTGGGGATGTGTTATGTGTTATCTTGGGACCTCACACGAAATCTGGGCTAATGCAGTTAAATTTTAAGATTCCCTTTAGATTTGTTTTCAAGGCAGATATTGCTATCTCTACTTAGTGGATGGGAAAACAGGTTTAGAGAGGCTAAGAAACTAACTCTAAGTACACAATTATTTGGGGTTGAAAACCAGGTTAATCAGATTCCAAAACTCAAGTTCTTTGGATCCAATTGAGGAACAGAGGCATCCCCAATGTAGCAGCTGGAGGAAGCCATGCTACTTGAGGGCCTAACCCAGAGACAGCTTGAGCATCAGCATCAGAATCCAGCCTGATCTCCAGACGCTCATCATCACAGCAGGTTCCTACCCGTGAACCCATCTGTTGGGATGTCAGCCAGGAGAAGCGCCTCCTCAATACCCAGGGAGTCACTTTGAAAGAACCAAGCTCTCGTGCTTGACCCGAGCATTGATTTCCTTTCCCAGTTCTCCTCAAAGCTCTTATTTATGTGTTTTTCTGCTGTGTTAGTTCTGCTCATTATTGTGTTGGAGAGACACTCTAAATTAACATAGCCTTTCTTATCACTCACAACCTGTAGTTAAAAAGTGTTGTTTTTACATCTGCCTCTATCTTATTCATATCTGTGTTTGCAACAGTTCTTAGTAAATGCTGTTCAACCACAGAGGTTAGTTTAATTAATCCATTGGCCAAAGTTAATTTGAGGGTGGGTTAGGAGTTGAGGAAGAAGAAAGAGAAGGAGGGAAAGTGTACCTGTGGGAGCCGTAGCACCAAGGAACAATGGCTTATGCCCCAGAACTGCTGGGTGATCCTGGATCAGTTACCCATTGTCCCTGTCCCATCAGCCTCACCGGGGTGCAAGGGGACCCGCTGGCATGATCATATATGTAGAGAGGAATGAAAAAGTATTAAATGTATGTGTTTGGTTTGGGGAAGCAAACGTCCTGAAGCAGCCCGGGCCTCCTCAGAGAGTGGCCTAGGGGACCCAGAGGACTACCCCGGCCCATGTGAGTTGCAAACAGATCCCTTCTCCATTCTGGGATAAATTATCCACAAGGCGAAGGCGTCAGGGCTGTCTGCTCTCTGTCTGGCCTCCTTGGCCATCTCACTTTGTGAGACATAAATCCCCAAGACTCCCCAGTCACTTTTAATCTTCATCGGTGTTTACTTTTTGGTTTTGTCCCCCCTTTTTCCTGCTCACTGTTTTATAGGGCTATGGGTCAGGAGGGCAGAATCCAGACAAATCTCCCAGCTCTCCCTGCTGAGACAGTCGGACAGACACAGCGAGCTGCAGTGGCCTGGAGCGTCGGTGCCCCCAAGAAGCCTGGGCAAGGCTGGAGGGGTTGACTTGAGGGCTCTTCCTGAGGAAGTGTGTTTCTGGGATTTGATTTTCTGATGTGCCCAGGCCTCCAAGTTCAGGGTCAAGAAAGACAGAGGGGTGTATGCACATGGAGAGGATACCAGCAGAGGGACTGGAATTGTTTCCATCACCGCTAGCAGGTTGACATTGATTAGGCTACTCATCATCTCTTAGCTTCAGTTTCCTCTCTTTTTAAAAGATTTTTATTGGGGCCAGCGCTGTGGTGCAGCAGGTTAACACCCTGGCCTGAAGTGCTGGCATCCCATCTGGGCGCCGGTTCTAGTCCTGGCTGTTCCACTTCCGATCCAGTTCTCTGCTATGGCCTGGGAAAGCAGTAGAAGATGGCCCAAGTCCTTGGGCCCCTGCACCCGTGTGGGAGACCGGGAAGAAGCTCCTGGCTCCTGGCTTCAGATCGGCGCAGCTCTGGCCATTGCGGCCAATTGGGGAGTAAACTATCTGATGGAAGACTTCTCTCTCTGCCTCTCCTCTCTCTGTGTAACTCTGACTCTCAAGCAATAAATAACTAAATCTTTAAAAAACAGATTTTTTTAAATGTATTTGAATGAGTTAGAGAGAGAGAGAGAGAGAGAGAGAGAGAGATCTTCTATCTGCTGATTCACTCCCCAGATGGCTGCAGGGGCCAGGGCTGAGCCAGGCTGAAGCCAGGAGCCAGGAGCTTCTTCTGGGTCTTCCATGTGGGTGGTGGAGTCTCAAACACTTGGGCCATCTTCTACTGCTTTCCCAGGCCATTAGCATGGAGCTGGATTGGAAGCAGAGCAGCCCAGGACATGAGCTGGTGCCGATATGGGATGCTGGCGCCTCAGGGGGAGGCTTTACCTGCTCTGCCACAGCGCCTGCCGATTTTCCTCTTCTTTAATGGGAATGACAATAACTAGTTCCTCAAGTGACTGTAGGGATCACCTGGGATGCCCCTGGCCAGTGTGTCTGGCACACTGATTGGCCCATGGGAGGCTTTCAGTACATGTCTGTGACTCTCTTAAGTCACCGTTATTGGGAAGTGATGACTCCCTTGTCTAACCTTCCTCCAGACCCTCTTGGAAGTGTGGTGCTTGGGGGCAGGGCTTTGCCTGGCTTCACCAGCCCGGGAACTCTAGCACCTAGGAGAATGGCTGACATATTATCTGTGCTCGATAACTGTTGACGGAATGAAGAATGAAGCCAGGGTCTCCGTGTGACTTCTGTGGGTACTGAGGAGTCTCCACGGAAGAGAGCATTGCCCAGAGATGTAAAGACGCCAGAATCAGAATGGGCTTTAGCACAGGGGGCAAACCGCTGTCTTCATTGTCAAGAGGAAGGCACTGAGGCTCAGGGAGGGGAGGGGGCTGGTCAGGATCACCGAGACATCACGGAAGGATCTAGGACTGGACCCAGGCCTTCTTCCTCTCTACCCGATGTTCTTAATCCTGCAACATGTGATCAGCCATGTTTTTAAGATAGAACAGAGGGGCAAAGACTGAAGAGAAAGACAAATCCAAGAGAAGGAAAGTTAGGGGAATAAAAGCATTTCCTCTCAGATCAAGAGAAGGAGAGGGGAGCAGAGAGAGATGAGAGAGAGAGATGAGAGAGAGAGAGAGAAAGGGAGGGGCGAGGGAGAGAGAGAGAGAGAGAGAGAGAGAGAGAGAGAAATAGACATATGAAGAGACAGGAGACTCAGGGCTGGTGCCTATAAAATATTAAATCCAAAACAGATCAAGTCACATGAAAAATAACCTGAGTGTTTCTTTGCATAATGAGAACTCTACTCTTTTTTTTTTTAAAAAAAATATTTGAAAGTCAGAATTTCAGAGAGAGAGAGAGAGAGAGAGAGAAAGAGAAAGGAGATCTTTCATCTATTGATTAATCCCCTAGATGGCCACAATGGCCAGCACTAGGCAAGGTCAAAGCCAGGAGCCAGGAGCCTCCTCCAGGTCTCCCACGTGGGTGGCAGGGGCCCAGGTACTTGGGTCATCCTCTGCTGCTTTTCTCAGGCCATCAGCAGGAAGCTGGATTGGAAGCAGAGCAGCCTGGACTTGAACTGGTGCCCATATGGGATGCCAACAATGCAAGCAGCAACTTCTACCCACTGTCCCACAATGCTGGCCCCAAGAACTCTACTCTTACTTGGGGTCAGCAGTGCATCTGGCCCTCGTCCATGAAGGCCTTGGAATGGAGTAATATTGGTAGGTAGGAGTGTGGAAACCTTGACTTCCACTAGAAGTCAAACAATAAAAGGTATTCAAAGTGTTTGTGGAAATGCACATTAACAATTTCAAATTTTTGCCATCAATGTAAACTCACATTAACTTGTTACAATGTACTTGAATAGGATAAAATCTGAGGTATTAAGAAGATAACACATCCATTTGAATAGAACTCTCCTATCAGAGCAACACAAATCCTATTAAAACTGAAGCAAGAACAAACACCAGATTGATGGCAAAGTTTGGAGAGAAGAATGGTGACATCATCGATGGTTTACGAAAGTTTGAGAGGAAAATCCTCCAAAGAAGCCAGCAGTTTACAAGTGGGTGACTCATTCTCAGAAGGGATGGGATGATGACGCTGAAGCCTGAAGCGGTAGACCGTCCACATCTGTTGGTGAGAAAGCAATTCATCTTGTCCGTGCCCTAATTGAAGAGGACCGATGACTGACAACAGAAACAATAGCCAACATAACAGACATCTCAGTTGGTTCAGCTTGCACAATGCTATCTGAAAAGCTAAGCTTGGACAGACTTTCTGCTCACTGGCTGCCAACACTGTCGTGCCCAGATCAGTTGCAGACAGGAGCGGAGCTCTCAATGGAAACTGGAAACAAGTGGGATCAGGATTCTGAAGCATTTCTTTGAAGACGTATGACAGGAGACAAACATGGTTTTACCAGGAGGATCCTGAGGACGAAGCACCAGCAAGACTGGCTGCCGAGAGGCCGACGTGGCCAGGTCAAAGCAGACGTGGGCTGGTCAAGAGCAGAGGTCATGGCGGCAGTATCTCGGGCTGCTTGAAGGATTACCATTTGCTGACTTTCTGGAGCGTGTTTTGAGGAAGTTAGCCAAAGCTGAGGCAGAGGAGTGCCCAGCAAGTCTTCCCTGGAGAGTCCTTCACCGCCACAGTGCTCCAGCTCACTCCTCTCACCAAACAAGGGCATTTTCATGAGTGTTTCCCTTGCAAATCCGTGAGCATCCATCCTCCAGCCCTTGACGTCTCCTTGTTTCCCAATCCTTAAAAATCTTTGAAGACGCCCATTTTTCTTTAGTTAACCATGTCAAGGAAAGCACTTTGCCTTGACATGCTTAAGTTCCCAGGAGCTTCCTTAGGGATGGAGCGTTCTTAGGGATGGATTAAATGGTGGGAATCATTGCTTACACAAGTGACTTGATTTTGATGGAGTTCATGTTGAAAAATAGAGCTTACATCTTAATTTTTTATCCCATTTTCCACAGTTTTTTAAAAAGTCCTCCTGTACGTTATTATTTCAACCTCGTTAGCAAGACTTTGCTTTCCTCATAACCTATACAATGATGCTACTATAAGTACTACTATTCCATGAATGTCTCTATTACTACTACAGGAGTTAGTGACTTGTGGATGTTTGTGTTTTGTGCCAGGCACTGCTACACACATTTTACAGATGAAGAAGATGAGGTTGAGTAATCTGCCTGTGATCATCCCATTAGCAAAGGGAGGGAGCAGCAAGGCAAAGCCCAGATCACTCACCGGGGTCGGAACCCAGTGCGGTCTGTTCTCACAATCCCCTCCAGCCTTTCTCCTGCTGTTCTAGATGCCATCTTGCTCTCACTGGGTCCAAACAGGTTCCTCTAACTCCATTCAGACATGTTTTCCCCATTCATCCATGTCTGCAAGTGTCCCAAGTAAAGCTCCACCTCAGGCCCTGTGCCAGGTGCGGTCTAACGGAGGGGCTTCATCTAAATGGATCATCACAAGTTGGGGCTTCAAGTACGAAAGGGAAGTGCAACCCGACGCCAGCCTCTGGGCATTACAGTGGAGTTCCTGGAGGAGGAGAAGGCGGAATTTGGGCCACATCCTGGGGTTGAGTATGTGAGTATCAAACGTGGGAGGGATCATTGCTGCCGAGGGAACAGAGTGCAAACCAAGACGTACTGATGTGATACAGCACACTGGGGGAGGCAGCCAGACTCACAATGCAGAGGGCCAGAATGTGAGACTGAAAAGGTTCTCGGAGTCAGAATGCTGAAGACTGGCAGATCAGGCTGATGGGTGGCTTTATTATGAGACCTTCACCAACAAGACTTCGTGTTATCCTCCGTGTTGACTGGCACATGGTAGGTGCTTAGCGAAACCATCAGAATGGCTGAGAAAGGCGTTCATCAAAACCTCACCACGGCACCTGCAAACTTATGGGAGTCATTGCTACGGAAGGCCCAGGCCTGCTGTAACGGTGAAAAAAATCTTTGTGCCCTCAATTTCCTCCATGCTAGAACTTTGCTGCTTCTGGAAGCAGATGGTGCCCCTGGCTCCTGGATGTGTTGGCCAAGAATTTCTGCCAGCCCCCGGGGCTTCTTATGAAATCTGAGATCTGAGCCGGGCCCCAGTTTCCCAACACATGCCTAAATCACTTCCACTGCTCTGAAGCCTATCCCACCTTCCCACCACTCGCCACAGCCAGAGGGGTCTGCAGCCAAGTTGGGTAGGATCAAAACTGCGCGCCCTGGGAAGTGTGGAGCTGGGACCAGGCCTACAAGAGATCGAGGGTCCACCCTCAATCCTGGAGCAGCTTTAATAACTCAGGGATCTCCTTGCAGACGTAAACCCTCAGTTTTATTTTGCTATTTATAGTCACTTATAAAATAAATAACACCCTTGATTGGAGGTTGTTAAATTGGTCCTCAACTCTTGCCAAGGGCCTGGAAGCCTGCTTGGTGTGACCGCTCTGGGCATTCAACAAAGAGCTTTGATTGCTCTTCTTTCCACCCTGCGTCTGCCATGCTCTTTCCACACAGTTGCACTCACACCTGCGGCCTAGTACTCCCTCCTGCAGCTTTGCCCAGCACTGGCCTCCCTGACTTCCCTCTTCCCAGAACATCTGAGAGAGGGTAGGGTAGACAACGAAACTTTCCACTTCTTAGAATCATAGTATTTCAGAATCTAAGGCTCTTAAGCCTAGATTATTAATGTCTAAAAATATTCAGATGATACATCGCGAGACACTTGGAAATCTAAACCATCTGTAGCTTAGAAGTAAGGAGAACCAGAAGATCGAAGGATGAGAACAGCAAGTAGTGAGGAGGAGCTCAGCTCGAGTCCGGGCCTCGGTCACCGGTGGACGTAGCTGCCTAACTGATGCGGGGGTCGGTGGGGGAATGGGAAGCAGCGAAGTGACGGTTGCGGTGGATGGGTAGACCTGGCAGGGCAGTAGGGAAGGGCTGCTACTGCACAGAGGTGCTGCTGGCTAGCTGACTGTGTTCACAAAGCTGTGCAAGAAACCTACGGAGCCCCCGGAGGCAGGAACCATTGACAAATCTGAATTATTACTATTTGTAATCCCCTTCAATTCGAGTTACACTTAGGACCTTAGACTTTTTGTGGCTTTAGTATTGCAGACTTTATAAGTCTTCTAGAAATTTAGACTCCCACATATTTGGACTAGAATTGAGAATCTTAAAGATGTAGGTCATCAGAATCATAGATTCCTAAAATTTCAGGATATTATAACTTGAGGGGCCCAAGACTGTATCTAGTTTAGTCTCTGGTGGAACAGGGTGGGGTTTGGGGAGAGTCTGGGCTTAAGAAGACCCATGGAAGCCATTGCAACTTTCACAAAGTAGACCAGCATCCAAAGTATGGGCCAGCTGCCACCAGAGATGGAGGGAGAAGCAGCAGCACGTGGTTACCGTTACCAGGAGATGTATAAACAGGGTCTTAATTTAATGCATCTCAGTGCAGCTAACAGAAAATTAGAAGAGAAGCTTAATACAGTGTTCCTATTTGTCTTGGTCTGCTGTCTCTGCTACAACAGAATACTCCACACTGGCTAATTTATTAGAAACTGAAATTTATTTGGCTCATGGCTCTTGGGGTTGAGAAGTCCAAGAGTGTGGTGCTGTCATTTGACATTGTCCTGCCAGCTGCGTTGTCCCATGGCAGGAGGACAAAGGACAAGTGAGAGACAGAGACAGAGAGATAGAGGATAAGAGAGCGCTAGATGGCTTATACAGCACACCACCCTGGAGCTAACTAACCCCTCCCATGGTAATGACGTTGATTCATTCGTGAGGGCACAGCTCTCACCAGCCATTCACTTCTGATTAGACCCTATGCCCTACACTGCTGCACTGGGGACGGAGTTTCCAGCACAGGGACTTTGTGGGGCCACATTCAAACCATCGCACTACTTGATATTGAGGAAACGGAAGTCTGCAGGAGAGAAGCGATTTGTCCAATTGGAACTAATCAGTGACAGAGCTTGACTTCCTGCCGGTTATTTCCCACCCACTCCTTGTCTGCTGCTCCTGGACCGGGGGCTCTCATTTCATCCCCCTGACAGCTTTATGGGAAGCAGTCAGTATATTACCGGCTTATTTGGTAAATGGAAATACAAAGGACAATGAAGAAGTGATGGGAGCACTGGGCAAAATTTACAAGTTAATCCAGGGTGAGACTGCGCCTTACCCTTCTGTAGCCCGATTCTGTTTTTCTGTCATAGACCAACCCTTGAGCTTGGCCAAAGGCTGAACCTTGACTTAAATAATACAGTGAGATAGAGCAGTTCGTGAGAAAAGGAGAATGCAGGCTTGCTCCATGCTGAGCAAAATACAGACCTTTTTCTGCGAGGGGCCAGATTGCTTGGTGCTGGGGAGTCCGTGGGCTTTGGAGTCCCCAGAAAAGAGGCCCCTGGTTTCATGGGGAAGGATTTCTAAGAAGAAGGCTCTCCCACCAAATACATTGCATGTTTCTCTCCCCCATCGATAATACGTGGCTCTTCCGACTGGTGAATTTGGGTAGGATTTCTGGGCACAGAGCTCTGTTGTGCTACTTTATCTTAAGAGCAGTCACCCCAGAGGAAGCACACTTTGTGTAGTGGCTCCCAGGTCTCGTCCTTGCAGGCAAGCTGGGCCCCTGGCTCAGTACTGTTTCTGGGGCTGATTTAGCCACACTGTTGATCAGGACAGATCAAGAGTGAAGAAGCAGCTACCAAACCAGCTTGCAACAGAAGTCCATGTTCGGCTCCCATCACTGACCAGCGTGGAGAGGGTGCTCTGCTCCGTGCAGTCATTCAGGTCCCAGGTTCCCTTCATCGTGCAGCCCCGCTGCGTTCCAGAGCAGCACTACTCAAGCAGGCTTTGATTTTGCCTACAGGGGACTTTGGAAAGGTTTGGAGACTTTTTTGTTGTTGTCAGAAATGGGGAGTGGGGGTGCTACTGGCATCTATCACATAGAGACCAGAGGTGCTGCTAAATATCCTACAATGCACAGGGAAGCTTCCAACAAAGAATTATCTGGCTCCAAACGCCAACAAGGCTGAGGTGGGAAAATCCAGTTCTAGGGTCTTTTGGGGTCGTTCAATCAACAGATGAGGAAAAGGAAGAGGAAGAGACAATTACATGTGGGAGGAGTCTGCAGATCTTGCTGGGAGATGGTGTACACCAGCACCTCCACTCACGTTCCGTGGTTCCGTGGTCTAGATCTAGAACCAGGTTAGCCACACACAACAGGAGATCGAGGCCACGAAGAAGAGGAAGCAGGTTTGCTGAGCATCTGCCCAGTCTCTGTCGTAAGATGCGTTTGTCTCCAGCTCTAACCTATAACTGTAGTACTTTGGCCTCCATCAATATTCTCGTTTATTTATTAAATCATTTGGATTTAATCAGCGATGAGTTCAGTTACTGCCTAGGGAAAGCTGCTCCACTCTTTGGTGCAGGAGTTAATGTGTTTGGCCCAAGCTAGCTAGTGCAGGACCTGGATGTAGTGCAACTGGCCTCACGGGGCTGGCGTGAGGCTCTCCCCCACTCCATCCTTGTTACCCGCCTCCTGACAGGTGGCTCCTTGCAACCACAGGAAGACTCTGACTTGCCCCGTTCCACAAAAGCACATTTCACCCTGATCATGAGGCTCAGTTCTTTAAGAGAGGTCAGGGAAGAATTTTCCAAGAAGACATTTCCAGCCCCAAGCTTACTCAAAGCAGAGTGCTGAGCAATCTCTGGGTTCCGCAGAAATCTCCTCTGACAACAAAAGCGGCTGTGGGGAAGGAGCCCGTGTCGGAGGCGGGCACCTGACATCGCCCTGGACGCATTCCCTCTCTGACCTCAGGGCCCTTGCCATGCAGTGGGCTCCAGCGTCAATGTCCACCTATCTGCGGCTTCTCTTGGTCCTTCTCCCCCACCAAGCTCCCCCCTTTCTTGGCATCAGTATCCAGTTAAAGATCTCGTTTGTCAAGGGAGGGCCCAGGGGAGGTGGGTGGCTTAATGACCATCTCCCCTCCCAGGTATCCTGGTTGGCAGAGGGAAGTCCTTAGGAGGCTGTCATAAATAACTAGCCCTTGTCCTTACTCCCTTTGAAGGAAATCTGAGCGGTGACTGCTGTGGCTCATTTGGGCAAAGTTGGGAGCCCAGAAAAATTCTCACTGGAAGATCTGCTTGTAAAGTTTCATGTAACCCCAGCCTGGCTGGGAGCCAGGAGCTTGGATGTTCTTACAAGGCTCGCCCAAGTCTCCAAGAGGAGGCGGAGAGTTACACGCCAGGTGAGACGAGAGGGGTCGGTCTCTGGGGATGGAGAGGCAGGACGGGCTTTAGATGATGACTCTGGGAAAACCACCTAGAGTTTCGGATGGGATCCTTGTGAAAACTGTTTCCCCTCTTTCTTTCATTTCTCTTGGAATATCCAGAACAGGACTCAGCATACAGTAGGCATCACTACAACTGACTGTAACGGGCATGATATGGGTGGGATTTGAAGATTCAGATTGTTTTTGGTCAAGGATAAGCAACTGTGTGTTAAAAATTGTATTCACAATGGAAAAAAAAATCAGACATAAAAGATTGTCTGCATCTCCCAGGTCAGCAATCCTGAGCTTGAGAGGAGGAGCAGGGGAGGGAGGAAGAATGTGGGGGAAGAGGCCAAGACGAAACTCTGCTGACTTCAAGATCTGGCTGACCCAGCTTGTGAGTTCCCCGAGAGAGAAGTCAGTGAAGATTTGTTGACTTAGTTCAACGTGTGGCGTGGAGCTTTCTGGGCCCACAGCTGCCCCTACCCACTTCCCACTAACACGGTGTCCTCTTGCAGGGCCTGAGCTGCGGATCAGCAAGACTCACTCCCTCCAGCAGAGCAAGAGGTCGCCCCGCCACTGCCAGCAGTGCAGGCCAGATACCATCTGGAGGTAAATGTCTGCCGATATCTTCCCCGCAGCTTTGCAGCACCCCGGTCGGTACAGCAAGAAGCTCAGGAGAGAGGGTAATTGCCAGCATCGTTGAGGGAAGCGCAATGTTTATAGAGAGGGAAGTCCCCTAACTTAACCCACGTGAGAGAGGAGGTCCTGGGAGAGACGCCCCTAGAGACTGGGTATGCCTACAGGAAGAGGGGGCAGGGAGAAGTGTATTTCCTGGTTGGATGCTTGCTGATGTCTGCATCTACATGCCCATTCCAGACCTGCAAGGAACATAACAGACTCCGACAGGCACGTTCTAGAAAGAACTTGGTCTCTGTTCACTAAGATTTGAGGGCACATATGAAGCAATAGCATTTGCTACTGATTCTTTTTTTTTTAAAAAAACAACTTTATTGGGGCCGGCATTGTGGTGCAACCCCTGCAACTCTGGCATCCCATATTGGAGTGCTGGCTCAGGTCACGGCTTTTCTGCCTCCAATCCAGCTTCCTGTTGATGTGCCTGGGAAGGCAGTAGACGTGGCCCAAGTCCTTGGGCTCCTGTCACCCATGTGGGAGACCAAGATGGAGTTCTGGGATCCTGATTTCTGCCTGGTCCAGCCCCACCCATTGTGGCCATTTGGAGAGTGAATCAGTGGATGGAATGTCTCCCTGTGTCTTTCCTTTCTCTCTGTCACTCTGCCTTTCAAATAAATACATAAATAAATATTTTTTAAAAAGATAACTTGGGGCTGGTGCTGTGGCACAGAGTGTTAATCCATCACCTGTGATGCCAAATACCGTAGGGGTGCTGGTTCTAGTCTTGGCAGCTTCACTTCTGATCCATCTGCCTGAATACACCTGGGAAAGCAGTGAAAATGGCTCAAGTTCTTGGGCCCCTGTACCCACATGGGACACCCAGATGGAGTTCAGGCTAACTGGCTTTGGCCTGGCCCAGTTATGGCTATTGTGGCCATATAAGGAGTGAGTAAGAGGATAGAGGATCCTCTAGCCCCAGAGCCTCTATGTCTCTCTCTCTCCGTGTAACTTTGCCTTTCAAATAAATAAGTCATTTTTTTTGTTTTATTTGAAAGAGAGGAGACACAGAGAGAGATCTTCCCTCCACTTTATCACTCCCCAAATGGCCAAAACAGCTCAGGCTGGGCCAGGCCAAAGCCAGAAACCAGAAACTTTTTCTGGGTCTCCCACGTGGGTATAGGGGCCCAAGGACTTGGGCTACCTTCCATTGCTTTCCTAGGCACATTAGCAGGGAGCTGGATGGGAAGTGGAGCAGCTAGGACTCAAACTGTTGCCCATATGCGATGCCAGCATGGCAAATGGTAGCTCCACAGCATTGACCCCAATCTTTTTTTTTTTTTTTAAAGAAAACTTTATTGCAGCATAATTGAAAAATTGCATATATCTAAAGTATACATTGTCAGGGGGCCAGTGTTGTGGCATAGCAGGTAAAAGTGATGCCAGCATCCCATATGGACACCAGTTCAAGTCCTGGCTGCTCCACTCTCATCCAGCTCCCTGCCAATGGCTCAAGTGTTTGGGCCCCTGTCACCGACGTGGGAAACCTGGAAGAAGCTCCTGGATCCTGGCTTCAGCCTGGCCCAGCTCTGGCCATTGCTGCCATCTAGGGAGTGAACCAACAGATGGAAGATCTCTGTCTCTGTCTCTCCCTCTCTCTCTCTCTCTAACTCTGACTACAATGTCGTAAGTATTGATGTGTAGATATACTCCTGAAGCCACTGCAAGTTTCCTTTGAACAAATTCACCGTTTTGTGATTACTCCCCCATCCCATGTCCCACCCACACTTTCCAGGCAATCGGTGGTCTTCCTGTTGTTACAGATTAGGTTGCATTTTCTAGAGCATTATAAACACAGAATCGTGCCATATGCACTCTTTTTATTTTTTTTAAAGATTTCTTTTATTTATTTGAAAGAGTTACAGAGAGAAGTAGAGACAGAGAGAGAGAGCTCTTCCATCCGCTGGTTCACTCCCCAGATGGCCACAGTGGCCGGAGCTGCGCCAATTTGAAGCCAGGAGCCAGGAGCTTCTTCCAGGTCTCCCACGCGGGTGCAGGGTAAAACTGCTATGGTTATTCATATGCATGTCTTGTATGGACATATGTTTAACCTTCTTCCAAGGAATGGTTAGGATGTACAGTAACTAACTACCCATTCTAAGAAGCTGCCAAACTCTTTTCCGAAGGAGTTCTACCTTTTTACCATCCCATGAGTAGTGTACAGAATTTCTGTTCGTCCACATGCCTGCCAGTGCTTGGCATGATCAGTCTTTTTGATGATAGCCATTTTTACGGGTGTGTAGTGGTTTCCCACTGTGGTTTCAAAATTGCTACTAATGATGAGCACCTTTCTACATGCTTATCTATCATCCCTATCCATCCTCTGGTGAAATGTCTGTTCACACATTTTGCCCATTTTTTACTGGGTTACTTGTTTCCTTTTTATCAGGTTTGAGAGTTCTTTATAGATTCTGGATGTAAACCTCTCTAGTAAGTCTTGAAATCAGGTAGATTTATCCAACGAATGCTATTCTTTTTCAAAGTTGGGCTTCTTCTTGGTCCTTTACACTGACATGCAAATTTTGGGACCAGTTTATCAACTTACACCAAAAGCCTGCTGGGATTTTGACTGAGATTGCATGCATCTGTCGACCACTTTGGGAAGAGCTGACATGTTGAGGGTGAATCTGAATCATGAGAAGGTGTGTCTCTTTACATCTGTTTTCCCTCGGTGATATTTTGTAGTCTTCTGAACACAGGTCTTTCCTATCTTTAGCCAGATTGAACTCTAGGTGTTTAGTATTTTTTGATGGATCTTACTGTAAACTTTTTAAACATTCCATTTCTGATGGTTTGTTGATAGCATATAGAAATACAATTGTTTTCGGACATTGATCTTATATCCTGCGATCCTTCTCAATGTACATATTGGTTCCAGCTGATTTTTTGCACATCCTGAACTTGCATTGGTTTCTGAATATTAAATTCACCTACATTCCTTGAAAAAATTCCACTTGGACATGATGTATTATCCTTCTGATATTTTGGATTTTATTTGTTAAAATATAATATGGGTTTGATTTGCTAAAAGTTTGCATTTTTTTAAAAGAAATTGATTTGTAGTTTTCTGGTAACATCATTCTCTATTTTCTCTCAGAGAAACAGTAGTATAAAATGATGCCATGGGTAGCATTCACCCTTTAATTATCTGAAATAATTTGTGTGGAATTAGCATTGTTCTTTTCTTTATTATGTAAAAGAATTCACAAATGAAGAGACTGGAGTTTTCATAGAGAGGAAACTTATTTCTCCTTCTGAAAAAAATTTAAACTAAAAATTCAGTTTCATTAATATATACAGATATTAGAAAGATTATCTATTTTTTTGTGTGTGTGTAAAGATTGTTAATTTGTGTCTTTTAAGGAACTGGTCCATTTCAGCTGAGTTGTCAAATTTGTGGGTATATAATTTCTCATAATAGTCTCTTTTTTAAAACATTGTGGAATCTGTAGTTACAACACCTGTGTCATTCCTAATTTTGTAACTTGTGACTTTTATTTTCTGTTGAACCTGTCTAAAGATTGATCACTTGTATTGATCTTGAGGAATTAGCTCTTGGTTTCATTGTTGTGCTGTTTCCTGTTTCATTGGTTTCTGCCATGATATTTATTATTTCATTGTTCTTACTTTATATTTAATTTGCTGTTTTTCAAGTGTCTTCAAGTTTGTTAATCTTTTCTTCTTAGAACATTTTTTATCTAAGAACATTGTGGTTTTCATCTTTAGGTCTTATTTGAGGATTTTTTTGATGGCTTCCATGTTTCAACTTAAATTCTGAATGTAAAGAATTCAGTTACAACAGTTATGTTGGCGTCTTAGTCTTGCCAGTTTTAACCCTGTCTCGGGCCCTGGATTGTTCTGCATTGATGTGCTCCCTGTGTTTTCTTGCTCCCTTGCCTACCTGGTGCTCTCCGATCAGATGCCAGGCACTGGCATCTATTTCTATCCCCATACAAATCTCCCAAAGAAGAAGGTGCTCTGTTCTGTGTCCACCTCCCCCAACTTGACGTCAGCCCTCCTAGAGTGAGATTTTTATTTTCAGAAGTCTTCTTGAGCTTTGCTCTGGGCTGTCCTGAGTCACGTAGAAGCAGCTTGTGTTTTTGAGGCCCTGCTCTGGTGATATTTGGGGGACATTTCTGAGCAGTCTGGGGCTGTGTTCCCCACCACTGAGCAAGACCTGCTTCCACACTCCACCAGTGCCCGGAACTCTGATTTCCCCAGGCTGGCTGAGAGCAAGAAATGATGTTGGCAGCCATGTGTGAGCACCTGCTCTCTTATTTTCTCAAGCGATTTCCCCCCATTCCCGGGTTTTTCTGCACGTGCATGTGCTAGTTAGTGCTTGGCTGAGTATCAGAGTAGGGTCCTCTGCAGATCTTTCCTCTTTACTGCTCTGGCCATAAACTTGAGACCACATGATGTCTCAGCTCTCCTGAACTCAAGGAGGCTGCTGGGCTCTGCTCAGCTTTCCTTTCCCGCCCTGCGGCCTGGCGCCTCACTGAAGGCAGCCAGCTGGGACGATTGCAGGGCTGACTTCGCTGGTTTCGTGTTATCGCGTGCTTACATCTTGAAAAGTGCTTTCTAACATTTTGCCTGTTTATTGTTTGTTTGTTTTAGGTCAGATGGATGCTAACTCCAGCTCTTGTAACTTCATTGGGGTCAAAAATGCAAATCTTCTGCCATCTGCTTCTTCCTGAAGGTTTTGCTGTCTGGCAGCTTGGTGGAGCAGCCACTTGAGAAGGGAGTGCAGGGTCCCAGGGAAGTTTTCCAAGGCAGAAGAAGATGCTCTGTTCTGTGTCCACCTCCCCAACTTCACTTCAGCCCTTTGAGGGTGCAGGAGACCTCCATGTTTAATGGGGCGCAATTATCAGGAGAGAGGAGTTAAAGGAAGCCCTGATTCCTGGGGACCCTTGATACCCAGCCAGAGAGCAAGCTGGGGGCATGGTCAGCTGCTGGGACAAAGCAGGGCCATGGTTCCTCCTCTCTGTGGGGCTCTCAGTGATGGAAGGGACTGGCATAAAGATGAACATCTGCCTCCAAACCCGCATTCAAGGATGCTTCAAAAAGCTTGTGGAATAACGGGATCAAAAGAGTCTTTTATTTTGGTGCAAAACATTAAAATTCATGCATTTTTTCATAATGTGCATTTCCATGAACTTTGGAAGACCCCCTTGTAACTCTTTATGTCACATCTAATGGGGGACCAACTTGTTGGCAGAGGCCACCGACAGTGGGGGAGCAGATCAAGCCAGTGTGAGGGCAAAGAACACGGACAAGCAGACTCATCTAAGATGACCTCCGCTGTCCCTCTTATATTCCCTTCTTCCCTCAATGTGACGGCCCCTGGACCCAGTAAAGGAGGAGAAGACGAGGCCATAGCCCCTGCCTATTATTGTTGTTTGAGGTTCAGGTTCACAGACTTTACATGGAGGCCAGGAAATGCTATTGAAATTGCCTTGGGGTTAGGATTGTGAGCTGGAATGGCCTTCTGGTATCTGTTATGGATAAGAATGTGATGGCACCTGCCTGGAGATAGGAGATGGACTGAGGTGCTGGACAGTTCACGGTTAACAGGAGTAGCTGGAGAAAATGAACTGGACTACAGTCAGGCGACACACAACTTTCAATCCATGACAGACTGCATGGATGATGCTGGTCCCCAAACAGAGTGGAGCTCAAAACTTGCTGTTTGGTGTTGCTGGCAGTCATAGCAGACTATTTGAGAGTTGGTGATGATGCTCGTGTAACGCCCGCACAGTACGGAACACCTGACCATCAGCCGCTTGGTTACTGCTCACACACTTAGATACATACGCCTTTACAGCGTACTTCTGCTTACTAAAGCCGTGTGCCTTGTTCCACTGGCAGCAGCCTCACAGCTCTCCTGTTTAGGGAGAGGCCACAGGGAGGGACTGACCTGCGCCGCTGTCTTGGTGTGTGTAAGTGCACTCTGTGAACTTTGCACAACCACAAAACCACCTAACAACCCATTTCCTGGCATGTGTCTCTGCTGCCATGTGACACGTGACTGCCCCTGTCCTCCTAGGAATGGAAGCTTCTCCATAAACTGTCATGTCTGCTCTGCTGACAGCAGCTGCTGACTATGGAGAGAGGCACTGTGCTGAGTGCTGCCCAAACTTGAGCTCGATTGCTCTTTACAATCTGTGAGATGGTAACGCTTTCACACACCCATTTTACAGAGGAGGAAACTGAGGCACAGTTCCCGTGCCTAAACAAAGATGCAGACATCTCACCTGTGTCTGTCTGGTCCACAGCAAGCTCCATTCTCCTCAGTTCCCTTGCTGTCGCCCCTGACGTTTTCCCAAACACTTCTGCTTGTGTGTCCAGAGTGCTTCCCCGTTCCCTAAGAGCCTCTCCACCAACCCACTTCGTGATGGGGCCAGAACAGCTCACATCCATTTTTAAAAAAAATATTTATTTATTTATTTGAAAGTAAGGGGTACACAGAGGAGAGAGAGAGAGGTCTTCCATCCACTGGTTCACTCCCCAATTGGCCACAATGGCTGGAGCTGCGCCAATTGGAAGCCAGGAGCCAGGAGCTTCTTCCAGGTCTCCCACACAGGTGCAGGGGCCCAAGGAACTGCTATCCCAGGCCATAGCAGAGAGCTGGATTGGAAGAGGGGCAGCTGGGTCTCGAACCAACACCCATATGGGATGCCGGCACTGCAGGACGCGGCTTTACCCGCTATGCCACAGCGCCGGCCCAGCTCACATCCATTTTATGCAGATGCAGCGCTGCCTCAGAGCTCTGAGAGCCGTGTCCAGGGGAGTGGCACCAAGTACCTCTTCGCGCCGTGTGACGTTAATGGTTCCTTTCTCCGTGGCTTGGTGTATAGACAAAGCGTTAGTATAGACAAAGCGCGCCATCGTGTCCGCGCCTGGTCTGCTCGGCCAAAGGATTAGCGTCGGTGCCACCTGCTCTTTACTGCCGGGCAGGCTCTCTGGCACCTGGAAAAAAAACTCTCAATGAACGCAAACACGCCCGCTTCTCGTCTCACCCACGTCCTGCGGGCCCCCTTTCCTCACCCTGGCTCTCTGTTAACTCCGAAAACCATCTCCGCATCACACAAGGACATTCCCCCACCGACAACAGCAAAGGGGGAAGTTATTTTTGCTCTTCCTGGAGAACCCCCGCATTTGGCGCTGGATTCCTGCCCGGTCTTTGTACGCGCCCCCGGTTCCACTACCCGAGGCCGAGAGAGCCCGGCGGGCAGTCAGGCGGGTCTGAGCGGCGCGGGCCCGCGGGTCCCTGCAGTACCGTCTGTGCGCAGCAGGCGGCAGGCGCGGCCTCCGAAAAGCAGGTGACGGCTGCGCTAGCGCCCGGCTCACCGGGGAAGTTTGCCATCGTCGCCTGCGCGCAGCGGCGCCCTGGAGATTCGGAAGCGGTGGGTTTGCGGGGCGACCCAGGAGGACGCTTTTTTTTTTTTTTTTGAAAGCTCCAAGCTCCGCGAGTGACTGATTCAGGAAAAAGGCTTTGCAGCGCGTCGGTCGGGATGAAGCGGACCCGGGACTCGGGAATGAAGACCTGGCGAGGCGGAGATGCAGCCACTGCCCCGGGAGCTCTGGGAAGGGGAAGCCACGGGAAAGACCCGCTTCTTGAGGTCGCCACAACTGCAGGCCCCAAGAAGTCAAAACGTGCGGAACGCGCTGTTCCTCGAATCCAGACTGCTACCTGGGCGACCTGCTGTTCTCAGCAGCGCCCCGAGGCTGCCTCCTGCCACCCGACCGCGAGGGTGCTCTCTTGCTCCTAGCCGGCCAATCCTCCTGCCCTGTCCTGTCTGCTCGCCGTCCTTGGGCAAGTCAAAATGCCCCTGGGCCCGGGTTTCTCCTGTGTGAGCCGGGATGATCCACTGGGAGAATGAATGGTAGGCCTACGTGCAGTCGTGGAAAGAATTAGAGCTTTCTCCTGGGCGTGCTGTTTTCACACTGGAGGCCAGGGGCCTGGGGAAGCACATAGCCTGCACCCTGCCTTCCCAGAGGACACGCAGCCTAGAAGGCTCAGCAATTTCCCCAGGGAGGGCAGGGATGGAGGCCTCCTGACTGCCAGCCCAGCCCAGCCCAGCCAGTCTCACCGCCTCTCCTGACCAGCTCTGGTCTCCTTTCTTCCTCCTCTCCTTTCATCAACATCCAGCAAGCACTTGTTTTATTGGTCTATCATACAAGGGCATTAGATGAATGTTTGGTGGTGATCGGCTCCGTCACTCGTTTAGCAACAAGCACTTGCTTTGTGCCAAAGCCATCCCAGGGAGATGGTGAGGAGCCTAAGAGAAGCGGGCCGTGCACGCTGGGCAGTCAGTCGGCCCTGGGCGGAAGGCGAGGCAGGCGCCAGCAGGGCTGTGCACAGCACGGTGGCAGGCTCGGGGCTAGGAGGTCTGGGGACGCGACCTTGCCTGCTGCCTCTGTTGCCCTGCCCCGTGACCGCACTTTGTCGGCCGATTCCTCAGCGCCTCCGGCTGCGAAGCTCTGGTGTGACAGGTGCCTCCCACCTCACTCTCTTCTCACCCTGGGTCTTCCTGGAGTCGGAGCCTTTTCCCTACTTCAGCTGTCATCGATTTCGCGCTGGCGCCTACATCCCTATCTTGGGATGAAAGCGTTCCTCTGAATGTTCCCGAGAGCACAAGAGCTCCTTGTCCCAGAGTGAGTTCGTTTCTCCGCCCACCTGCTTTCCTCTGTGAGCGCCGCGCCGCTCCCTTGGCCTTGCTCCTCCAACATCCCAGGATCCCTGTGTTTTTCAGATCACAGAGTTGGGGAACGCTAAGCATCCCCGCCCCGATGCCTTTGCGCCCACGTTTTCTGCTGCTGTCGGGCTTCCGGTAGGACCAAGACTCACCTGGATTGTCACAGCGACATTTCCCTCGCTGGTCCTCTCCCTTTGGATTGTGCTCACCCCTCAGTCCTCCACGTGAGACCTAGGACAGACAAAACTCCACCAGTCACAGCCCTTCAGCGCTTCCTCTGCTTGCAGAGCCAACCTCCCCTGACAGCAGCCCCTGGGACCTCTGTTGTGGATCAGATCGTGCGCCCCCAAAACTTCGGCTGGAGAATGTGAACTGATTTGGGAATGGAGCTCTTGAGATGTGACTGGCTAAGATGAAGTCATCCCAGAGGAGGTGGGCTCTTGGCCCATCCATGTGGGTAGAGGGGACTTTGGACACAGCACAGTATCGGAGGGAGGATGCTCCTTGTGGAGTGGAGGCAGAGACTGGAGTTGTGTTGCTACAGAGGATGAAAGCTTGCAGGAGCTCCCAGAAGCTGGGAGACGCAAGGAAGGCTTCCCCGCGAGGGCTTTGGAGGAACTCGCCCCTGCTGGTGCCTTGATTCCTGACTTGCAGCCTCCAGCACTGGGAGGCAATAAGCCTCTGTTGTCCTCAGGCACTCGGTCTGTGGGACTTTAGGGCCATGCCAGCCTGTGCTGACCTAGCTATCAACCATCTTTCCAGCCGCGTCTGCAGTCACCTGCCTCAGCTCACCCTGCTCTCTCAGAGCAGTCCCCGAACTGGACGCTGGGCCGTGCACAGCCTGAGGACCTAGCACGCCCTTTCTCCACCTGCCCGCCTGCCCGCCTCCCAGCTTCTGCCCTCCTGCAGCAGGGTCTGTGGGAACGGCTACTGCTGGTCTCCTGCATGTGCTCAAGGCCTCCGGGAGAGCAAGGACTCTGCATCTGTCTTCTCTTTCCACAGGGCCTTAGCAGTGGAGGCTGATCTTGTGTAAAGCTTAAAAAAAAAAAAAAAAGTGCATCTGGTCACAGGTTCTCCTGGAGGGTATGATACCAGGGTGGCAGGATTCTAAACACTTCTCGCTACTCACTGGGCGGCCAGAGAGGGCGCTACCATGGTTTCCCCAGCTACTAATTAACCATGGGGCACGCAAGCCCCAGGGAACCCGCACCCAAACTGCCCAGTGCTGTTGCCTCGGCTCTGGTGCAGGCGTGAGGGAGATCCCTCCGAGGCCAACACCTAATCACTGTCCCTCTTCAGATGAAAAACGGGAAAATGCTGGCTAACTGTTGTTTAGTGACCCCACCCCCCCAGCCCTGTAAAATAAACACTCTTTTCAATTAGGAAGATTTGTCACCGGGGACAGTAATTCCGTGTCCTACCAAAACAAACACAGTTGTAATTAGTTTTATCCAGGAAGAAAATTAACTCTGTTTATCTTGGCATAATTAATCATTGACCTCTTTCTGTCCGGGCAGCTTGGGGGAGGGCATGGGAGTGGGGGGGGGGGGTTGTGATCTACAGCGAAAGGGATTCCGGGACCCATCTATCTCTCCCCTTGGTTACACAGCTGTCTGCGTGAGTTATTGGAGATAATATTCCTAGCCAAGGGTTGTGGAGCTGCCCTGGAGCTAGACCCAGAGAAACACCAAACAAGGCTGTGGTTGGATGGCTTCAGTCTGCAGGGAAGTCTCGATGCGTCTCAGACGGGCTTTAAGGCGCACTGCAGGAGCCAAGGTGTGCTTGGCTTCCTCTGTCCCCATCGCCCTGGCTTCCACAGACCTGGGGACGGGCAGAGGAGCAGGGTCTCAGTTATGGGACGGAGCTGCTGCTGCAGAGGAAGGGCTGGCTCGGGGGTTAGGGATTTGGGTCTTGGTCCTAAGTTGACTCTGGGCAAGACTATTACCTCCTAATAATAAAATAAAACAACAATACAATAAAACAACAACAAAACCAGGATGTAGGGGTCAGGGTTATTCATCTGCACCCACAGAGATGAAGTAAGGATTAGAAGTGAGGTATAGGTGTGCTGTGGTATAGAAGGTAAAACCCCTGCCTGCACCGCTGGCATCCCATGTGGGCCTCGGCTTGAGTCCCGGCTGCTCCACTTCCAATCCAGCTCTCTGCTATGGCCTGGGAAAGCAGTGGAAGACGGCCCAAGTCCTTGGGCTCCTGCACCCACGTGGGAGACCCGGAAGAAGCTCCCGGCTCTGTCTCGCCCCAGCCCCGGCTGTAGTAGCCATTTGGGGAGTGAACCAGCAGATGGAAAGTCTCTCACTGCCTCTGTCTTTCCTCCCTCCTCCTCCTCCTCCTCCTCCTCCTCCTCCTCCCCTCTCTCTGTAACTCTGCCTTTCAGAAAAATGAATACAAATTTTTTTTTGAAAAAGAAGTAAGGGACACCAAGCCCTCAGCACACAGGGCCTGGGACCAAGTAGTTGGTCGGTGAATGTGGGAGGTGTTGCTATGCTCCCCTGAGCTGACCAAGGGCCCAGGGTGGAAGGACACACTGACAGGCTTCTCCTGTTTCAGTAGACCTGCTCTTCACAGAGACCTTGGTGTGTGCTGGGTTCCTCTTAGGCTGTGGAAATAAAAAGAGGGGTGCTCACAGCCTGTGGGGGGGAGGCCTCCCCAGATAGCCTCAAGGTGCTGCAGCAAATGGGGGGCACACACACAGCCTAGAGAGCCTGGTCAAGATGCACGCAGAGACAAGGGGGCTCGGTGTCCCAGCTCTGGGCCATTCTGCTGAGGTTCAAGGCCTTGCTGAATCCTCACGATAACCAAGTTAAGCACAAGGTAGGAGACACAGGACAGGGTAGTGGGGACTCGCAGATGGTGAGTCGATTGGACCCCAAGTACATAGCTAGAAAATGGAGCAGCTGGGCTGGGAACCAGCGTCCTCACCCGTGGAAGCCTGTGCTTCATCAGTTTCACCTTGGGAGTCCTAGTTGAGCTGTAGTGGCTGGAGTCCCACCCCAAGGCCCCAGGGCCCAAGGCAGGGGCATCACAGCACCATGGCCTCCGGGGCCAGGCTCAGGAGCCCCCAGAGGTAGCAGTGCAGCTTGCTGGGCCCCCAGAGGTAGCAGTGCAGCTTGCTGGGGCTCACTGCGGCTCTTCTGAGTCAGGAGCTCTCCTAGGAAGATAGTTTGCACCAACCACTGAAGGTGAGTCCGATGCTCTCACCACCCCTAGAGTCGTACAAATCTACCCCTTTGCCCATTGCGTGGAGATGGCTACTCCCAGACAAGTGCTCAGGGTGGGGGTAGAGGTTGTCCTCTAGTCACAAGGCAAAGATAACCACGAAGCCCAGAAGGCCCCTGTCCTGAGCCGAGGGGAGCAGACAGGGGGGTGTGAAGTGGGCCAGGGCCCCTTAAGAGCCAGCTGAAGGGCTCACACAGGGGTGTGTCTCTGGCTGCAGGAAACCAACCAGGCACCTGCTTGGAGCACAAGGCCCCTATGAGCAGGATCCTGCAGCAGGAGAGAGCTGCCAGGTCACTTCTCGAAGCCAGAGAAAGCTCAGAGCGGGGGCAGCATCTTGTGCTCACTGCACGTGCGTGAGTGGCTGGCAGGGTGTGGAGTTTTGTCCTCTGCAAACCTAGCTGGTAGTCGGAGCCAGGAAGCCAGGACAGAGAGCAGCCACAGCTTCGGAGGATGCTGAAACTGGGCTTTGGGAGCAGTGTGATGCCTGGTCCTGCAAGAGGAACCCCGTGCGAACAGGGAAGAAGCAGAGGCTGGCGAGTCAGAGGAGTATATTCTGTGTCCAGCTTCTGCCAATGGCAAAGCTGTGCAAACTCGGGAAGCAACCTTCCCTTCTTGGTCCTGCCTCAGGTTCCTGGTCTGTAAAATGGGGATAAGAGGGTCTGCCCTGTGAGACTTGCAGAGGTAACCATGCTGTGCGCAGCACCTGATCTAATCTTCACTACAATCTTTAAAGGAGGGAGGGAACCGGGTGGCTTCCCCAGGGTCACCCAGCTTTCTTAATGGAAGAACCAAGGTCAAATCCCAGCTCTGTCTGACTTAGGAGCCTTTGCTTTGATCATCTGCTGTAATTCCTCTTGTCTAGGAACGAGCGAATGAATGAATGGCTCTATGTAGGCAGACTTCAGAAAGCTGATGGAAAATGGAATGAGAACACGAGATGAGATGCCTAGTTTTTTCATACTATTCACTGTCTACGAACTTCTTGAAGCCCCTTTGTGCAGCCACTCAGCCTCTGGGAGGTATCTACAGCCATCGTCGCCTCCCCAAGAAACTGGGCATGGCTTCGCCTTGCCACTGCCTGCCACAGTGCACACATCTGCTGTCATGGCTGGGGAGTGCCATTTCTTTCTAAGATTTATTTATTTGAAAGACAGAGTTACAGAGAGGCAGACAGAGAGAGAGAGAGAAAGAGAGAGAGAGAGACAGAGACAGAGAGAGAGACAGAGAGTTCTTCCATTCGCTGGTTCATTCCCCAGATGGCTGCAATGGCTGGAGCTGCACCAATCTGAAGCCAGGAGCTTCTTCCGGGTGTTCCACACAGGTGCAGGGGTCCAAGGACTTGGGCCATCTTCTACTGCTTTCCCAGGCCACAGCAGAAGCTGGATCGAAAGTGGAGCATCCAGGACTCGAACCAGCGCCCATATGGGATGCAGGCACTGTAGGTGGCGGCTTTACCAGCTATTCTACAGCACTGGCCCTAGTGCCATTTCCATTCGCTCGGGGAACCTGTCATTGTTGCCAGAGCTGAGGCAGGCCCAGAATCAGGCAGACCAAGCTCTGTGGGTTCTGGCTGACAGGCACCAACCTGTGTGTATGGAAGAGACAGAGGGAGCAGCAGGGGCAGCAGGTGGGGATGAGCTATCACTCCCAGCAATAAGCATCCAGTGTTAGGGAGCCCAGGCTCCTGAGCCATTCACAGAAAACAGTCTGGGAAACAAGGTGGCACCAGGTGTACAAGAAAGAGCAGGCTGACCTGCTGCTCCCAAGTTCATGCAGGCTAGGCCGCAGCAACAGGTGTAGGGAGCTCAGACTACGGCCGGAAATAGTCCCTGGCTCACCGCACTGAGCCAGGCATCTTCAGGGGTGCAACCAGGAAGTGGGAGAGCTCTCCCCAGAGGTGTCGGGGCTGCCGGTAGAAGTCTGCTGGAAAGAAGATTCAGGGCCATTTCTCTGGCTTCAGCTTTCTGCAGGGCCAGAGGCAGATGCCTTCGTGGAGAACCAGGTGTAGCTCAAAGCTGGGGCAGCCTTGTGGGGCAGCAAGTGTTCAGCAGAGGCCACAGACGGCTCATCAGTGGGGTTGGGCGCTCAGGGAGGTCTGGGGAGGGGTGAGCTGGGGCACTGCAGGTGACCCTGTACTGCTGCCCTGGCTCCCCTGCCTGGAGGGGTATCTGGTACAGGACTGGTGACGACAACACCGTTGGAGCAGTGTTCAGAGCATGTGGCGTGCAGAGTGTCTGGGGCGGGCCTGTGGCAGGGGAGGTGACGTGGTGAATTCTACCCCCAGGTGGAGTCCCTGTGACCAGGCCTCCCCTGGATGACGTGGCTTCTGGGCAAACGGCACGAGTGTAGGATGAGGATGTAAGAAGGTGGGAGAGCAGGGTAGGAGGGCATCACAAGGTGGAGTCCAAGCTGTGTCCCAGGTACACTCTCGTGCCTGGCCCCCCTCTGGGGGTGGTTTTACAGATGATGGCAGAGGGGAAGCACTGGCCAGAAAGGCTCTGGGTGTGCCGGGCGTGCACAGTAAGCCGTGTCCGCCTTCCAGTGGGCAGCCGGTCCTCAGGCTGAGAGGTTGGTCAGAGGTCTTTTTTTCTTTTAAAAAGCCATGTGTCTTCTTTATCAAATACATTCCATTATAATCCTTCTGAAATACAGAAGACAGAATAAATCATACCATAAAAGAGGGTAAGATATGATAATATGACGGTGGCCAATTAATACACGTAAATCTATTTTTTTTCTGGACAGCCATCCATTACTTAAGAAGATTAAGAGATAATTCTAGAAGTAACACGACCTGGAGGATTACTAGAGAATTAAATACTGACTTCCAAATTGCTAAATGGGCAAGTCATGCAGCATTTGTCATCAAATGCGTGTGAGACCCAACAGACACGGCTGAGTGTCACCACTGTGCCTACAACTTAAATAAAATCCATCTAGTCTAGTTGCTCTCCTGAAATGATCTTGACAAAAATTTCTAAAAGTGTGGCTTGCACTTTCCTTCTTCAGACACGCTCTGCTTCGTTTCACAGTCTTAGCAGGCAGTGCTAGGGGAGCTGAGTGGGGGTGAGGCCCTGTTGTTTCTTACATGCAGAATATGGGGTTTTTCTGTTTGGTTCCATCCGCTCCCAAGCATTTCAGGCCTAGGAAGTGAGAGTTCCTTCACTGCTGACACTTAGCTATTTCTAACTTATCATCGACCACCTTCCCAGGGGTCCTTCTTGAGCCCCCCTGAGAGCCTGCAGGGTTTGTCCACCACCTGGGTTTCTGGAGAAGAGTATGGCTGTTTGGCTCCCCCTTGTGGTTGAATTACTCAGAAGGTGTTGCTTGCAAGGGCACAATGCCTTATTTCGAGTGAAAAAGTGTGCATAGTTGGGGGCAGAGCGTGATGACTTGATACGTGCATACCCTGCGGAAGGATCAAATCTGAGTCGCCAGCATCGCCTGGTACAGCGATCATTTCCGGCTGTTGACCGTGGTCACCTGGCTATTGCTAGTACTTGTCCACCTATCTATTCCCAACACCTTTTAGGAATGCTAAGAAAACCGTGCAGGGGGGAAGGGCGTGGCAGACCTAAGACGACGGAGGATGTCCCGGGCGTGGGGTTTCCTGCCATATGGTAGGTGCTCCACACAGGGCTGATAAATCTATGGGCGAAGTCATGATCTGGAGGCAGGGATGGGCTGTTGGGGAAGAAGGAACCGAGGAGAGGAGGCCCAGGGTGTGGCGGCCTGGAGGAAAGGTGCCAGCTGTGTGTGTAGGGGTGCCATGGGGACTCAGTATCACCAGCTCCAGCCCCCCGCCCCCGGTTCTTGACGACAGGAGCAGTCACCCGGGGAGGGGAGGTTAAAAGCAGCGCCGGTGAGCGGGCCCCAGCTCGGAGAGGCCCAAGGCGGGGGTTTTAAGAGCTCCGGGGTGTGCGTCTCTGAGGCAGAGATGGCTCAGGTGCGGTTTCTGGCCCCTGGCAGCTCAGGGTACTGTGATCCAGAGATTGTTTTCCAGGCCTTTCCCTCCGTGTAATTGGTGTCCTGTGGCAGTAGATGATGTTATTGCAGCCTTAGGACGATGGCTGATGTTCATCACCAATAAACCCAGAGATAGGGCAGGACGTCTGCGTGCAAGAGGTGACCCCGACAACAAGCGAGGGGAGCGTGATTTACTCCCCGGGCCTCTAATGTAATTAAGTGTGCATTATAGAGAAAGCTGCGCTGTGCAGATGCAAATTAGCAGCGACACTTGGCCTTCCCGTGGCCATTGTGTGGAGGCGACTGCTGTTGTTCCAGCACTCAGAGTGCATTACTCCCGGAGCCAGCGCGGGAGAGCCACTGGGAGAGAGCACAGCACACTCACGGGAAGGCACGAGGCCTCTGGACTTTGTCACATCCCTGAGAACTATTACTTCATTCCCTGCCCTGCTTGTTCTCCCGTACACAGTGCAAGACATTGAACGCCAGATGGAGGAAAAGGAACAGGAGAACTTGCCTGCAGCCCGGGCAGCTCCTCTGTAGGCAGCTGTGTGGATGGAGCAAGGGCTTCCTACGGGACATGCACAAAGGGCAAGCGTTTTATTTCAAGATGCTTCTCTGCAGGGGAAGCATGTGAAGAGCATTTTAGAATTCTGAGTCGTGTCTGTGTTGGCAGCCTGGCCTGGGTCCCTGCCCTACAGTCTCTCCCTCCAGCCTGGTGGGGCTCTAGTGAACATTCACAGATGAGGCTGCTGCCAGATCCCATGAGCTTTGGACTGGATTAGCAGGAAGCCAGGTGGAACAGTAAGAGGAGCGGGGAGAGCTAGCACTGGCTGAGGGCTGCTCTCTTCCAGGTGCCCTGCTGGGCGTGTCTGCGCTGCCTTTGTACAGTTTACATGGCCCCTTCACCAGAGCCAGGTGCAGAGTAGGGTGCATCACTTTCACTTTCCATTTAATGGCTTTGGAGCTATGTTTCTTGGCTTTTCCAAGAACACTGTGTAGGATAAAGGGTTTGGTGATGTTTTGAAATGTACTCAATCCATTAGAGTACATCTTTTTTTTTTTTTTTAAGATTATTTATTTGAAAGTCAAGAGTTACACAGAGAGAGAAGGAGAGGCAGAGAGAGAGAGAGAGAGAGAGGTCTTCTATCCACTGGTTCACTCCCCAATTGGCCACAATGGCCAGAGCTGTGCCGATCTGAAGCCAGGAGCCAGGAGCTTCTTCTGGCTCTCTCACATGAGTGTAGGGGCCCAAGGACTTGGACCATCTTCTACTGCTTTTCCAGGTCATTGCAGAGAGCTGGATCGGAAGTGGAGTAGCTGGAACTAGAACTGGCACCCATATGGGACGCTGGCACTGTAGGCAGTGGCTTTACCTGCTACATCACAACACTGGCCCCAGAGTTTCCAATCTTGATGATTGCCAGAGGGAAGAAATTGGTGCAATGCTGTGAAAATTTAGCCCTTTCTCCCAATTAAGCACATCCTGGGATGTTTTGCAAAAGGCAGTTTTTTAAGTATTAAAGATTCCTGTGACAATAACTCCACATCTCAGTGTGTACCTTGTGATTTTTCATTTGCAATAACTAAGAAGCACAACTGAAGCAATCAGAGAAAAATCAAAGATGTATTTCTTTTCTTTCCCAAAGAAACCTTTTATTTAATAAGTACAAATTTCATAAGTACAACTTTAGGAATTTAGTGATTCTTCCCACCATACCCGCCATCCTGCCCCTACTCCCACCCCATTTCCTCTCTCCCATTCCCAGTCCCATTCTCCATTAAGATTCATTTTTAATTAAGTTTATACACAGAAGACCAGCTCTATACTAAGTAAAGATTTCAACAATTTGCACACACACACACACACACATACACACACACTGAGAACAAGTTTTACCATTAATTCTCATAATACAACTCATTGAAGACAGAGATCCTGCCTGGGAAGTAAGTGCACAGTGATTCCTGTTGTTAACTTAAGAATTAACACTCTTATGTATGACATCAGTGATCATCTGAGGCTCTTCACATGAGCTCCCAAGGCTATGGAAGCTTTTTGAATCCACAGTCTCTGTCAGTATCTAGATAAGATCATAAACAAAGTGGGAGTTCTCTCCTCCATTCAGAGAAAAGTACATCCTTCTTTGATGGCCCCTTCTTTCCACTGGGGTCTCACTCACAGAGATCATTCATATAGGATGTATTTTTTTTTGCCATGGTGTGTTGGCTTTCCATGCCTGAAATGCTCTCATGGGCTTTTCAGCCAGACCAGAATACCTTAAGAGTTGATTCTGAGGTCAGAGTACTATTTAGAGTGATTGTCATTCTATGAGTCTGCTGCATGAACTGCTTCCCATGTTGGAACATTCTCTCCTTTTTAATTCTATCTATTATTATTATCAGACCATTGATCTTAATTATATGATCCATTTAACTCTTAATCCTATCTATATGATCACTTTAGCACTTAATATGATCATTTTACCACTTAATATGGCATTTTTACCACCCAACTTAATGGGATTTGGGGTCCCATGGCAAGTTTTTAAACTGTATCCTTAGATGTAAATCCATAGGAATGTATACAGAACTACACAGCTTTATAGTTACAAACTTCCTCCTCCCTCTCTTATTTCCATTCTTATTTTTTACTGAGATCTATTTTCAATTAACTTTACACACATATGACTAACCATAACAAATACTAACAAATAGTATGAAGAAGATAAAGGGGAAAAAAAGGAAAAAAAAAAAAAACTGTTCTTCACAGTCCAGACAAGAGCTGCTCAAGTCATTGCTTCTCAAAGTGTCAAGTTCGCTTTTACAGATTTCCTTTTAGGTATTCTATTAGTTATCACAGATTAGAGAGAATATATGGTATTTGCTGTATTTTAGGTTGATTTCATGTCTTAACTATTGTGACTTGAGCAGCAATAAATATGAGAGTGCAGATAACTCTTTTATTTGCTGCTTTCATTTCCCTTTGGTAGATTTCCAGGAGTGGGATGGCTGGGTTATATGGTAGGTCTATATTCAGATTTCTGAGGTGTCTCCAAACTGACTTCCATAGTGGTTTTACCAGTTTGTGCATTCCCACCAACAGTGGATTAGGGTATCCTTTGTCCCACATCCTCACCAGCATTTGTTGTTTGTTGACTTCCATGTGAAAGCCATTCTAACTGGGGTAAGGTGAAACATCATTATGGTTTTGATTTGCATTTCCCTGACAGCTAGTGGTTCTGAACATTTTTTCATGTGTCTGTTGGACATTTGGATTTCATCTTTTGAAAAATGTCTGTTTAAGTCCTTGGCCCATTTCTAAACTGGGTTGTTTTTGTTTTATTGTTGTTGAGTTTCTTGATCTCTTTATATATTCTGGTTATCAATCCTTTGTCAGTTGCATAGTTTGCAAATAATTTCTCCCATTCTGTTGGTTGCCTCTTAACTTTCCTGAGTATTTCTTTCGCAGAACAGAAGCTTCTCAATTTGATGTAATTTCAATTGTGAATTTTTGCTTTGATTGCTTCTGGGGTATTTTCTAATAATTCTTTGCCTGGGCCAATGTCTTGCAGGGTTTCTCCAATGTTCTATAATAATTTGATGGTATCAGGTCATAGATTTAGGTCTTTAATCCATGTTGAGTGGATTTTTGTGTAAGGTGTAAGGTAGGAATCCTGCTTCATTCTTCTGCATGTAGAAATCCATTTTCCCAGCATCATTTGTTGAAGAGACTGTCCTTGCTCCAGGTGTTGGTTTTAGCTCCTTGGTCAACTATAAGTTGGTTGTAGATGCTTGGAATGATTGCTGGCATTTCTATTCTGTTTCATTGGACTATGCATCTGTTTTTGTACCAGTACCAGGCTGTTTTGATTGTAACTGCCTTGTAGTATGTCTTGAAATCTTGTATTGTGATGTCTCCAGCTTTTGTTTGTTGTATAAGATAGCTTTAGCTATTTGAGATCTCATGTGTTTCCATATGATTTCAGCATCATTTTTTCTAGACCTGAGAAGAATATCTTTGGTATTTGATTGGTATTGCACTGAATCTGTAAATTGCATTTGGAAGAATGGACATTTTGTGGTATTGATTCTTCCAATCCATGAACATAGAAGATTTTTCCATTTTTTTGTATCTTTTATTTATTTCTTTAATGTTTTGTAGTTCTGCTCATAGAGATCTTTGACAACCTTGGTTAAATTTATTCCAAGGTATTTGATTTTTTTTGGTAGCTATTGTGAATGGGATTGATCTTAGAACTTCTTTCTCTGCCATGGCATTGTCTGTATATACAAATGCTGTTGTTTTTTGTGTGTTTATTTTATATCCTGCTACTTTACCAAACTCTTCTATGAGTTCCAATAGTCTTTTGGTGGAGTCTTTTGGATCTCCTTATATCTAGAATCAGGTCATCTGCAAATAGGGATAGTTTGACTTCCTTTTTCCCAATTTGAATCCCTTTGATTTCTTTTTCTTGCCTAATGGCTCTGGCTAAAGCTTCCAGGACTATATTGATTAGTAATTATGAGAGTGGGCATCCTTGTCTGGTTCTGGATCTCCATGGGAATGCTTCCAACTTTTCCCCATTCAATAGGATGCTGGCTGTGGGTCTGTCATAAATTGCATTGATTGTGTTGAGGAATGTTCAATTTATACCAAATTTGCTTAGAGTTTTCCTTATGAAAGGGTGTTGTGTTTTATCAAATGCTTGCTCTGCGTCTATTGAGATAATCATATGGTTTTTTTCTTCAGTTTGTTAATGTGATGTATCACATTGATTGATTTGCAAATGTTGAACCACCCCTGCATATCAGGGGTAAATCCCACTTGGTCTAGTGAATGATCTTTCTGACATTTTGTTGGATTCGATTGGCCAGAATTTTGCTGAGGATTTTTGCAGCTATGTTTATCAAGGAAATTGATCTGTAGTTCTTCTCTGTTGCATCTTTTCTGGGTTTAGGAATTAAGGTGATGCTGGCTTCATTGAAAGAATTTGAGACAATTCCCTCCCTTTTAATTGTTTTGAGTAACTTGAGAAGAAGTGGAGTTAGCTGGTCTTTAAATGTCTGGTAGAATTCAGCAGTGAAGCCATCTAGTCCCGGGTTTTCCTTTGTTGGAAGGGCCTTTATTACTGATTCAATTTCTGTCTTGGTTATGGATCTGTTTAGTTTTTCTGTGTCTTCATGGTTCAATTTATGTAAGTTGTATGTGTCCAGGAATCTATCCATTTTTTCTAGTTTTCCCAATTTGTTAGCATACAGCTCTTCGTAGTAATTTCTGATGATTCTTTTTATTTCTGAGGTGTCTGTTGTTAAATTCCTTTTTCATCTCTAATTTTATTGATTTCCATTTTCTCTCTCCTTTTCTTTGGTTAGTTGGGCCAATGATGTGTCTCTTGTTTACTTTTTCAAAAAACCAGCTCTTCATTTTGCTGATCTTTTGTATTTTTTTTTTTTTGGTTTCCATTTTTTGATTTCTTCTCTAATTTTAATCATTTCTTTTCTTCTACTAGTTTTGGGCTTAGTTTGCTATTGTTTTTCTAGATCCTTGAGATGCATTGATAGCTCATTTATTTGGTGCCTTTTCAATTTTTTGATGTAGGCACCAATTGCTATAAACTTTCTTTCTTTCTTTCTTTCTTTTTTTTTTTTTTGACAGGCAGAGTGGGCAGTGAGAGAGAGAGACAGAGAGAAAGGTCTTCCTTTGCTGTTGGTTCACCTTCCAATGGCCGCCGGGGCCAGTGCACTGCGGCCGGCGCACCGTGCTGATCCAAAGCCAGGAGCCAGGTGCTTCTCCTGGTCTCCCATGCGGGTGCAGGGCCTAAGGACTTGGGCCATCCTCCACTGCACTCCCGGGCCATAGCAGAGAGCTGGCCTGGAAGAGGGGCAACCAGGACAGAATCTGGCGCTTCGAGTGGGACTAGAACCCAGTGTGCCAGCGCCGAAGGTGAAGGATTAGCATATTGAGCCTTGGCGCCGGCCTAAACTTTCCTCTTAACACTACTTTTGCTGTATCCCATAAGATTTACACTTGATCTTAGCCAAAAGGCTAAGAAATGATGTATCCCATAAGTTTTGATATGTTGTATTGTCATCTTCATTTGTTTCCAGATATTTTTTGATTTCTTTTTTGATTTCTTCTATGACCCACTGTTCATTCAGGAGCATGGCGTTCAGTCTCCATGTATTTACATATGCTCTAGAGATTCCTGAGTTGCTGATTTCCAGCTTCATTGCATTGTGGTCTGAGAAGATGCATGGTACGATTTTGATTTTTTTGAATTTGCTGAGACTAGCCTTATGGCCTAGCATGTGGTCAATCCTAGAGAAAGTTCAATGCAGTGGTAAGAAAAACACGGCTGTAGGGTGGAAGGCTCTGTAGAGATCTGTTAGGTCCATTTGGTCTATAGTGTCAATTAACTCTGTTATTTCCTTATTGATTTTCTGTCTGATTAATCTGTCTATTGCTGAAAGTGGGGTATTGAAATCCCCTGTTACTATTGTATTTGACTCTATCTTCCTTTAAGTCCATTAACATTTCTTTTATATAACCAGGTACCCTGGAATTAGGTGCATATATGTTTATAACAGTCACATCAAAGATGTATTCCAAGGTGATAAGATTTACACTGTTCGTCAGATGAAGTCACTGGCAGATTCTTTTAATGAAAAAAATTTAAATTCTCTCTTGCCTGGCAGTCAACCACATATATGTACATAATTTGATGCTCGTCACTATTTTGCAATGCAGATGAGTTAATCTCATAGTTAGAATTGCTGTTATTACCATAGCAATAGTAAAAAAAAATAAAAAATCAAAATTTTATTTTTTAAACAGATTAATTTATTTGAAAGGCAGAGTAACAGAGAGAGGTAAAGGCAGAGAGAGATCTTCCAGTCCCTGGTTTACTCCCCAAGTGGACACTGTGGTCCCAGGCAGACCCAGGCTAAAACAGGAAGCCTGGAAATCTATTCAGATCTCCCATATGGGTGCAGGAGCACAAGTGTTTGGGCCATCTTCTGCTTTTCCAAGCACATTAGCAGGGAACTGGGTTGGGAGTGGAGCATTTGGGCCCTAAACCACTGCTCATATGGGAAGCTGGTGCTACAGGTAGTGGCTTAACCTGCTATGCCACAATGCAGGCCCTGAAAGCGAGATTTTCTTAGCATGTTATGTGTTCCAGGAATTATGCTAGGCTGTTGTGCTAGCCAGCTTTTTATTACTATAACGAAGTAGCCAATAAAACTACCTTTATAAGAGAAGAGGCTTCTTTTGGCTCAGAATTCTGGGGGTTCACAGTCAAAGCCTGGGCAGCCCTCCTGGGTGGCCTTTCACGGGGGATGGAGGATGGCGAGGGACTTACTGAAGGAAGACGCCCTGATGAGCAGGGGAGCAGAGAGAATGGCTGGGCTCATTTCAGCCTTTTGTAATCAACCCTGAGCCAGAACTGCTGTCTGGGAGCAGGTGCCAGAGACCTAAGGCCCTCCCACCAGGCTTCACTTCCAATCACTTAGTTGGATTGTTTCTAGTTTCTACCCTCAGTCTCTCTAAGTGACTTTAGGGTTTAATGCCTGTCTGAGGTAGGGAGTCATATCCCATTCAAACCATAGCAGTTGCACATGGCTAACACATACACTGCTAATCCTTACCACAAGGCAGGCATTATCATTCCATTTAACAAACCAGGAAACCAAGTTTCAGAGAGCTCAAATACTCTCCCAAGTTTCAGTAGTTTGCACATTCTATAAATGACAGAGAGGATTCAAGGGCACATCTGCTGACTAGAAAACCTTTGCTTTCCACTACACAAAGTCATGGCTTGCAGCTGTCCACATGGCCTGGGGACGGCGGCATGTGCTCTTCCAGAGTATCTGGGTCAGCCGTGGGTAGAGAGCACATTTCAGAGATGGTGTAGGGTGCTCCTGCCAAGGGCGGGGTTGGCGGAGGTAGACAATGTCCCTTCCAGACAGGGCCTCACTCTTGAGTCAGCTGAACTGCACTGCTGACAGAGTCTGGTGTAAGGAATATGGCCGGAGAAAGATGTGCTGAAGAGACAAGGTGCTCTGATTTAGGTCTAGTAAAAAGTGGGAGTAATCACATGAAGATCTGTCGGAGGCGGGAGGTTACTGTGGTAGGTGCTGGGCAGGGAAGGTAGTGGCAGATCGTGACATGGGGGGAAAAACTTGCTCACTGCCAGTCATAGGCTGCAGGGGAAGATCCATCGGGGCTCCCAACACGTAGGGTTCCTGGAGCCCATTTCTCTGTCCTTTGTATGAGCAGCCTTTAAAAATGCTGCAATAGCAGTTTTACCTCTAGGTGGCAGTCGTGTACCTTTAGAGCTTCTGCTTAGATTTCTTAGAACACAGCGGGTTCTGTCTGAACTTTGTCCAACTTCAGTGTGTTTCTCCAGAATTGGCATCCATCCATGGTTAATAAAATACCGGAGGACAAACGCATTACTGTTTTATTTATTATTAAATCATTCACATCACTGTCTCTCCGTCTAAAAGGGACTTAGCTGCACTACCAGTCTGTCATCCTATATGTGAATCTGAGGCAGACAGCGCAGGTGCACTGAGACAGTCCTGTGGCCAGAGCAACTATCGTCCTCTCTGAATGCTTGCAAAGACTGCCGCAAGGGGAGAGGGTCCTGGCCCAGCCCTTCCCCGGGGTAAAGCACCAACCAGCCTGGTCTCAGCAACAGGTGGAGGAGACTTGTCTTTTTAGACCCGCATTTCTGACTCCTTGTTTGCTCCTCCCCTTCCTAACGTGTGGAAACTCAGAGAGGTAGACTGGGGGGAGGGGGCAAGGCAGGGTCAGGATGCAGTCATAAGCAAGCACTGTGTCTGGAGAGTGGTCCTGAAAGGGACCAAAGATCTATGACAATCACCAAACTAAGAGCATCAGAACCAGAGGTGAGGAGACGTTTGCTGAAAGACAGATTATATCATCCCAGGTTTCTGAGGTGTGGAGAGGGGTGAGTGAATTTGAGTCTTTTTAAAGATTTGTTTATTTGAAAGGCCGAGTGATACTCCTCAAATGCGCAGGGCTGGACCAAACCAAAGATAGGAGCCAGGAACTCCATCCAGGTCTTCCACATAAATGGTAGGAACCCAAGTACTTGGGCCATCATCTGCTGCCTTCAAGGCACATTAGCAGGAAGCAGGATTGGAAGAGGAGCAGCCAGGACTCAAGCAGAACTTCAATATGGGATACAGACATCGCAGGAGTTGGTTTAACTCATTGTGACACAACATATACCCCACATTTGGGTTTTGGAAGTGAAGTTCTGGGAATGGGACTAGGACTGGGCTAGTTGAAAGTTAAAAAAAAAAAGATTTATTTATTTGAAAGGGACAGTGAGGGTGGAGGTAGAGGGAAAGAGGGAGAGGGAGAGGGAGAGGGAGAGAGAGATCAAGAGAGGTTGAAAGACAGAGAGATCAATCTTCTACTTTTATACCCTGCTGGTTTACTCCCCAAATGGCTAAAACAGCCAGATCTGGGCCATGCCAGGAGACAAAAACTCCATCCTGGTGTCCCACATGAGTGGCAGGGATTCAAGCACTTGGGTCACCTTCTGTTGCCTTCCTTGGTGCATTATCAGGAAATTGGACCTGATGCAGAGCAGCCAGGAATCAAACCTGCACTCTGATATGGGATTCTGGCAGCTTAACCTGCTGTGTCACAACACCAATCCCTGGACTAGTTGAATTTTGACTTGGAGCTGAAGCATTTCTCCTCACCCACCTGCTACCCAGTGCCCATATGACCATGTCTTTATTCAATAAATATCAGCACTTCTCACATTGTAGGTGTTGGGAGAGGCACTAGGATTAAGACACACACACACAATGCTCTTGCTTAAGAGTTTACAAGTTAGTAGAGGACGTAAGTAACAACCCAATAACAATCATTTCAGATGATGGTAAATACTCTGAGGATAACATATAGTAAACCATGACAGACACTGGTTGAGGTGGGAGGTGGGGTTTATTTAGAAAGTGCTGTCATGGTAGATTTTCTGGGTGATGTTGGAGCTGAAACCTGAGCAATCAGAAGGAACTAGTTTTCTATTGACATTCTTAATTCCAAGGAAGCTTCAGCTAAAAGCAAAGACTTGGGAGTCTGCATAAGAAAAAATGGGAATTAAAAATGAGGGGAAGACAGGAGCATGAGTTGAAGTTTGCATCTGTAGCGATTGGCTTGCTCTCTTACCCTCATGCACAGAAATGTCCCTAGCCAGTACGTACACGTTGGCAGCCAATTCAACAGACCACAAACACACAAAAAGCAGAAGCTTCCTTTGAAAAATACTGAACAAGCCATTCGTGGAAATCCAGGATAGCAAGCTTAGCAGTTGTTGACCAGTACAAAGGCTTCCATATCCAGGTGCTTTTGTGGGGCAGGGGTGTTCCAGAACAAATGGCTGGCTTGCTGGTGTCTGGTAAAGTTTGAATGTCCGTAAGTCTTACTCAACTAGCAGAGCTCTGAGCTTGCCTTTCATTTTCTTCAGTCTTAAATATACTTTGGTATAAATGATTGCAGGATACTTGAGAAAAGTGCAGTGTAAAAGAGAATAAGATTAAAAGGTGTTTGGCATAGTGGTTGACACCTCCATCCCATATAGACCATGTAGAGTGTGTGACTTCCTTTTTTTTTTTTTTAAGATTTACTTATTTGAAAGTCAGAGTTATACAGAGAGAGGAAGTGATAATGGCTCAAGTGTTGGCTCTTGCCATCCACATAGGAGACTGGACTCCCTGCTTCCTGCTTTGGCCTCAGCACAGCCCTTGCCATCGTTGTGGATATCTGGGGAGTGAACCAGCAGGTGGGAACTTGTCTCTCTCTCCCTCTGCCTCTCAAATAACTAAATAAAATATTTTTAAAACAGAAAGAAACAGATAAATTTAGATAATAAGTGTACAAAATCAAATAGACACAAATATGAAATAGCCCTCCTTTCTCTGCCAATATCAGACCATGCACTGTTAAACATTAAACAATTAGAACAAATCACTGGAAATCAAGATTTGGATTTTAAAAACTTTATTAGAAAGTTAGGAAGACAAAATAAAAGTTTCTATACACAGAGAGAAGGCAGTCATCTGTAAGCCAGGGAGAGAGCCCTCACCAGAACCGGCGGGCTGGCACCCTGGTCATACCTCCCGCCTCCACTACTCTGGGAAAATGCGTTTGTGTGCTTGAGCCACAGACTCTGTGGTGTTGTGTTACAGCAGTCTGCGCCAAGGCAGATGAGTATGTGGTCGGTTCAACAGAAAACTGGAATTTAGAAAAAGAACTAAGTGGGGATTTAAAAACTGGAAATAAAATCTGAAATTAACAGTCAACTGAGAATAAGAAAGACTCCATATTCCAGCTGAAGCACAGAGAAATAAGAGTACAAAACACATAATAGAATGTCAACGAGTGTTGAGAGTGGTATAGAGGCTAAAAGGAGTGTGATGATAATCACAGAAGGACAAGAGTCAGAGGATGGGAGAAAAGCAGTATGTGGAGAGGTACTGGCTGAGAATTTTCCAAAACTGTATATAAAACTGGAAGTGTACAGTAGGCATTCTGTTCCTCTTTTTTTTTCTGTTGGTCTTGGCTTCATTAATTCAGCACAAGTGTTTTGATGTTCACCCCTCTTACTTTGTGTACTGATAGTTCATTATGTCTTGTTGCTGAGCATGTCACTATTACAATCATACACTGCAGTCTGTTTATCCATTCATCTGTTGGAATTTTAGGTTATTTCTGCTTTATGGCTACTGCAGACGAAATTGACACAAACATCTCTGTGTGTAAGTCTTTGTATAAAGATATCCTTTCTTTTCCCTTGTTAAAAATCTTATTTACAAAGAAGTTGTAATTTTTTACATTCCTATCAGCAGTGTGGCAATCGCCCCTTTCTTGCCAAACCTTGATTTAGTCAGTCTTTTCAACTTTAGCTGTTTTAAGACTTGTGGGGCCAGTGTTATGATGTAGCCAGTAAAGCTGCCGCCTGCAGTGCTAGTGGGCACTGGTTCGAGTCCCAGCTGTTCCACTTCCAATCCAGCTCTCTGCTATAGCATGGGAAAGCAGTAGAAGATGGCCCAATTCCTTGGGATCCTGCACCCACATGGGAGACCTGGAAGAAGCTCCTGGCTCCTGGCTCCTGGCTTCGGATCCATGAAGCTCTGGCTGTTGTAGCCAGCTGGGGAGTGAACCAGCGGATGGAAGACCTCTCTCTCTCTCTCTGCCTCTCCTCTCTGTGTAACTCTGACTTTCAATTAAATAAAATAAATATTTTTTAAAATAAAGACTTGTGATGTTATTTCACTGTGATTTTAATTGATATTTCTATTAATTGCTTACTTGGTGAAATATCTTTTTAAATCTTTTTTATTGTCTTCTTATTTGTAAGTATTAACAGTTCTTTACATGTTTAGTACTTTGCAAATATTTTCTCCCAGTCTGTCATTTCTCTTCATTTTTTTAAAAGATCTTTTTATTAATTTGAAAGTCAGAGTTACACAGGGAGAGGAGAGGCAGAGAGAGAAAGAGGTCTTCCATCCATTGATTCACTCCCCAGATGACCACAACAGCCAGAGCTGTGCTGATCTGAAGCCAGGAGCCAGGAGCTTCTTCTGGGTCTTCCAAGCGGGTGCAGGGACCCAAGAACTTAGGCCATCCTCTACTGCTTTCCCAGGCCATAGCAGAGAGCTGGATTGGAATTGAAGCAGCCGGGTCTTGAACCTGCACCCAAAAGGGATGCCGGCGCCTCAGGCCAGGGTGTTAACCCACTGCACCACAGCGCCGGCCCTTGTCTTTTCATTTTTTAAAGCAATATCTTTTGCAGAGGAGTTTCTAGTTTTAGACAGTCCAAATGATCAACTTGTTCTTTTATGGATTATGTTTTTGGGTTTCATATATAAGAAATCTTTGCCTTACCCAAGGCCACAAGGATTTTCTCCCGAGTTTCCTTCAAGAGACTTTATTTTGAATTTTTTATTGTGGTAAAAATTATGTAACATGGAATCTATTCTCAATAAAATTTTAAGTGTATGGTACAACATTGTTCACTATAAACACAAGGTACATCAGATCTTCAGAAAAATTTCTTTAAAAATTTTTACTTATTTATTTCCATTTAATTTGAAAGGGAGAGAGGGAGAAAGGGAGAGAAAGTGTGAGAGAGAGAGAGAGAGAGAGAGAGAGAGATTCCAGCTGCTGGTTCACACCCCAAATGCCTGCAACAACTGGGGCTGAGCCAGACTGAAGCGAGGAGCTGGGAACTCAGTTTGGGTCTGCCACAGCCTGGAAACCATCACCTGTTGCCTTCCAAGGGCTGGATCAGCAGAAAGTTGGAATCAGAAGTAGAGCCAGGACTCCAACCCAGGAACCTCAATATGAGATGTGGGTGCCCCACTGACATCCTTACTGCTGGGCTGACTGCCTGCCCCTGAAACTCTTTGATCTTGTATAATTGAGACTCTACACCCATTGACCAGCAGCTCCCCATTCCTCCTCCTCCAGCCCTTGGAAACCACCATTCTACTTTCTCCTCCTGTGGGTTTGACTAGATTAGATGCTTCATGCAAGTGGAATTGTGGACTGTTTGTCCTTCTGGGACTATCTTCTTTCGCTTACCATAACATACTCAGTATCCACCCGTGTTGTCACGTATGAAAGGATTTCCTTCACCGGTGGGGATGGGTAATATTGGATAGTATGCATTGTCCATTCGTCTGTCTATGCACATTTAGTTTACTTCCTTATCTTGGCTATTCTGGCTAATGCTCCAGTGAACATGATGGTGCAAATATATGCTCAGACCCTGTTTTTAATTCTTCAGAATAAATATTCAGAAGTGGGATTGTTGTCACATGGATACGGTAGCTGTGTTTTTAATTTTGCAAGGAACCTCTATATTGTTTTTGACATTTTCATCAATGGTGTATAAGTGTTGAGGGGGATTCGTTCTGACAGGAGAAGCGCGGAGGGGGCAAGAGGTGTGGAGTCACCACACAGACACTGGGAGTCAGGTGAAAGCAGGCGAGAGGCAAGCAGCCCACAGACTCATTTATTTCAGTTGGTGCAGCAGCTTATATAGCCAAGGCAGCCAATCCAGTCAAGGGATGGTTTATGCCCTAACCAATCACTGCCTGTTGCCAGGCAGGCTCCTTTGGCAGATGGGTTTCAAAGCCATTCCTGAGTAACTGACTCTCGCTTGCCAGCTGCCATCTTGGCATGTCCTTCTCATTCCACCACATATAAGGGTTCGTTCCAATTCTCTATATACCTTGTCAACACTTTTTATTTTATTTTTTTTGATAATTTTATTGTAGCAGGTATGAGGGAATATGTTATTGTAGTTTGAGTTGCATTTTTCTGATGATTTTCCTGAGTCCTTTTCATATGACTGTTGGCTAGTTGTACAACCTCTTTTGGAGAAGTATTTCTTCAAGTACTTTGCCCACTTTTTAATTAAGTTTTTTTTTGTTACTGAATTTTAGGAGTTTTTAATAATGTATTTTGTTTATTTATTTATTTTAAAAAATATTTACTTATTTATTTAAAAGTCAAGAGTTACACGCAGAGAGAGAAGGAGAGGCAGAGAGAGAGGTCTTCCATCTGCTGGTTCACTCCCCAGTTGGCTGCAATGGCTGGAGCTGAGCAGATCTGAAGCCAGGAGGCAGGAGCTTCTTCCAGTTCTCCCACATGGGTGCAGGGGCCCAAGGACCCAGGCCATCCTCCACTGCCTTCCCAGGCCACAGCAGAGAGCCAGATCAGAAGTGGGGTCGCCAGGACCTAAGCCGGCACCCACATGAGATACTGGCATTGCAGGCAGCATCCCTACCCACCATGCCACAGTGCCAGCCCCTTAATAATATAGTTTAAAATCCACACAACCATTTTTGTATTTTGGTTGGAAAATTTAATGTATTTACAATTTATGTAATTATTCATAGGTAAGGACTTACTACTGTCATTTTGTCAATTGTTTTCTGAAACTGTTTAGTTTTCCTTTGTAGCTTTCTTGCTCTCTTTCTGTCTTCCTTTATGATTTAATAACTTCTTTTGTTGGTATACTTTGATTTCTTTCTCTTTGCTTATCTGCTACATTTTTTTTGTTTTGTGGTTACTATAAGCATTATATAAAATATAATATAGTTAAAATTTCTCATTTTAGGTTGATAACAACTAAACTTTGATTACATACAATAACTACATTTTTAATTCCCCCATCCTTACATTTTAGGCTATTATTTTTACAGTTTGCATCTTTTTATATTGTGTATCCACAAACATATTATTGTAGCTATTTTTAATTCATCTGGTTTTGTTTTAGATTTATTTATTTATTTGAAAGGTAGGGTTACAAAGAGGCAGAGGGAGAGAGAGGTCCCCCATCTGCTGGTTCACTCCCCAGATGGCCATGAGGCCAGAGCTGAGCCAATCTGAAGCCAGGAGCTAGGAGCTTCTTCTGGGTCTCCCACACGGGTGCAGTGGCCCAAGGACTTGGGCCATCTTCTACTGCTTTCCCAAGCCATACTAGGGATCTAGATTGGAAGTGGAGCAGCAGGGACTGGAACCAGCTGCAGGTGGCGGCTTTATCTGCTACGCCACAGCGCCGGCCTCAACACATCTGTTTTTTTTTTTTTTTTTTTATACTAGACTTGAAAGTCATTAATGCACAACCATTATAATATTAAAGAATTCTAACTTTGAGTATACGTTTATCTTTAAAAGTGAACTTTGTTTATTCCTGGGTTTCTACATTGTTAGTAAGCATATTTTATCACAGATTAAAAAATTTCCTTTAGTATTTCTTACAAGGCATGTCTACTGGTGATAAATTTTCCAAGAGTTTGTTTAGAGAAGTCTTGATCTCTCATTCATTTCTGAAGGACAACCTCACCATGTACAGTATTACTAGTTGGCCATTTTAAAATTTCAATACTAGAATCTATCATCCCATTCAATATTTTGAACATATAATCCCACAGTTGAGTGGGGTTGGAGGCCAGTTTCCAGTTAGATGGGTCACTGGTTGGGCTTCCTAGGTGGGTGGGACTGCAAACTGTGCTCCTTAGTTGGTCAGGGATGCTGGCTTGGTTCCATGCTACGTGGGGCTGACAGCTCTGTTCTGTGGCTGTGCTGCACCACTAGCTGGGCACTCCTGCTGGGAAGAATTGAGAACAGTGCTCTCTAGACAGAAAGGGCTACTCACTCATTTTGGTGAATGTTTGGAGCCACTGATGGGGCTCTCTGGTTGAGCAACACCACAGGCATTAATATGGTGCCACCACCAGGATCCATGGGCTAACTTTTGTGAGCCCTGGCCTCATCTTTGCTCCCAGTTGACCTTACATGGTGTAGCCCGGCTGATTTCTCCAATGTTCTCTGTGAGATTACATAAAAATGGGCTTTCTGGAAAGTTCCCTGGGATATTGGGGAAGCTGGATATCTGTCCAGGCTTTCTTTTCCATCCTGGAGAAGCTGTAGGCATAGGAGAATACTCTCAATCTGGTACTGTGCTAGCTTAGACAAGGTCACAGCAAAACCACCCCTCTTCTATTTGTACCTTGAATTTTCTCATTTCCACTAAGCCAAGGGGGGGGGGTGCACTACTGCCTTACCCCTGGTTTCTTTTACTTTCACAAATGAAATGTCTCATTGAGAAACTGTTGTTTGGTCTTTTTTGTGAGGGCAGCTAACGTTGGGAACTTCCAATTCCATCATCTTGCTAGAGTCATTTTTCCTTCACTTTTAAAGGAAAGATTTGCCTGATATAATGTTTTTTGTTGGTTAGTTCTTTTTCCCTGTCAGCATTTAAAGTATGCCATCCTCTGTCTTCTGCTCTACAAGGTTGCCACTCAGAAATTTTCCATTAATCTTAAGGAGGCTCCTTTTTATGTTATGAGACACTTCATCTTGCTGCTTTCAAAATTCTTCATAATTTTTGACAATCTGATTATTTTATGTTTCAGTGTGGACTTGGGTTCATTCCACTTCCATCTGTTGTGACTCTTAAATCTTTTTTTAAGAAAGCTTTTATTTAATAAATATAAATTTCATAATTACAACTTTTGGATTACAGCAATTCTTCCCCCCCATACCCACCTTCCCCCAAACCATCCCACCTCCTACTCCCTCTCCCATCCCATTCTTCATTAAAATTCATTCTTAATTATCTTTATATACATAAGATCAACTCTATACTGAGTAAAGATTTCAACAGTTTGCACCCACATAGACACACAAAGTATAAAGTACTGTTTGAAGACATGTTTTACTGTTAATTTTTATAGTACAACAAATTAAGGACAGAGGTCCCACATGGGGAACAAGTGCACAATGACTCCTGTTGTTGATTTAACAATTGACACTCTTATTTATGACGTCAGTGATCACCCGAGGCTCTTGTCATGAGCTGCCAAGGCTATGGAAACCTCTTGAGTCCACAAACTCCAACATTTAGACAAGGCCATAATCAAAATGGAAGTTTTCTCCTCCCTCAGAGCAAGGTACCTCTTTCTTTGATGATCCCTTCTTTCCACCAGGATCTCATTCACAGAGATCTTTCCTGTATGCCATTTTTTTTGCCACAGTGCCTTGGCTTTCCATGCCTGAAATGCTCTGATGGGCTTTTTAGCCAGATCTGAATGCCTTAAGGGCTGATTCTGAGGACAGAGTGATGTTTAGGGCTTTTGTCATTCTATGTGTCTGCTGTGAGTCCTGCTTCCCACATTGAATCGTTCTCTCCTTTTTAATTTTATCTATTATTATTAGTGGACACTTGGTCTTATTTATGTGATCCCTTTGACACTTAATCCTATCTTTATGATCAGTTATGAACTTAAACTGATCATTTTCACTAGTTACATGGCATTGATACCTGCCAACTTAATGGGATTTGGAGTCCCATGTCAGGTTTTTAGTTTTACCCTTAGGGGTAAGTCCAAGGGAACGTGTGCCGAACTCTACATCCCCTCCCTCTCTTATTCCCAGTCTTATTTTTAACAGTGATCAATATGTGTAGGTTTTGATGTAGATTCAGAATGAAATCAGAATAAATATTTAGGAGTCCCCTTGCTGGATCCCATTATAAGAGTGTGTTAGTACTATAGGCTGAACTCTCTATGTAACACAGAGTTAATTATATGTATTTTAAAGCAATTGGAAAAAGATACCAGCTTAAAAAAAGGGAGGGAATAAGAGATGGAGGAGGTAGTCTAAAACTGTAAAAAAGTATAGTTATGCATACAAGCATATAGACTCACCTCTAAGGGTACAGCCTAAGAACTAGTCATGGGACTCCAAACCCATAAGAATTGGTGGTATAAACACCATCTTCAATGTTACAATGATCAACTTAAATGTTAAAGGCAACAGATAGATCAGTCTAAGTTTAAAAGGGATGACATAAACAGCATCAAGTACCTGGTAAAAATAATAGAATTAAAAAAGGAAGGAAGGACCAACATGGGAAGCAGTCCACACAGCAGACTCCTAGAATGACTTTCACAGTAAATAACACTCTGACCTCAGAATCAACCCATAAGGCTTCCTGGTCGGGCTAAAAGGCCCGCAAGAGCATTTCAGGCATGGAAAGACAAGACTCTGTGGAAAAAAAAAAAACAACCTTACATGGAGGATCTCTGTGAGACCTCAGGGGAAAGGAAGGGTCATCAAAGGAGACACTCTTCTCTGAAGGGAGAGAACATCCTCTTTGCTTATGGCCGTGTCCAAATACCGACGGAGTCTATGGTCACAGAAGGCCTCCATAGCCCTGGCAGCCTATGACAAGAGCCACGGATGATCACTGACGTCATAAAAAGAAAGTGTTATTGTTAAAGGGACAACAGTAGTCACTGTGCACTTGCTCCCCAGGTAGGACCTCTGTCCCTATTGAATTGCAATATGAGAATCGACTGCCAATTCTCTCCCCAAACTGTACTCTATATGTTGTGTGTGGGTGTGGGGACAAATTGTTGAAGTATATGATTAGCCATAGGATACAGTTGTGTGCTTATCAGTTTTATTGATAGGGATGACTAGTTGGTAAAATTTCCATATTTCCATAAAGGTCAATGGAACCTGTATAAATATGAGAATAATCCAAAAAATTTGTGGAAAAACTGAATTCAAAGTATAAAATTATTTTGCTACAAAGGTAAAAAAAAAGAAATCTATGATTAGCATAGAGATGGTCCTCTATATATAAAGTCATACTAAAAATGATCCATAATGAAGAAGGAGATGGGAGAGGGAATGAAAGGTGGGAAGGGAGCGAGATGGGGGGCATGAGGGAAAGAACTACTGTATTCCTAAAGTTGTATCTATGTAAAAATGCATTCATTAAATAAAAAAAGAATGTTAAGTTTGTAAGAAAGTAACTATCAAACTGTCTTCCAAATGGTTGATACAATTTTGCATTCCACTAGCTTAGGAATGAGATTTTCTGTGGCTCCACGTCTTTGCCAGCATATTGTGTGACCTGTTTCCTTTGAATTTTAGTTATAGTCTGTGGCTCCACGTCTTTGCCAGCATATTGTGTGACCTGTTTCCTTTGAATTTTAGTTATAGTCACAGCTGTGCAATAGTATAACACTATTTTAATTTTTGGTTCATTAATGATAAATAAACATCTTTTTATGTTTGCTTATAATAGTCACTTTAAATGAAAAGACACATTTATGTCAAGTAATAGGATGGGGAAAGATTCATCAGGCTTTCATTAAAGATGGCTGTACTAATGCCAGACAAAGTAGATCTTAGAACAAGAAATATTACATAGGGTGGAGAGTTATTTAATAATTGAGAAAGGGACATTCATGTAGGAGATTCAAGATTTTCAACAGGAGTGGATGTTGTAGTGCAGTGAATTAAAACTCTACTTTGGACATCCGTATCCTACACTACAGTGTGGGTTCAAGTCCCAGCTACTCTGGTACTGATCCAGCTTCCTGCTAATGCATCCGGGGAAGCAGCAAATGATGTTGTAAGTGCTTTGGTCCCTGCTACCCACACAGGAGATCTGGATGGAACTCCTGGCTCCAGTCTTTGGCTAAGCCCAGGCCTTGCTGCTGAGATTTGGGGGAGTGAATCAGCAGATGGAAGATCTTCCTCCCTCTGTCTCTCTGTACTGATGTACCTTTCAGGTTGATAAAAACAAACAAATAAATATCTAAAAATAATTGTAAACATTAATGCACATAACACATTATTTAAATATATGAAGAGTACTGATAGAACAAAAAGGAGAAATAGGTAAATTCACATATTTATTTGAAGATCACAGTAGGTGGTTGAGTGAGTAGTCAGACGATCAGTGGAAGATCTAACGACACTGTGACTTAACCAGCCTGGTTGACATGCACACACCGTTCCAGCTCGCCGTAGTAGCAGGCATGTGGACGAGCTCCGGCTGTGTGTGTAGTCACACTCTTCACCAGCAGCTGCTTCTGAGGAACTCTGTCCTCGCCACACTGTGTGGCACTGGCAGATGGCTTCAACAGAACCGTTCTGGTCCCTCACACCCTTCTTCCACACCGGGAAGCTTCTGCAGGATACCTCCACACTTGCCATGTTATCAGGATTACTGGGCCTCTTGCACAGAGCAGGACTGGCCAGTGGCCTCTGCAGAGTGCATGTATCTGTGGTAGCCATGCCCTTTCCTAGGAGGGCTGAGTCTAAGCCTTAGCACGGGGCACTGTGTTACTCCTCGGTTCCTTTATTTTCCATTGTTCCTTAGTCTGAGATACAAGGCTGCTCCGCTGCACCCACTACTTACAAACCCCTGAGTAATTAATTGCCTTCTGTCTAGGAAATATTTTTACTTAAAAATTTCCCCGTTTGAACATCTGGGTTTTTTTTTTTTTTTTTTTTTTTGCCTTCTGACTTGACCCTTCCTGATACCACTGAACATCTTGTGAATGGCAATGTACTCAGCTAAAATACTATCTTTTGCAGAAAAGGGGTGGTAAATGGATGTGGAGTGGGCTTAGAAGAAGCTTTATAGAGGTACTCGAGCTGGCTGTCAAGTGCCATTTAGCTTTCTCCTATTCTTGATTCCCAAACGGAGAACACAAAGGCTTAAGCTCTAGAAGTCATCATATGATCGTGAGGTGACCTTGAGGATGAAAGCCGAATGCTTCCAGGGTAGCTGAGTAGAAATATTAAAAGGTCTTTACCTCCACTGACTTAATGGGGTCCCATACAACATCTGAAATGTCTGCCTCTCAATTCCATTTTCATAAGAAAAATAATGACCTGTGTTAGAGAAACACTTGTAACACAAGAATACGATTTGGAAGAGTCTTAGGTGGTTTCTATAATCTTATCAATTATTAAGGACTGAACAGGATTTGGATCCCCAAACGTCTGCAGATATTTAAATCCCACGATCTTACATTAACAGTGAATGGATTAATGCTAACATCTGATGGATTATGGCACAGACTTGATCCAGTTATGGTGGTTGATGTGGAGCTTTCGGGAAGTGATTGAATTGGATTAGACTGCTAGGGTGAAGCCCTATGTTTGAATCACGATGGCCTTTAAAATATTTATTTATTTATTATTAAATGTTTAAGATAATGTGTTTTCATAGTCAAAGGCTTAATGCTCAAATAAAGAGTTCAACAGACAAAATGCAAAAAGACCATAGTTCAACAGGAACACAGGCAAGGTGCATAACCAACAATCAAATGTAAAGATATCATATTCAGCAAAATACAGTGAACTTCAAGGTAGTCACAGATCATCACGGCTTTCTTTTTTTTTTTTTGACAGGCAGAGTTAGACAGTGAGAGAGAGAGACAGAGATAAAGATCTTCCTTCCATTGGTTCACTCCCCAAATGGCTGCTACGGTTGGCGCTGCGCTGATCTGAAGCCAGGAGCCAGGTGCTTCCTCCTGGTCTCCCATGTGGGTGCAGGGCCCAAGCACTTGGGCCATCCTCCACTGCCCTCCCGGGCCACAGCAGAGAGCTGGACTGGAATAGGAGCAACCAGGGACAGAAACCAGCGCCCCAACCGGGACTAGAACCTGGGATACTGGTGCTGCAGGCAGAGGATTAGCCAAGTGAGCCATGGTGCCGGCCCATCAAAGCTTTAGAGTACTTAACTCCTAACAATTTCCTGACAAAGATTCAAAACAAAGTTTGACAAAGTACTAAAATCATAGCCAAACTGATACACAGAGGCATTTCTTGCTTTCTTTTTAACTCTTGCATAAGGAAGAACATGCACAATTTGTCTTTCTGTGTCCAATTTATTTCACTCACAATGATGTCGTCTGGTTGCAACCATTTTGATATAATCATAGAATTTTATTCTTTTTTATAGGTTATTAATGTCCCATTGTATATATAAGTATAATAAATATAAACATAAAAATGTGCCACGTTTTTTATCCACTCATCTGATGATGGACACCTTGGTTGATTCCATGTTTTGGCTATTGTGAACAGTGCTGCTATAAACATGCTAGTGCAGGAACCTCTTTAATATAACGTGTTCATATCTTTTTGGGTATATACCAAGTAGTGGGATTTCTGGATCATATGGCAAGTCTATTTCTAGTTTTTCAAGAAATCTTTGTACTGTTTTCCACAATGAATGCATTAATTTACATTCCCACCAGCAGCATATAAGAGTTCCCCTTTCCCTACATCCTCTCTAGCATTTGAACTCTCTGTCTTTTGGATATCTCAGTATTTGCATTTACTTGGTGGCTAATGATGTTGAGCTTTTTTTCCAACATGTTTGTTGGTCATTTAGATTTCTTCTTTCAAGAACTACAGATTGAGGTCCTTTGCCTATTTCTTAACTGGAATTTTGTTGTTGTTGTTGTTGTTGTTATTGTTGAACTTTTGGAGTTTCTGATATATTCTGGATATTAATCCTTTGTCAGACAGGTAGCTTACAAATATTTTCCCAATTCTATTGGATGCCTCTTCATGCTATTGATTATTTATTTATTTATATATTTATTTTTTTGACAGGCAGAGTTAGACAGTGAGAGAGAGAGACACACAGAGAAAGGTCTTCCTTTTTCCGTTGGTTCACCCCCCAAGTGGCCGCTATGGCCGGCACGCTGCGCCGATCTGAAGCCAGGAGCCAGGTGCTTCCTCTTGGTCTCCCATGCAGGTGCAGGGCCCAAGGACCTGGGCCATCTTCCACTACCTTCCCGGGCTACAGCAGAGAGCTGGACTGGAAGAGGAGCAGCCGGCACAGAATCCAGCTCCCCAACCGGGACTAGAACCTGGTGTGCTGGTGCCACAGGCAGAGGATTAGCCAAGTGAGCCACGGCGCCGGCCAATATTGATTATTTCTTTTGATGTGCAGAAGCTTCTGAGTTTGATGCAATCCTGTTTGTCCAGTTTTGTTTTTGTTGCCTGTGCTTTGGGGCTCATTTCTGAGAAGTTGACCCTACACCACTGTCTTGAAGTGTTTCCCCAACATTTTATCTAGCAATTTCATGTCTCAGGCCATAAATTTAGGACTTTGATCCATCTTGAGTTGATTTTCACATATGGTGTGTGGTAGGGATCTAACTTCATTTTTCTATATATATATCATCAATTTTGCCAGCACCATTTGTTGAAGGTTTCATGATGGCTTCATAAAGAAGGATCACACAGAGGTTTGAGGACAAGCACACTTCCATGTCTCTGCTTTCTGAGTCACCGTGTGATCCTCTCTCCACACCTGCTCTGCCATCAGATGCCAGAATACTGGGGCTGCCTAATCTTAGAATGTGAACCTCCAAACTGCAAGTCAAAATAAACCTTTTTTCCTAAGAAATTCCTCCTGAGTATTAACCTAGTTTTTGTCCTCAAACATGATTCATATTCTAAGGAAATTAGGGGGCTGAGAACAAGCATTTTAAGGTTTTGATGTGTATTCTATAAGTTCTTGATTTACATTTTTGGCTATTCATTTTTTTCTACTCAGATGGGCATTATTCTTATTGATTTTCAAGTGTCCCTTCATATTGTGTGTGTTAATTTTTGCTACATATCAGATGATTACATTATTAGTTATTAAGCTAGCACAGATTGAGAACTTTATAGTTTCCATAGGTTAGGAATCCTGGTGTGGTTTATGTGAGTCCTCTGGTTTGGGATCTCTCATGAGCCCTTAATCAAGATATCACCAGGGTGGGGTCTCACACGAAGAGTTGAGAGGGAAAATCTGCTTCCAAAATCACTTGCATGGTTGTTGACAGCATTCAGCACCTTTTGGGATACTGGATTGGGGACCTCAGCTCGTAGCTGTTCATTGGAGACCCCCTTCAGTCCCCTGTAAGTCTTCCTGGTGTGGCAACTTATTTCTTCCATGCCAACAAAGAGGGGAGAACCTCAGCAGACGAAAGTTAGAATCTTGCCTTAACTGGTTACCTAAGTGAAATCCCTTCAGCATTGAAGTAGTCCATTGGTGGAGGCAGACTTATAGACTAGCTCACATCCAAGGGAGGGGATTACACAAGGGAGTGAACATCAAGGAGTGGGACCACCATACAGTTCACCTTCCCACACTGAAGAAAAGTATATTTCACAGATTTTTTTTAACTTCACTAATGGCAACTTGGAACATACTAATCATCTTTCTCCTCTAGAACTTCAGGTGGAAATTGTTCAGAAATATCTGAGATTTGTTAGGATAGAGAATTGGGGTTTCCATATGATGCTATGACTGCTAGGATGCCTCACTTGCCTGACCACCCTTCCTCCCAATGGTCAATCCAACACTGTGCTATTGGGGAGATAAAAATTGAATTCCTTTAACATGGTTCTTTGTCCATCCTTGGAAACCGTCATAGTGCAGGTAACAGAGCTTTTGTGGTAGACTTTTTAAGTGGACTGTGGAGCTACAGGCCACCATCAATCACCTTCCTACTTTGGCCATCATCTGAGGCTCTCACAGCAGCTTCTGGCAAGATGAGATTGGCCCAAGGAGTAGAAACCCTTTGCCTGGCCCGGACACCCTGGAGGCTAAAGATGATTATTACTGGGTTCACTTAAAAGCCCATCTACTACACTCTGGGAAGCTCTGCCATAAAGATTATCACTCTATGAATAGCATAATCCAAAGCATGCTATCTGTACTCTCACTGATCATTGAGAAAAAGGAATTTCTCTGATTTTTATACCTGATTTGAAATACTCCATTTTTGTGCTATTGTGTCATTGAATTTCCTGATTTCACAAGGATCATAAAAACTTCCCAACTTATTACAAAGTGGTTTTGCTCTTCTTTTGGGTGCTCCAGGACCCTTAAAAAGCTATGAACATAAAATAAGATTAAGAGGAAGAAGACAAACTATTCAAGATTCCAACTTATGCAAGGTGCCAAAAAATAAAATACTATAATGAATTGCAAACATTGTGCCATTTAATTCACAGTTACTTTGTTTACTACCTGGAGAGGATAAATGTCCCGTTTCTGAGACAGAGTCTCAGAATACACACTGGAATATAAACAACAGCAACAGCAACAAAACACCTTTTGATAATGCTGGCCCCTTTCTGTCAATCATATGACTTACTACGCCAACCTTAATACCAGCGCACAGATGCGAATGTGAAGTTGGCAGTCCCAGCCACAGGAAAATCTGAAATTGTAATTCATGATGATGTGCCTTTCATGAGAAATGAGTGATTAGCTTATTATCTAAATCTGGAGAAATTACTGTGCTTGCCAAGAATTTTAGAAATTCAGATATAAAATGCAAGGAGAAGAAGAACAAGAAAGTGGAAAAGGTTTAACTGAACTTTAACTGACAGAATACATAAAATTTGGTAAATATATTCATTGAAGCTACACTCACCTGTATGTTCCCCTGTATGTGTGTGTGTAATATGTGTGGCATTTATAATTGCTATGTATTCTTGAAGTATTGACCTTTTTATCATTAAGAAATACCCTTTTATGTAAATAATAATATATGTATTCTAATGTTTATTTTGTATACCACTTGTCTTTTAGAAAGGTCAGGACTAGATTTATTGAACACACTGTGAGGAAGAAGCAGGCAAGCAGTTAAGGTAGGGGCCGACACTGCTGCTAACGTGTGTCTTTTATAGATTAAGTACAGCTGAATCATGACTTCTCACTCAGGCTGATAATCTCGGTTTTGAATGGAATGATCAATGTGCATTTAATGTGATTTTTAAAGTAACTGAATTTATAGGTGCCAATTGGCCATTTATTTTTTATGCATGCCTAATATTTTGTTACTCTTTTCTTTTCCTGTGTGGGAGGGAGCGACTGTAGGGTAGGAAGTATCACTATATTCTTAAATCTGTATATATGAAATACATGAAATTTTTATAGCTTAAATAAAATTAAAATAGCAGCTGTATTGAAATTTAATTCACATACCCTAAAATGCACCATTTAAAGTGCTTAAATTGATGGTTTTAGTTTATTTACAGAGTTGTACAACCATCACTTCATCAATGATAGAACTGTTTCATGAATCCCAAATGAAACTATACTCATTTTTTCTCTCCAAAAAGTCAGATTAACTTTAAGGGGATGGCGCTGTGGCGTAGCAGGTACAACTGCCGCCTGAAGTGCCAGCATCCCATATGGGCACCGGTTTGAGTCTGGGCTGCTCCACTTCCCATCAAACTCTCTGCTATGGCCTGGGAGGGCAGTGGAGGATGGCTCAACTTTTTGAGCCCCTGGGTCCTGAGGGGGACCCAGAGGAAGCTCCTGGCTCTTGGCTTCCGATTGTCGCACCTCCAGCCATTGTGGTCAATTGGGGAATGAACCAACGGATGGAAGACCTCTCTCTCTCTCTCTCTCTCTCTCTCTCTCTCTCTCTCTCTTCCTCTCTGTGACTCTGCTTTTCAAATAAATAAGTCTTAAAAATGCCCCCAAACTTTAAATGCCTAAAGACTAATAGATGACATCTTAACAGAACTAGTGGAATCCATAAGTCAGTGTGCTGAGTTCTGTCAAGTGCTAACACACAGATGCCCCGTGCTTGCACCAGGCTAAGATTCTATTCTATCAGTAAATAGATTGTTCAAAAAGTAAAACTGAAAGGGAAGCATTGCTATATAAGCAAAAACCGAGGGAGTCTGTGATCAGCAGACCTGCACTAGAAACAACACTAAAGGGGTTCAGGCAGAAAAGGTGAAACCAGTTGGAAATACAACAAATAGCAAAGAATGAAGAACACGAGTGGTAAGTATATGGTTAAGTGATTCAAAGCAATCATTTACAAGTGTTATAGAGGAGAATATATATATATATATGTGAAAATAGAAAATAATAATGAAAAAATGAAATTGAAATGTAACCATTCTAAGGTTCTTTAGACACATATTTCAGTTCAGCTGGTCCCAGGGGCTAGGGGCTAGGCAGATGGGTGGGTAGGTACTGCTCATAAGCCCACTTGGTTCTTACACTAAGGCAGTGATTTTAAGTCATAGAGATTATACTTCATTAGCCTCAGGCATCATTGGAAAGTGTCCCACCTATCTGAAATCTTATGCTACAAAATAGAAATCTCTGACTGTAGCTTTGCACCCTCAGGATTTTTCACACATTTTCCCATAGAGCTACTCTTCTGTCATTAAGACTTTGTCCTAAGTGCTTTCTGTGCTTTCTTATCATAACTAATGCTGAGTGAACCGAGTCTCAAAGAGGTTCTGACGTTGCCTACGGTCTGAAGCATTTATGAATCAGACATCTCTAGTAAGACACTACTTAGGTTGGGACGTCCTTGATGGACATGAATGACTTGGACCAAGCTCCAAAGGGGAAAAGGAGATAAATCCTCTGTCTGCTGTGACCATGTCAATGTCCTAAGATGCACTAGGGCATGAGCCGTGAGACACCTGGTGGTCAAATGTGGTCATTCTCAATGCCTCATAAAATGTTTCATCCTCACTCTGAGTTAAGAAATAATACTATACAGCAGTCAAAAACAATGAAATCTGGTCATTTGCAACAAGATGGAGGAATCTGGAAAACATCATTCTGAGTGAAATAAACCAGTCCCAAAGGGACAAATATCATATGTTCTCCCTGATCGGTGACAACTAACTGAGCACCAAAAAGGAAACCTGTTGAAGTGAAAGGGACACTATGAGAAACAGTGACTTGATCAGTTCTTGTCCTGACTGTTGATGTACAATTTAATACTTTATCCCTTTTAGTATTTTTTTTGTTCTAGTTAATACTATTGGTTGAACTCTGTAATTAACACACAATTATTCTTTGGTGTTTAAATTTAACTGAAAAGTGATCCCTGTTAAATACAAAAGTGGGAATAAGAGAGGGAGGAGATGTACAATTTGGGACATGCTCAATCGGACTTGCCCCAAATGGTAGAGTTAGAAACATGCCAGGGGATTCCAATTCAATCCTATCAAGGTGGCATGTACCAATGCCATCTCACTAGTCCCAGTGATCAATTTCAGTTCACAATTGATCACACTGATAGGACTAAGAGTCAAAGGGATCACACAAACAAGACTAGTGTCTGCTAATACTAACTGATAGAATTAAAAAGGGAGAGAACAATCCAACATGGGAATCGGGATACACAGCAGACTCATAGAATGGCAGATGTCCTAAACAACACTCTGGCCTCAGAATCACCCCTTAAGGCACTCAGATCTGGCTGAAGAGCCCATGAGAGTATTTTAGGCATGGAAAGCCAAGACACTCTGGAAACAACAACAACAACAAACAAACAGCAACAACAACAACAAACCTAAATGAAAGATCTCTGCAAGTGAGATCCCAGTAGAAAGAACGGGCCATCAAAGAAGGAGGTACCTTTCTCTGAAGGGAGGAGAGAACTTCCACTTTGACTATGACCTTATCTAACTATGATTGGAGTCGGCGAACTCGAAAAGCTTCCATAGCCTTGGCAACTCATGACAAGAGCCTAGGGTGATTACTGATGCCATAAACAAGAATGTCAATTTGTTAGGTCAACAACAGGAGTCACTGTGCACTTACTCCTCATGTAGGATCTCTGTCCTTAATGTGTTGTTCAATGTGAATTAATGCTATAACTAGTGCTCAAACAGTACTTTACACTGTGTGTTTCTGTGTGGGTGCAAACTGTTGAAATCTTTACTTAATATATACTAAGCTGATCTTCTGTATATAAAAATAATTGAAAATGAATCTTGATGTGAATGGGACGGGGGAGGGAGCAGGAGATGGGAAGGTTGCAGGTTGGAGGGAAGTTATGGAGTGGAAAAAGCCATTGTAATCCATAAGCTGTACTTTGGAAATTTGTATTTATTAAATAAAAGTTAAAAAAAAAAGAAATAACCCATTTTTTCCTACTGCTTTGACTGTAAGTACCAGGGAATCAGAATCCTGTCCCTTCTCTGAGTAAATCCATTTTTCAAACCTAAAATACAATGTTTTTTTTTTTAACCTTGTATGTACTCTTAGCTTTCTGTATTCCCCATCTGCTACATCTGCAGATTCAACTGACTGTGAATCAAATAGCTAAAGAAAAATTGCATTTGTACTGAACATGTATGAACTTTAATCTCTCGTCAATATTCCCTAAACATTGCAGTATAACAGATATTTATATGACATTTACATGGCTTTAGGTATTATAGGTAATCTAGAGATAATTTAAAGTATCCAGGAAGATTTGCACAGGTTATATGCAAATACTACAGCATTTCATTTAAGGTATTTGTGCATCATTAGATTTTGATATCCACGAGGGGTCTTGGATCAATACCACATGGATACTCAAGGAAGACAATATTTCAGAAAACAATGATAATCGATTGTACAAACATCTTGTTTTAGAGGAAAAGGAGTTATGAGATGTAAATAAAACGCCAAGTGCACCTATGGCACTTATTGTGCTAATATAAGTTTCTTCTATAAGATGAAATTGCTGATAATTTTTATTATGAGTGGAGGTTCACTTTGTAAGATGCCTTTTCTGTATCTATCAAGATGATTATTATTTTTTATTTTGTTAATGTAGTATTTCACATTTATTTATTTGTAATTCAGTTAAATTTGTCCAGGGATAAGTATCATTTATTTAATAGCATTATATGTAATCCTTTCAATGTGCTGCTGAATTCAGTTTAGTACTAGGTTACCGAAAAATCTTGCACTCATCTTCATCAAGGAAATGCACTTACAATTTTCTTTTCTTGTGGTGCCATCGTCTGACTTTGGTATAAAGGTGATGTTGCCTTCATAAAATGGGTTTGGAAGTATTGCCTTTACTCTGTTGAAAGAGTTGAAGCATGATTGGTATACTTTGTAGAATTCACCCCTGAAGCATCTTGTTCTAGACTTTTCTTTGTTGGGAATTTTTGATTATTGATCAGTCTCCTTATTTATTGTTATTCTATTCAGGCTGTATTTCATCTTGAGTAAGCTTTAGTAGTTTATATGTTGCTAGGAATTTATACATTTCTTTTAGGCTCTCCAATTTGTTGGTGCGTCTTTGCTTATAAGAATGAGTTATGATTCTTTCTGTTTCTAAATCACCTGTTGTAAAGCCTCATCGTTCAGTTCTGATTTATGTATTTGAGTGTTCTATTTTTTCAGTCTGGCTGAACAGCTTTTTAAAGAACTTTTCATGAAATCAAGTCTTGGTTTTGTTGATTTTTCCATTCTCTACTTGATTTATTTCTGCTCAATTCTTTATTGTCTCACTTCTTCTGCTAACTCTAGGCTTAGTTGTTCTTTTTCTAGATTTTGAAGTTTTAAAATTTGAGCTCTTTTTTCTTTTAATAATTTTATTAATATAATGGGAACGTATTTCATGGATATCAGGGATTCAGGTCTAAGAAGATAATCACACTTCTCTCTCTACTTCACTCCTTCTCTGAATCCCCCCTCCTTCATTATTTTCCTTTTACTTTTTGCCTCCTTGTTACTGATTTTGCTTCCTTCCTTATATTTGGTAACTTGTATTTAGACTTTAATTTGCCTTGAGATATTTTAAAAGTTCCCTTTTAGTTTCCCCCCTTTTTTTTGGACCCAATGGCTACTAAAGACCATGTTTAAAATTTCCACATTTGTGGATTTCCCTGCTTACTTCCTGTTATTTAATTCTAGTTTCATTCCATTGTGGTTGGAAAAAACATTTGGAATTATTTTCATTCTCTTTATCTTGCTAAGATGTGCTTTGCGGCCTAACTTGTGATCAGGATAGCGAGCGTTCCAGGCTCGCCTGAGAAGAGTCTGCATTCTTCGACTGTTGGGTGGGAGGTTCTGTGTATGTCTATTCGGTCCATTTGATCTATGGCATGTTCAAGTCAGTTATTCATTCATTTTTCATCCAATATATCTTAATATAATAAAGATAATATGTAAAAATCCCAAGAAATTTTTTCTTTTAAGATCTGAAACAAGGAAAGTATACCCATTCTTTTTTTTTTTTTTTTTGACAGGCAGAGTGGACAGTGGGAGAGAGAGACAGAGAGAAAGGTCTTCTTTTGCCGTTGGTTCACCCTCCAATGGCTGCCGCGGCTGGCGTGCTGCGGCCGGCGCACCCCGCTGATCCGAAGCCAGAAGCCAGGTGCTTCTCCTGGTCTCCCACGTGGGTGCAGGGCCCAAGCACTTGGGCCATCCTCCACTGCACTCCCGGGCCACAGCAGAGAGCTGGACTGGAAGAGGGGCAACCGGGACAGAATCCGGCGCCCCAACCATGATTAGAACCGGGTGTGCTGGCGCCGCAAGGCAGAGGATTAGCCTATTGAGCTGTGGCGACGGCAGTATACCCATTCTTGAAACTTCTATCCAACATATTACTCGCAGACCTACCCAGAGCAATTAGGCAAGAAAAAGAAATAAACATCCAACTTGAAGGGGCAGGAATAAAGCAGTTTCTGTGTGTGGATGACATGATCATCTATTTAGAAAAATCCAAAGGCAATTTGGAAAATATTAGAAGCAGTAATGAAATTCAGTGAAGTTGCAGAACAAAAATTTGACATACAAAAATCACTTGTTGGGGCCAGCACTGTGATGTAGTGGTTAAAGCCACTGCCTGCAATGCTGGCATCCCATATGGGTGCTGGTTTAAATCCTGGTTGCTCCATTTTCAATCCGGCTCTCTGATGTGGCCTGGGAAAGCAGTGGAAGGTGGCCCAGGTCCTTGGGCCCTTGCACCCACATGGGAGACCCAGAAGAAGCTCCTAGCCTCTGGCTTCAGACTGGCCCAGTTCCGGCTGTTGCAGCCATTTGGGGGAGTGAACTAGCAGGTGGAAGACCTCTTTTCTCTTTCTCTCTCTGTCTCTCTGTCTCTCACTCTCTTCCCCCACATTTCAAATAAAATAAATAAACCTTTAAAAAAATAACTTGTTTTTCTACATACCAATCATGAACAATTAAAACATGAAATAAGAAAAGAGTCTCATTCATAATTGCATCCAAATATACTTAAGAATAAATAAAACAAAGGAGACAAAAAGACCTGTACACTGAAAATCATAAAACATTGATGAAGGAAATTAAAGAAGAGAGAAGAATGGACAAATTTTTATAGATTTGGTCTGGAAGAATTAATATTGTGACATGCCTATACTAAAATGATCCATAGATTCAGTGCTCCTAATCAAGATTCCAATGGTATTGGTACAGAAACAGAAAGATCCAAAAAATTCATAGGGAGCTACAAAAGAGCCTGGCTAGCCAAAGGAATCTTGAACAAGAGCAAAGCTAGAGACCTGTCACTTGCTGATTTTAGAATCTATGCAAAGCCATCGTAATCATTAGTCTGATAGTGGCATGAAAGCAAGCATATAAGCCAGTGTAACAGAACAGAGATCACAGAAATAAATCCAGACATTTATGCTCAACTGATCTTGGCTAATGGTGTCACAAAACACAGTGGGGACAAAACTGTTGTCAGTAAGCGGTGTGGAAAACAGTATGGAAATTTCTTAAAAAAATAGAAATGGAACTTCCATATGATCCAGCAACACCACTCCTGGGTATATACCCAAAAGACATGAACTGATTGTGTCAAAGAGATGCCTGCTCTGTCATGTTTATAGCAGCACTCTTCGCAATAGCCAAGATATGGAACCAACCCAGGTATCCATCATCAGATGAATGGATAAAGAAAATGTGACTTGAGGTTCCCCAAACACACACACAATGGGATACTATCCAGCTATAAAATTAAGGAAATCCTACCATTTGTGGGAAAATGGACGAATGGATGGAGCTGGAGAGCATCATGTCAAGTGAGCTAGGCCAGACACAGAAGGACAAATACTACATGTTCTCCTTTTTATGTGGGAACTAAAATAATTTATTTTTAAAAATCACCCACATTCTGAACAGAGAATGTTGATTACTAGAAGTTAAGAGGGGTGGGACAGATAAAAGGAGCTTGGATAAACAAAATAGGATGTGGTTCAATAATTGTGACAAGTATATTCATATGAGATGTTAATGGGGAGATGGGTTGCAGGATATATGGGACCTCTTTGCATTGCTATGTCACAATTTTTGTTTTGTAGGGTGAAAACCATTCTGAAATAAAATTAAAAAAAAAAACTCTCACGGGAGTAAAAATAGTATTTTGAGAAAATTATAGATGCTCCTTAACCTCAAACCATAAAACTACTAGAAGAAAATGAAAAAAAAAAAGCCTCCTTCACATTGGTCTGGGCGATGTCTCTGATAATCAAAGGGAGCAACCGACATAATGCAAAGGCAGCATATAGAATGGTGGAGAAATACTTGTAAACAACACATCTGTTAAGGAATAAACATCCAGAACACATATTGGACCCATGTGTTTCATAGCGGGAGAGATACAGAACCCTATGAAAAAGTAGATAAAGGACCTGCATGCACATTTCTTGAAGGAAGACATACAAATGGCCAACAGGCAGATGAAAAGGTGCTTAACAACATGTTCTGGGAAATGACGATCAGAATCACAATGAGACCTCAAACACCTGTTAGAATTTAAAAAAGAGAGAGATAACAAGTACCTTTCTCTGAAGGGAGGAGACAACTTCCACTTTGACTATGACACTATCGGAATAAGATCAAAGTCAGCGAACCCTAAAGGCTTCCATAGCCCTGGCAACTCATGACTAGAGCCTAGGGAGATTCCTGACGCCATGAACAGGAGTGTCAAATTGTTAAGTCAGCAACAGGAGTCACTGTGTACTTACATCCCATGTGGGATCTGTCCTTAATGTGTTGTCCAATGTGCAGTGATGCTATAACTAGTACTAAAACAGTATTTTTACACTTTGTGTTTCTGCGTGGGTACAAACTGATGAGATCTTTACTAATTATATACTGAATCGATCTTCTGTATATAAAGAGAATTGGAAATGAAAAAAAAAACCTGGTGTTAAATTGGAAATGGCATAGAAAATTAATTAATTTTTTTAAAAAATATTATGTAGGATCTCTGTCTTTAATGTGCTGTACACTGTTATTTAATGCTATAACTAGTACTCCAACAGTATTTTTTTCACTTTGAGTTGCTATATGGGGGCAAACTTGAAATCGTTACCTAATATATACTAAACTGACCTTCTGTATATAAAGAGAATTGAAAATGAATCATGATGTGAATGGAAGGGGAGAGGGAGCGGGAAAGGGGAGGGTTGTGTGTGGGAAGGAATTTTTGGGAGGAGGGCAGCCATTGTAACCCATAAGCTGTACTTTGGGAATTTGTATTCATTAAATAAAAGTTTAATAATAAAAAAAGTATGGAGCAAAGGAAACCCTTGTGTGCTCCTTTTGGAGATGTAAATGGGTATATCCATTGTGGAAGACCACAGCTGAGAGCCAGAATTCAACATGTGAAATAAAAAAATACAGTGTAAGCCTTAAAAACAGACTTGGTGAGGGAGAAGAAAGACTATCTGAGCTAGAAGACAAATCTTTGGAAATTTCTCAGACCAAAAAGAAAAAAAAGAAATTAGAAAAATTAAAAACATATGGGTCTAAGGAGTTCTTGAAGATGTGGAAAGAGATACTGGATTAGAAGGCCTACTCAGTGAAATAATTACAGAAAACTTCCATAATTTAGAGAAATAACTCCTAACAAACATAACCATAAAATATCTTCACCATGACATATTGTAGCAAAAACTTTCAACAGTAAAGTATAAAAAAATAGATTCTAAAATGTGCACAAGAGAATGCCAGATTACATTCACAGGATCTCTCATTGGACTCATAGCTGATTTATCATCAGAAAACATATAGTCTAGGAGAGAATAGAGAAACTTTGTCCAAGTTCTAAAAGAAAAACTGTCAAGTCAGAATGCTATACCCTACAAAACTCACATTTATGCGTGAAGGTGAAATAAAGACCTTCAATAACAAACAGAAATTGAAAGAATTTGTCACCCTTCATCCAGCCTTACAAATGATGCTTAAGGGTGTGCTGCAAACCAGCAACAGAAAGACAGTCATCATTATGAAAGAATCTGAAGGCAGAAAATTTCCCAGTAAAAGCACAAAAGAAATCCAAAGCAAACAATAGGAATACTTATGGGAAAATGGCAGAGCCAAGTCACTACTAATTAATAGTAACCTTGAGTGTAAATGGCCTAAATTTTCCAATTAAAAGATACAGACTAGCTGAATGGATTAAAAAACAAGACTCATGTGTTTGCTGCCTACAATAAACACACCTCACCAACAAAGATACATGAAGACTGAAAGTGAAAGGATGGAAAATAATATTCCATTCTAATGGAGAGCAAAAATGAGCAGGTATAGCCTTCCTAATATCAGACAAAATAGACTTTGACACAAACACTATTAAAAGACACAAAGAAGGGAACTATGTAATGATTAAAAGGTCAATTCAACAGTAAGATATTACTAAAATAAATGTAAATGCACTCAATCCCAGGGTGCTAGGTTGTTTAAAACAAATGTTAACTGATCTAAATGGAGACAAAAATTCCATTACAATACTAATGGGGACTTCAACACCACACTTTAAGCAATGGACAGATCAACTAGATAATAAATCAACCAAGAAACACCAGACACTATGGACCAAATGGACCTAACTGGTATCTACAGAACCTTCCATCCCACGATTGCAGAGTACACATTCTTTTCATCAGTGCATGAAACTTTCCCTTGAGTAGAATTATGCCAGGCCATAAAGCAAGTCTCAGCAGATTAAAAAAATCATACCATGCATCTTTTCTGACCACACTAGAATGAAGCTGGAAATTAAGAACTCAAGAATCTCTAGAACATATGCAAACACTGAAGACTGAACAACATGCTCGTGAATGAACAAGGGGTAATAGAAGAAATGAAAAGGTAAATTAAAAAAATTTCTGGAAATGAATGAAGACAACAATACAACTTATCAAACCTTAGGGGATACAGCAAAAGCAGTGTTAAGAGGGAAGTTTATAGCCACTGGTGATTATATCAAGAAATTGAAAAGGAATCAAATAAATAAGCTACCAATGAATCTCACAGGCCTAGAAAAAGGAACAACAAACCAAATACAAAATAAGTAGGAGAAAGAAATAATTAAAATTAGAGAAGATGTAAACCAAACTGAAACAAAAAAATACAAAAGATCAGCGAAACAAAGAGCTGGTTTGAAAAAATAAACAAAATTCATTTATCATTGGCCTGCAAAATGAGGGAGAAGAAGCAAATAAATAAAATCAGAGATGGAAAAGGAAATGTAACAATGGATATCACAGAAATAAAAAGTATCACCAGGGGACCAGTACTGTGGTGTAGTGGGGTAAAGCCACCACTTACAGTGCTGCCATCCCCTATGGGTGCTGGTTAGAGTCCTGGATGCTCCACTTTCAATCCAACTCTCTACTATGGCCTGGGAAAGCAGTAGAAGATGGCCCAAGTCCTTGGGCCCTTGCACCCATGTGGGAGACACAGAAGAATCTCATGGCTCTAGGCTTCAGATTGACACAGATCTGGGCATTGGGGCATCTGCAGAGTGAACCAGCAGATGGAAGATCTCTCTCTCTCTCTCTCTCTCTCTCTCTCTCTGTTTCTCTGCCTCTGCATCTCTATTACTTGGACGTTTTGCTGAAGCTACCCTTCCTCTTACAGCGGAAGATAAACAGTTGCTTGCACTAGGAAACAAAATGACTTTGGAGTGAGCAGCCAGGGCTCTCTGCAGAGTAAGTGGCCTAGGCCAAAGGGCAGATGGATTAAGTGAGTGTTGGGATGTGCATCACTTGGGTGTAAAACACCCTGAAGCATTTATACACCACAGCTGCTCTTCACAATAGTTTGATGAAGACAGTGAGCCAAGTAAAATCACAAGGAGAAGGGAGACAGGAGAATTCCAGCAGGGTTGACATCTGTGGTTTGACTGTCATTTGGTGATCTTATCTCAAAAGATAGGATTTCAGAATTGTCTGTACTTTGCTTTTGTGCTTGTTTTGTCTTGTATTACTGTTGTTCTTGTTGCCCAATCCTACAATTTCTTTACAGGTATCGTGGAGCCGGCCTGGTCCTCTTCATCTGGATACTTCATAGCCCTCCTTCTTCTACAGGTAGCAGTGCTCACAGCAGGTGGGGATACCTGTTTCTTTTTCATAGTGATCACATCTACAAAGAAAGATTATGGTGGCAAATGTAATTGAAGGAAATGAATAATCTTATTCACTGGCAATCCACAGATTCTACCATTTAGTTGTAGTTTTGAATATAAAAATGAGGGCTAAAACAATTTGGGATTAAGAAATGTTGCTTAAATTACTGTGTCTTTCTTAGCCCCAATGACATGGCACTGTGTTGCAATGAGGAGGATATGCATCTAACATTTCCTCTTGGGAAGTTCAAATTTTTACTGGCAGACAGTAATGAATCTCTTACATTTAATGACACAATGTATATTACCACATGAATTATAATTTTAATAGTACCTCTGATAAAAAGAAGTTGGTGTAAGCAGGAGCTGTCCACAAATTTTTTCTTAGAGTAACGGGCCATTAAGTTTGCTAATTCAGATTCTTTATGTTGAGACAGAGATACATACTCTTGGAAGAGACAGGAATGAATTTATAATAGTTGAGAGAAGCAAAAACTAAGGTTATAGGGGAAGCTGTGTGATAGTTGTATATAAATTTATAACAAACTATCCCTCAAATTAGCTATTGAAAACAAAACTTGTCTGTACTTTCTTTTTTTAAGATTTAACTATTTCTTTGAAAGTCAGAGTTACACACAGAGAGGAGAGGCAGAGAGAGAGAGAGAGAGAGAGAGAGAGAGAGAGAGGTCTTCCATCTGTTGGTTCACTCCCCAAATGGCCGCAACAGCCGGAGTTGCACTGATCTGAAGCCAGGAGCCAGGAGCTTCTTCCAGGTCTCCCACATGGGTGAAGGGGCCCTAGGACTCAGGCCATCTTCTACTGCCTTCCCAGGTCACAGCAGAGAGCTGTATGGGAAGTGGAGCAGCCGGGACTTGAACTGGCGCCCACATGGGATACCGGCACTGCAGGTGGCAGCCCCACTCGCGACGCCACAGTGCTGCCTCATCTGTACTTTCTCATAATTTTGTGGTACAAGAATTTTAGTCAGTGCTCAGCTGGGTGGTTCTTTTGCTGCATGTGACAAACCAAAGCCATTTGGTGTTTTCAGCTGGTGAGCTGGGTGATCTGAAGGCACAATGTGGCTTCATTCACATTTCTACCATTTAGCAGCTAGGTTGGAAGGCTGGACTCGGCGGAGATTTTTGACAGGTTTGATATACGTGGCCTTTCCCTGATGGTGGTCACAGAGCAGTCAGACTTTGTATGTAGCATATCAGGGCTTCCAGGAAGACTTTTACAAGTGAAAAGAATGGCAGTTGTTTCTTAAAACAAGTACAGAAACTGCTGCAATGTGTTCTCTTCCATGTTCTGCTGAACAAAGAAATCCCACAGCACATGGATTTAAGAGGAAGGGACACATACCCTTTCTTTTCACAGAAGTGGAATAAAAAATTTATGGCCACTTCTAATTCATAAAAATCCCTGATATTGGAAAAAGTAGCTGGTGATTTTTCATGTAAAGACTGCTTTCAGCAATCATGATCCACATCCCACCTCTTGAAAATGGGAAGATTCTCCGATACTTTTCCAAATATTTAGAGTTTCTACCACACTCTGCAAATGTTTTATGCACTGGGGATATAAACTAGAATAACATAGAGACTCTCACATTGCATGACTTACAATCATTTTAGTGGAACACTGGGAAAATAAAGGAACATTAAAAGTATCAGGTAGTGATATGTGCTATCAAAACATGTTTAGGTATCATTAGAATGGGTGACCATAAAGCATTTCTCTAAGGAGTTGATGTTTAATGTGGGAGCCAAGTGACAAAAATAACATAGGAAAGAGGAAAGAACACTGAAAGCAAAGTTCTGAAGATAGAAAGGACTTGGCATCAGGGACCGGAAAGAAAGCGATGCATCTGGAGACAAGGGATCGAGGTGCCGCACTTTGATGTAGCCTGCAGGTTAAATCTTGGGTCTCCGATTTTCTCCCCAGGGCAGTTCACCGTGAGAAGCTCTGTTAGCCACCGAGGGGCCATGGTAGGCAGGCAGGCTGAGTTCCGAGGCCAGAGGTTCCCACCACAGAGTGCACAGCACATGGGACCTGGCACTGAGCACCGGGATCGCGACTCCCAGTTGCTTCATCTTCATGAGCATGGGGAAGAACACGTGGAGAAAGCACTCCTAGCTATCTGGACCGTACAGTATTCCTGAAGGATGCCTTGGGAGAGGACAACATGACCTTCAGGACATATAATACAAGTATTTTTGATGGTAGGAAGCACCACTGTTTCTATGAAGATGGTAACACATGTCAAGAGGCCTTTGTGGGTCTGAGAGTGGCAGGTAAGGACAGAGGAGAGTCACCTCCAGGTGTTGTTGGTAACGTGACTCTGAACGAGTGTTGGGCACCTCTTTTTAGCCACTGAGAGCTCATGTTACAAATTTTAATGATGATGGTTATGATATAGGAAAGTTAAAGAAATATTCAGTTTCCATTTTTTGCTTTATTGGTATTTACTTTCAAAATTTTTATTAATATAAAGAGAATAGATTTTGCATATTTCATAGATAGAATTCTAAGAAGATAACAATACTTCCCTTCCTCTCTCAATACCCCCTGCTTCCTTCATTTTTTTCCTCTAATTTTTGAGTAAAAATCCTTCTCAGGATTCAAAGTTTACAGTTTAAAGAATCCGTATTTCGAAGCGTTTCTGGGTGAATGTTTGGCTCACTAGTTAGGATGTTGCTAGGGACACCCATCTCCCGTGCTGGGCTCCCTGGGTCCGGTCCCAGCTCCCTTCCAATCCATTTGCCTGACACTGTGCATCCTGGGAGTCATCAGGAGACGGCTGCAGTCCTTCTGTCCCTGCTACCCTGCTACCCGCGGGGAGACTGTGCTTGTGTTCCAGGCTCCTGGCAGGGCCCTGGCCTAGCTCCGCCTGTGTGGGCATTTGGGGAATGAAACGCAAGATGGAACATCTCTCTCTGTCTCTCTGCCTTTCATGTAAAGTGACACCTTCCCCCCAAAAATTTCTTTCTCTAGCTACTAAATCATGAAATTCACCTGCCACAGGCAACTGAAGTGATTTTTAAAAAACTTTTATTTAATGAATATAAATTTCCAAAGTACAGTTTATGGATTACAATGGCTTCCCCCCTCCCATAACTTCCCTCCCACTCACAACCCTCCCCCCTCCCGCTATTGTTAGATTTTTTAACTTAATAACATAATTTTGAGGTGATTGATATCAGCATACTGATTTTTCCTGTTCTTTCTTTTTCTTTTAAAGATTTTTATTTTCTTTCAAATTAGATGTCTTCTGCATGGACTGTATGAAAGAAGTTGCTTTGCATATTTGCTGCACTGCGTCAGCCTCTTACTAAAAATGTGAAATGAAAGGGCTGCTATACACTGAAACGCTTAGATCTATCTGAAACACAGGTGATATTCACTTTTGATGGTCTTCCCATTTGTCCGGGTTTTTGTCTCTGACGTCTGTCATCAGTATTTAGAGGGCAAGAACAGAAAGTAACAGGTATAAATAACATTTGAAAAAACGTAATAGCTTTGCTGTAGTCACCATAAATCAGAACACTGTCAGATTCATTCTGATGACCAGAAGTGGTTACAAAAAAACAAAAACAAACAAACAAACAAAAAACCAACCATGGTAAAGAAATCTTTTTTTTTTTTTAAAGATTTTTTTATTTATTTGAAAGGCAGAGTTACAGAGAGAGAGAAAGAGAGGGAGAACTCCATCTGCTGGTTCATTCCCCAGATGGCCTCAACGGGCGGAGCTGCGCTGACCTGAAGGCAGGAGCCAGGACCTTCTTTCGGGTTTCCCATGTTGGTGCAGGGGCCCAAGGACTTGAGCCATCTTCTATTGCTTTTCCAGACCATAGCAGAGAGCTGGAACTGAAGTGGAGCAGCCAGGACTCGAACTGGTGCCCATTAGGGATGCCAGCACAGCAGGCAGCGGCTTTACCAGCAAAGCCACGGTGCCAGCCCCAAGTGGTCCTTTCCTGTCTTAGCATTTATTTTGTTCGGTAGTAATATGATTATGCCAGCAATATTTTGATTTGTTTTCATTGTATACTTTCCTAACTTTTTATTCAAACTTTGAAGATTGTTTATGAGCTTTTCTGCATAATTGTGCTTTTCAACACCTCTTGCAGAAAGGATATAATTAGATTTTAATTTTTAATATATTCTGACAATTATTGTCATTTAAATGGATCATTTATCTCTTTTGCTTATTGATGTCTCAAATCTATAACATTATTTTGAGCCTACTTGGCCTTCCTATTCTGAATACGTATTTCCATCCCTGTCTTCATTTTCACTGTGTCATGTATTTTTAATCATTCCATTTCCATTTTTATAACTTTGGTTGTTCCGTCTATCTTCACTTATAATTGGCATGCACTCTATACAGTGTTCTCAATCATTTTAATGGTTTCCTTAGAAATTACAACATGTATGCCTAACTATCCAATCTAAATTCAATTAATATCAAAACATTCAAAGAAGATAAGAAATAGGTTGGATTGGTTTAATACCATTTGACCCTGTTGAGATATATATTATGATTGTTGGGGATTTTTAATTCCATGTTATTTAAACCTCAATAGTATGTTGTAATTATTATTTATGCAGCACTTTTATTTGTATTTACTCATGTATTTACTGTTTTTTTGCTTTGATCCCTTCTTGTATGTCAGAGTTTATAAATGCTATCACATTATCTAGGGCTTTTACCTCACCTTTATTTTGATGGCCACAGAATTGCAGGTTCAAGATACTCCTTTCAGCGCATTGAACATATTATTTCACTATTTTGGCTTTCGCTGTTCCTACTATTCAGAAGTCTGCTTTCAGTCTAAATCGTTATTGAATCTGAGCTGTCTTTTATTCTGGCTGCTCAAAACAGTTTTCATTGTGTGAGTGTGTGTTGTGTGTGAGAGTGTGTGTTGTGTGTGTACACACTGCAGTGTGAAGTTCTTTTATTTTTCATAATAAGGATTCCTTGTGCTTCAGAGTTTTCTACATTAATGTCTTTTATCAGATCTCAAAAATTCTATCAATATTTCAAATACTTCCTTTTCTCCATTATTTAACTCCTTTTACAGGTTAGGATAAGCACTGATGGGAATTTTCTATATGTCTGCAACCTTTTCTACATTGTCTATTTTTTCCCTCGATGTTAATGTCTTCCAATTTATTATTATGTTAATATCGTTATTATTTAAAGATTTTAACATTTTATCTGATAACCAGAGTAACAGAGAAAAAGGCAGAGACACACAGAGATCTTGCATCTGCTAGTTCACTCCCCAAATGTTTCTAACAACCAGGGCAAAGCCAGGCCAAAGCTATGAGCCAGAAACTTCATTGGGTCTCCCACATACCTGACAGGGTCCCAGGGACTAAATAAATACTTCAATGTGGCCAATATATTGAGGAAAATATCTTTTGAATTCTTAATTTTATATATCATATTTAAATATCATTGGTTCTGTTTACTTAGTTTCCAACTATGCCATGTTTTGTGTTATTTTTTATAATTTTCTACCCTATGGATATTTTCTAGCTTATCTCCCTAAATTTTAAAAATATAATATATATAGATGTTTTACAGACTGTCTCATAATTGGAATATCTAAAATTGCTTGTCACTTATCTGTCATTGTCACAATATCTGGCTTGTCATTTCTGTTGAATGCTTGTTTGTAGTTTTGTTCCATTTAGCCGATCTTTGATAAGCGCCTGTGCTGTGACAGGCACATTTCCAAGTTCTGCGCCTCCAATAACGAGCCAGAAAGTGTTTTGCATTAATGGAATCAAGGTTCCTATCTAGAGTCTCAGCACTCTGAAAATACTTTAAACATTTGAGTTTAGTGACCATGTCCCAACTCCTCCCATACTGTGATCATAGCCTATGTCTGTTGCATATTAAAGCTCCTTCTCCTACCTCTGAGTTGCAGTTACAAACATTATTGACTTGCCCAACTACTCAGGGCTGAATGTATTGTCTATATGACATTTTCAGAATAATTTGTCTCTGTAGCTCCTAAACAAAGGTAAAAATATAAACATGAGTGTGTTTTGAGTTACCTGTGAGAATTACTGTTGATACTGGCTTCTGATATAGAATTTGACTCTACAAAATACACACTTAAATATAGGTTATTTTCTAGAAAATGTAGGTTTTGACCTTGATCTTGTTGTCCAATGGATGCCAGTAAATACCAGTGTGGCCTTTGACGTACACAGAATTTTCTCTCAGATTGGAGACTAACTTGTCTTTGTTTTAAAAATCTTCAATTTGCAGGAACTTATTTTTGAAAGGAAGAAAAAAATGGAGAGCAAGCTTCCCAAGTTATTTGGCAAAGCTAGCATATAGTTTATTGATATGCAAATATGTCAAAAATAGCACAAACACCCATATGCTTTTTGAAATTTTTGTGTTACATTTTTAATATTAGCGAGTAGAATTAACCTTGTATGAAACATATCTTCTAGCTAAATAGAGGAACAGTATTGCTGTGGGCTATGGGGCTGCTAGTGAGGCATATTGCAGGCTCTTCCTCCATATGTGAACGAATTCGAAGGTGGAGGCATAAAGAGGTACAGGAAAGCAGGATTTATTCAGAGAAGAGCAGAAGTGCCAATTTAAGAACCCAGTGTTGGGATGGAGGTTGTGGAGCAGTGGGTTCAGCTGCAGTCTGCGAAGCCAGTATTCCCTGACTGTTGCAGTCATCTGGGGAGTGAACCAGGGGATGGAAGAGCTCTCTCTCTGTCTCTCCTTCTCTCTCTGTAGCACTGCCTTTCAAATAAATAGATGAATAAATCTTTTTAAAAAAGGAACCAAGTAGTGTGTGAACAACCAGCCAAAATCCAAAAAGTCTCCAAAGAAAAACACTTCAACAAGGAAAAACATTCAACGTGAAAAAACCCTCCATGAAGGTGAACACCCTAACAAAAGACAAATCCCGGTCAACAGGTTTAGAGAGAGCCCTTTAAACCCAACAGAGGCACTGGAGGGGATGTCTGAGGTGGAGCCCAGCTGAATATTCTGAAGGGGGTGGGGCTTTGATGGAATTTGAGCACCTCTAATTCCTGTGCCCTTTTTAGGAAATACGGGAAGAGTCACAGCATTAGGTACATTCTGGGAGTGAGTGTGCCCACCATGGTAATTTTATTATAATGATATTATAATGACCTAAAGGTCATGGTGGGGGGTGGGGAGAATACATCCTGCAGCCATGTTGGATATTTCCAGCTAGCACTGGTTCCAAGTCCACAACATCATGGAACTGGTGGTTTCTGCTACATGGAAATAGGGAGGGAGAGCTGGAGTTGCTGTGCAAGGAGGTGGGCTTGCACGATGCACAGAAAAGGAGGTTTGGGTTGTGCACAAAAAGGGAAGGGTGCACAAAAGGGGACTTGTTATGTGGGCTCGTCTGGCTGTCATGTGGGCTGGCTGCAGCTGGCCGTGGCTTGTTTACCCCCATTGCCCAACTGTGAATCACCGAATCACCTGGAGCTATCAGTTACTGAACCCACATGGGTTAAGGAGAAGCTATCAACAGTGGTTTGGCCAGAGCTGTCAATCACCCACAGGCACTGTCATGCGACTCAGCAGGGCGCTGTTCAACTTCAGTTTAGCTAGAGTTGGCAGGCCTCAGCGTGGCCAGAGTTTTCAGTCAACCTGTGCTGCCCTGTGGTTGGCAAGGAGCTGTCAGGCCTCAGCTTCTCCACCAGCTACCTATAATCCCACAACAATATGATACTTTAACATTAGTAAACTTTTTAGCATAACATACTACATCAACAGTTCCAGTGAGAAATGTAATAATAACAATAAACCCAACTGATGCCCCAAAAGTTGTTACAAAAATTTCAAATCTCTTCCTCATTCAAAACTAATTGGATTTAAATTGTCTATTTAATGCTATAAATATTAACTTTCAAAAATACAATGTATTGGAAATATTATGCAGATTGAGCATCTTTAATCAACAAATACAAAATGTGAAATGTCCCCGTTTGAAACTGTGGAGTGCTGAAATGTTTCACCTTGTAATTTTGGATTAGGAGTGTTTGTTTGACTGGTAGCATCTATGCAAGTTTTCCAAACTCCTGAAAACTCCAAAAATCTAAAATGCTTCTTGTCCCCAGCATTTTGAATTAGAGATATGTAACCTATAATTGGAGAAAATATTGCTTTCTTTAATCATTGACCCACTTGGGAAGACAGGTGTGTACTACTGTAGGACACAGGGGAAGGACTGAAAAAGGCGGACCTGCCAGGAGTCACAGACCTGGGTAGCTTTGAGACGTTGCTGATAGGAAGTACCACTGGCAAAACTTGGAAGCAGGTAGGTATCTTAGTTCATTTTTCATCACCATAATAAAATATCTGAGGCAGGCTGACTTTATAAAGAAAAGAGGTATATTTAGCTCACATTTTTGGAGGCTGAAAGTTCAAGCAGCACAATGCTAACTGTGAGGAGGGCCGCCTGGCAGATGGCAGGAGCATGTATGTGAGATGAGACCACATCACTAAATGGAAGTCAGAGAGAACATGTCCCATAATCCTTTCTCAGGGCATGCCCTAAACTGACCTACGGCCTTCCCAAGGCCCCACCTCCCAACACTACCACACTGAGTACCAAGTTTCCCACATATGAACCATCAGAGAACACACTTCAACCCTATGTGTACCATAGTGTACACATTGGGTGGGTTGACTGGATGCTACACTTCTTGTTCAGGCTGCAGTGAATGCTTTAGATTCTACAGACACCACAGGAGTCCTGTTTCTTTTGAAACTATGCCTTCACCAAATCAAGAAGATAATTACAAACCGATATTCTAGAAAAATAATTCCAAAAAGATAGTATCAAATAATATAAAAGCAGAAATAAATAAATAGAAACATGTTCAAATGTTCTACAACAGAATTCATCTTTTCTCCCAGACAAATAAACACAGCATTGTTAAATTATCTTATGGGGGGGGTAAAGACAGGGCATACAGAAAAACAAAAGAGAGAAGAATGGAAGTTTGCCTTAAGCCATGACAGAACAAACTGTTTGCAAGATCTTCTTTGTAAACCACTCAAGAGGATGAGTAAAACATGCATTTATAATGATCTTCAGGATATCAATGAAATCCCCAAAAGAGGTGGGCCTTTGGGCTTGTGGCTGCGAGGCCCATTAGGATGTCTGTGTCCCACATCAGAGTAACCGGGCTTGGTTCCAGGCTCTGGTTTCTGTTGCCAGCTTCCTGCTACTGCAGACCCTGGGAGGCAGCAGAGATGGCTCAGGTAGTGGAGTTTCTGGCACGCACATGGGAAACCAGAGTTATTTCCAGCTCCATGTTCAGTCCCTCTGGCCATTGTGGGTGTTTGTGGAGAGAACCAGTGGGTGCAAGTGCCTCCCCTGACTCTAAGAAATCTTTTAGAAGAAAAAAAAGAAAAAGAAATTCCAAAAGTTCTTCCCTGTTACAGACTGAATGTTTGTGTCCTCCCAAATTCATGTGTTGAAACTCTAACCCCTGGTGAGACTCTATTTAGCAACAGGGCCTTTGTGGAAGTAATTAAGGTTAAGGGAGGCCAGAGGGTGGGGTTAATGTAGTTATAAGAAGAAACACAAGAGATATGACTTTGTCACCCTCTGTGCACACCCAGGGTATGATGTCATGTGAGTACAGATAGTGACCTCCTACAGTGCAGGAAGAAAGATCTCACCAGAAACTAACCATGTTGGCATCCTGAGCCCAGTCCTTGAGCCTCCGGAATTGTGAGAAAGGAAATAGCTGTTGTCTAGGCTGCTCAGTCTACAGAATTTTCCTTCCAAAATCACTAGTACATTCCCCCTATAAAACAAAAATTAAATGTGGGGGAAAAGTCAGAAATAATTTTTTCCCAGAACTTTGGAAAGTAACCAAAAGCTTTCAGTAATCACAGATGGGTATTTAGTAAGAAAAAGTTGAAGTTTGGCAAGAACACTGAACTTTATGGAATTTTAACTGTTACCTTGGTCCTAGCCCCAGATCCCCAGCTTAAAAGTAGCCTTGAAATCAGCAGCCAGAATTTTCCTATGGGCACAAGAAGAAGGAGCAACATTATGGAGACTATACTTCAGTTTCGTCAAATTCACACAATATGAAGCTATCAAATTTCCTTAAATCAAAATTTTCATGTTTTAGAGTAGATAGGACCACCTCAACATAAAGTAAAATAAAAACACAATATTAGCAAACCCAATGAACTTACAGTTGATTGAGATGATGGAATGAGCTGATAGGTTTAAAGTAAGCTACAATTGATTCATGCAAACTTGTATAGGAAGAAATAGGTAACTTTTCCATAGAAGTGGAATCTACAGAAGGAGAATACTTGGGGATTCTAGAAAAAGAAAAGATAATCTCAGAAAGAAAAAAAATACTCACTAAGAGTCACACAGCAATTTAGGAAGACAGCACATTAGATTTGTGAATGGGAAGTTTTCAGTGTAAATATCCAAACTGGAGAACAGAAAGACAAAACAACAGAAAATAAGGAAAAAAATAGAGAGAGAGAGAGAGATAAAGAGACACACTATACTTTATACAAGCAAAACTCCATGGAATGTGTGAGAGAATGGAAAATTAAGGTGTGGGCTAGCCATGGAAGAAACATAAAATTGGAGCATGCTGGATTTATGGACCTGGGCCCATGAAGTAGAGAGTCTACCTTCAGTGTTAGACATCAGGAATTTTAAAAGGGCACTAGCAGTTTGCTTAGTTCACTGAAACACAGATTAAAAGATGACCCAGGAGGAGCCAGTTGAAGATTCCAGTCTCCCTTGATTTAACAAAGAGAGAGTGATTCGAAAGCTTAGGGAAATGGAAGTGCTAGAGTGGATTTTTTTTTTTTTTACCTAAAACCCACTCCTCACACTGGGTCCAGAAGACAGCCTTTCCACAGTACTCTGAGAAATCAGTTTCCTGAAGGCAGTCCTAATACCCCCGAAGCACTCCACAGCTGTTTTCTGAAGGGCAGACTTTATAGTGTGAACCACAGTAACTCACTGGAAAAATTAAGTGCAAGAGGAGTAATTAGATTCCAGGGTGGTAGGGGCCAAGCAGTGGCCACAACATCCAAAGGTCAGGTGGATGTCATTATTGTAATGGACAGAAGTTAAACAGTAATCAAAATAGCCTGACATACATAGACCTGTGGCATTGTGTAGTTAATCACAGTGTTCCTAGAAATGAAATAGGAAGGGTTCTGAACTGGGACTTTATTTACATAAGCATAAAAATTTAGGCTAAGCAACCAAAAGTTTAAGTCCAATAATAAAAACAGAAACATGGCTCTTGCATTAATTCCCGGACTTGAACCAGTTTAAAGATGCAGAACTTACAGAGTTTTATCTGGGATCTGACTTTTGGGGTCCAGTGTGTCCCTGAAACTGTTCTGTGGTTATTTCCCCAGTTCCATAGTGCACAATTGGAATAGATATACCTAGTGGTTAGCAAAATCCCTACATTGACTTCTTAACCAGGGCTATTGCAGTAGAAAAGGCCAATTGGAAGGAGTTACATCTGCCTCTACCCAAGAAATGTAAGTAAAAATCCATACTGTGCCTCTTGGGTGGGGGGAGGATAAAGGAACTGGGAAGATTAGTGTCATTATCAAGGTCTTAAAAGATGAATATCCTCGTTATTCAACTCTTATTTGGAGAGTTGAGAGAGGTGGATTTTGGAGATCAATAGCAGCTTAAAATCTAACTAAATTGTGACTCCAATTGCAGCTGCTTTACTGGATTTTGTTTCACTGCTTGAGCAAATTGACACACCTACTGGTACATGGTAAGCAGCTCTTGATTTTAGCAAATGCCCCTTTCTCCACACCTATTCAAAAATACCCACCAGAAACAGTTTGCTATAAGCTGGCAAGACGAGCAAAGCGCCTTCACTGTCCTACATCAGAGATATATCAACTCTCCGGATATATGTCACGATTGAGTTCTCAGAGATCTTGACTACCTTTCCCTTCCACAAGATATCACACTGGTCCTTTACATTGATGGCACTATGCTCAGTGGACCTAATGACCATGAAGTAGTAACCATTCTGGACTCATTGGAAAGATACTTCCAAGTCAAGAGAGTGAGAAATAAATTTGATTAAAATTCAGGAATTTGCACCTCACTGAAATTTCTGTTGGTCCAGTGTTGTGGAATGTGCCATGATAGCCTTTATAAGGTGAAGGAGCAGTTATTGCGTTTGGTCCCTTTTAAAACCGAGAAAGAGATACAGTGCTAGGTGTATCTATTTGGACTTTGGAGGCAACACAATCTCCATTTAGGTGTTTTACTCTGGCCCATTTATCAGGTGACCTAAAAAGCTGATAGTTTTGAGTGGAGCCCTGAGCATATGAAGGCTCTACAACATGTCCAGGCTGCTGTATGAGATGCTCTGCCCCTTGCCCCCTATGATCTGGTAGATCCAATGGTACTTGAGATGTCACTGGTAGACAGAGATGCTGTTTGAAGATTCTGGCAGGCCCCTATCTTGGATCGTGGCTCAGGCCCTTCAGAGTTTGGAGCAAGAGGCTACTTGCAGGAGCAACTACTTTCCATTTGAAAGACATTTGTTGGCATAAATTATTACTGCTGAGATAGTCTGGAGTGTGGGTGGGAGGGAGTGTAGGTGAGAAGTATCATCATGTTCCTAAATCTGTATATATGAAACATATGAAACTTGAATACCTTAAATAAAATTTTAAAAAGAAATAATCTGATAATAATTTGATTTTATTTTCTTGTTTTAAAATTTATTGCTTTATCTAGATACTCACAGGATTTTTTTTCTTTTACTTTAAAGTCCAGCAATATTAATTGCATGTGTCTTGTGCTTGGTTGCTTGGGTCTGTATTCTCTTGTTTATAGACTTTTGGTCAACATATAGGTCAAAATGTTTTTTTAATATAATAATAGTTTAAAAAAAATTATAGTTTCAGGCCGGTGTAGCCAGTAAAGCTACCTCCTATAGTGCCGGCATCCCTTATTGGCACTGGTTTGAGTCTCAGCTGCTCCACTTCCAATCCAGTTCTCTGCTGATGTGCCTGGGAAGGCAGCGGAAAATGGCCCAAGTGCTTGAGCCCCTGCACGTGAGAGACCTGGAAGAGACTCCTGGCTCCTAACTTCGGATCTGCCCAGCTCCAGCCATTGCGGCCATTTGAAGAGTGAACCAGAAGATGGAAAATCCCTCTCTGTCTCTCCTTCTCTTTCTCTGTGACTATGCCTTTCAAATAAATAAATAAATTTTGGAAACAATTAATTTCTAGTATTTTTTCTGCTCTATTTGTTTTCACATTTCAAGGTTTACTATTGTGCTTATTTTGCATCTTCTTTGCCTGTATTTACTAGTTCTTACTTTTTTAAAAAATATTCTTCTGTCTTTAATTTGTGAGAATGCATTGTCACTTAATTTCTTGCTGGTCATGTTGTCCAGTGGATTTAGCTTAGCTATCTAGTTTCTCTATTATGATGCAGAGAAATAGGTTATAGCTTTTATTTATAACCATCTTCTTTACTTCTCATTGTGTAGTCCCTTTGCTTTCAGCAAGCATCTTGGATGATCACATTTCTTTATTTGGTGGAGTGACCCAAATCTTCATTCATGAAGAATTTCTTCTTTTTTTAACTTTTATTTAATGAATATAAATTTCCAAAGTACAGCTTATGGATTACAATGGCTTCCCTGCCCCCATAACTTCCCTCCCACCTGCAACCCTCCCCTTTCCTGCTCCCTCTCCCCTTCCATTCACATCAAGATTCATTTAAAATTCTCTTTATATACAGAAGATCAATTTAGTATATATTAAATAAAGATTTCAACAGTTTGTACCCACACAGCAACACAAAGTGAAAAATACTGATGGAATACTAGTTATAGCATTAAATCACAATGTACAGCATATTAAGGACAGAGATCCTACATGAGGAGTAAGTGCACAGTGACTCCTGTTGTTGACTTAACAAATTGACACTCTTGTTTATGGCGTCAGTAATCACCCTAGGCTCTTGTCATGAGTTGCCAAGGCTATGGAAGCCTTTTGAGTTTGCCGACTCTTATCATATTTAGACAAGGTCATAGTCAAAGTGGAAGTTCTCTCCTCCCTTCAGAGAAAGGTACCTCCTTCTTTGATGACCTGTTCTTTCCACTGGGATCTCACTCACAGAGATCTTTCATTTAGATCATTTTTTTTTGACAGAGTGTCTTGGCTTTCCATGCCTGAAATACTCCATGAAGAATTTCGTTATTGTATTTTCACATTGACCTTAACTACAGGGCATATTAATAGTAAAAAACACCATGAAGAATTCCCTATATTCCAAGTAGCTTTCCAGATCTGTCACCCCAACCACCCCAGCCAACATTGCAACTCCCTTCTTAGCTGTCCACTCAGGTGTGAGGAGTTCATAGTAGCCAGATAACTAGACATCTTCTAGTTCAATAGAATCACTGTTGTGTCTCCTGAAAGGACCTTTCTTCCTCTGGGTCAAAGACATATAGACTAGCAGAGCACAAAGTCATGGAAACAAAAAAGAAAAATTTCACTAGTGGATTGCTAGAGGTAATGGTGAGTGGACCACTCCTGATTCTACCACATTATTCCTGGACCTGTGGAGAAACAGTACCCTATATTAGACTCTGAGTCAGGCATATACAATCTTCTAGGGAACTCTGTTCCAGCTCTGCCTGGTGTTGTCACTTAGATGGCACTATAACCAAGACTGCAGGAGGCCGTTCCATGGTTCTATCAAGCCACCTGCTTCAGAATGGTTGGAAACATGGTGAAACCAATGGATTCCAAGAGTGCAAGCCCATTTCTTTGGCTGTGAAGTGAGTTGTCTGATTAGAAGCAATGCTGTGCAGAATGCCATGAGGATGGTCATAGATATGTTAGTATACTATGTGCACTTTGAATATATTATCTTATTATCTCTGTCCTCCCTTGTTTTTTTTTCATGTTGTTGGATTTTATTTTATTTTTTTTAACTTTTACTTAATGAATGTAAATTTCCAAAGTACAGCTTATGGATTACAATGGCTCCCCCTCATAACTTCCCTCCCACCCGCAACCCTTCCCTTTCCCACCCCCTCTCCCCTTCCATTCACATCAAGATTCATTTTCAATTCTCTTTATATACAGAAGATCAGTTTAGTATATATTAAGTAAAGATTTCAACAGTTGCCCCCACATAGCAACACAAAGTGAAAAATACTGTTGGAGTACTAGTTATAGCATTAAATAATAGTGTACAGCACCTTAAAGACAGAGATCCTACATGATATTTTTTAAAAATTGATTACTTTTGTATGCAATTTCCAATTTAACACCAGGTTTTTTTTTCATTTTCTTTTTTTTTTTGACAGGCAGAGTGGATAGTGAGAGAGAGAGACAGAGAGAAAGGTCTTTCTTTTTGCCGTTGGTTCACCCTCCAATGGCCGCTGCGGCCGGCGCAGTGCGCTGATCCAAAGCCAGGGGCCAGATGCTTCTCCTGGTCTCCCATGCGGGTGTAAGGCCCAAGGATTTGGGCCATCCTTGACTGCCTTCCCAGGCCATAGCAGAGAGCTGGCCTGGAAGAGGGGCAACCGGGATAGAATCCGGCGCCCCAACTGGGACTAGAACCCAGTGTGCCGGCACCGCAAGGTGGAGGATTAGCCTGTTAATTTTCAATTATTTTTTATCTTTATATACAGAAGATCAATTCAGTATATGCTAAGTAAAGATTTCATCAGTTTGCACCCACACAGAAACACAAAGTGTAAAAATACTGTTTTAGTACTAGTTATAGCATCACTTCACATTGGACAACACATTAAGGACAGATCCCACATGAGACATAAGTACACAGTGACTCTTGTTGTTGATTTAACAATTTGATACTCTTGTTTATGGTGTCAGTAATCTTCCTAGGATCTAGTCATGAGTTGCCAAGGGTATGGAAGCCTTTAGGGTTCGCCGACTTTGATCTTATTCTGATAGGGTCATAGTCAAAGTGGAAGTTCTTTCCTCCCTTCAGAGAAAGGTACCTCCTTCTTTGATGGCCCCGTTCTTTCCACTGGGATCTCACTTGCAGAGACCTTTCATTTATGTGTTCTTTTTTTTTTTCCAGCTTGTCTTGGCTTTCCATGCCTACAATACTCTCATGGGCTCTTGAGTCAGACCCGAATGCCTTAAGGGCTGATTCTGAGGCCAGAGTGTTGTTTAGGACATCTGCCATTCTATGAGTCTGCTGTGTCTCCCATTTCCCATGTTGGATCGTTTTTTCCCCTTATGATTCTATCAGTTAGTATTAGCAGACACTAGTCTGGTTTGTGTGATCCCTTTGACTCTTAGACCTATCAGAGCCATCAGTTGTGAACTGAAATTGATCACTTGGACTAGTGAGATGGCATTGGTACATGCCACCTTGATGGGATTGTATTGGAATCCCCTGGCACATTTCTAACTCCACCATGTGGGGCAAGTCCGATTGAGCATGTCCCAAATTGTACATCTCCTCCCTCTCTTATTCCCCCTCTTACATTTAACAGGGATCACTTTTCAGTTACAATTTAAACACCTAAGAATAACTGTGTGTTAATTACAGAGTTCAACCACTAGTACTAGAACAACAACAAATACTAAAAAGGATAAAGTATTACATTGTACATCTAGAGTCAGGGCAAGAGCTGATCAGGTCATTGTCTCTTATAGTGTCCATTTCACTTCAACAGGTTTCCTTTTTGGTGCTCAGTTAGTTGTTGCCGATCAGGGAAAACAAATGATATTTGTCTCTTTGGAACTGGCTTAATTCACTCAGTGTGATGTTTTCCAGATTCCTCCATCTTGTTGCAAATGACCAGGTTTCATTGTTTTTGACTTCTGTATAGTATTCTATGGAGTACATGTCCCATAATTTCTTTATCCAGTCTACTGTTGATGGGCATTTGGGTTGGTTCCAGGTCTTAGCTATTGTGAATTGAGCTGCAATAAACATTAATGTGCAGATGGCTTTTTTATTTGTCAAATTAAATTCCTTTGGGTAAATTCCAAGGAGTGGGATGGCTGGGTTGTATGGTAGGGTTATGTTCAGGTTTCTGAGGAATCTCCAGACAGACTTCCATAGTGGCTTAACCAGTTTGCATTCCCACCAACAGTGGGTTAGTGTCCCTTTTTCCCCCGCATCCTCTCCAGCATCTGTTGTTGGTAGATTTCTGAATGTGAGCCATTCTCACCGGGGTGAGTTGAAACCTCATTGTGGTTTTGATTTGCATTTCTCTGATGGCTATTGATCTTGAACATTTTTTCATGTGCCTGTTGGCCATTTGGATTTCCTCTTTGGAAAAATGTCTATTGAGGTCCTTGGCCCATCTCTTAAGTGGGTTGTTTGTTTTGTTGTTGTGGAGTTTCTTGATTTCTTTGTAGATTCTGGTTATCAACCCTTTATCTGTAGTATAATTTGCAAATATTTTTCCCATTCTGTCCGTTGCCTCTTCACTTTCCTGACTGTTTCTTTTGAAGTACAGAAACTTCTCAATTTGATGCAATCCCAAATGTTAATTTTGGTTTTGACTGCCTGTGCTGTTGGAGTATTTTCCAGGAAGTCTTTGCCTGTGCCTATCTCTTGCAGGGTTTCTCCAATGCTCTCTAATAATTTGATGGTTTCGGGTCGTAGATTTAAGTCTTTAATCCATGTTGAGTGAATTTTTGTGTAAGGTGAAAAGTAGGGGTCTTGCTTCAAGCTTCTGCACGTGGAAATCCAATTTTCCCAGCACCATTTATTGAATAGGCTGTCCGTATTCCAGGGATTGGTTTTGGATCTTTGATAAAATATAAGTTGGCTGTAGATGTTTGGATTGATTTCTGGTGTTTTTATTCTATTCCATTGGTCTATCCATCTGTTTATTTTTAAGTGTGGTTCCCTATTATGTGATAAGTATTTTTTTCTTCCTGCTATCAAAATTTTATTTTTATCTTTCAGTAGTTTGACTATAATATGTGGATCCTTTTGTATTTATCCCTTCTGGATTTTGTCAAATTCCTTGCATCTGCAGATTCATATTGTCCAGAGTTTCTGTTTCAGATAGTAAAATATCTACTACACAATTCTATGTGCGCCAGTTCTTTCATCTACAGGGTCAGTTCTGTATTGAGCCCATCTGGTAAATTTTTCATTTCAGTTATTTTACTTTTCACTTCCAAAATTGCCAATTGCAATGATAATTTCTCTCTCTTTCCTTCTCTCTCTCTCTCTCCTATCACCCCCCATATTATATTTCCATTCAGAAATGCAACAAATACCTAGTCTAATAAGGGCATAATAAATTTTAATCTGCCCTTATAGTATCATAATTTTTATCAGTTATTGACAATTTTCTAAGTTGTTTGTACTGATTAATTTTCAAATCAAGAATGCATGTATTCCTATTTCCCTTAACAACCATAGAAACTTGATGCTTTTAAACATCTGCTACTCTGATAGCAGTAAGATGAATTCTCATTGTTTTGAATTTAATTTACCCTGAATAGTGGGTTTTAAGAATATTTTCTCAAGGGCCAGTGCTGTGGCATAGTGATGCTGTAGTGCCAGCATCTCAGATGGGTGGCAGTTTGAGTCCTGGTTGCTCCACTTCCAATCCAGCTCCCTGCTAATGTGCCTAAAAAAGCAGTGGAAGATGGCCCAAGTCCTTGGGCCCCTATACCCGCATGGGAGACCTGGAAGAAGCTACAGGCTCCTGGCTTCAGATCGGCCCAGCTCCAACTGTTGCAGCCATTTGGGGAATAAACTGACAGATGGAAGACCTCTCTCTCCCTCTGCCTTTCTGTAACTCTGTCTTTTAAATAAATAAATATTCCTTTTTAAAACAAGAATATTTTCACATATTATATTTGCTTTTATTTTATAAATAAATTTTCCTTGGTTTCATGACTTATGATAATTGTTGTGAAATATTAAATCAGATAATCATTATTAAGATTTATGAGATAATACCTATTATTTAATCTTCCAATTCCTAAAAGATGTGCATTAAAATTGTGCCAATGAGCATGGAAGTGTATGTTTTGTTTTTTTTTTTGAGTTTTTTTTTCTTTTTTTTTTTAACTTTTATTTAATGAATATAAATTTCCAGTGTACAGCTTATGGATTACAATGGCTTCCCCCCCCCATAACTTCCCTCCCACCCGCAACCCTCCCCTCTCCCGCTCCCTCTCCCCTTCCATTTGCATCAAGATTCATTTTCAATTCTCTTTATATACAGAAGATCAATTTAGTATAAAGATTTCAACAGTTTGTACCCACATAGAAACACAAAGTGAAACATACTGTTTGAGTACTAGTTATAGCATTAAATCACAATGTACAGCACATTAAGGACAGAGATCCCACATGAGGAGCAAGTGCACAGTGGCTCCTGTTGTTGACCCAACAAATTGACACTCTAGTTTATGGCGCCAGTAACCATCCTAGGCTGTCGTCATGAGTTGCCAAGGCTATGGAAGCCTTCCAAGTTTGCCGACTCTGATCATATTTAGACAAGGTCATAAAAGACAGAGTGAGGATAGTAACCAATGATCCTAAGAGTGGCATTTACCAGGTTTGAACAATTATACAGCATTAAGTGGGGAAGAGGACCATCAGTACACACAGGTTGGGAGTAGAGCCATTGGTGGTACAGGTTATGATTACAAAGGAACTAGGCCCAAGTGCACTAGACAGGGCCTAGAACAAAGGACAGAGTCATTATTAGAGGAGCTAATAAAGGTGCTGTCTAAGCTACAATGAAGTTTTCTGATTGAGAGGCAAATAGAACCTGATAGAAGGGGCTTGATAATAATCTGGTGGGCTTCAGGCCTTGTAAATTCAGAGGCCCAGACCTATCTATCTCTTCACATGGGGTATATCCTAAGGGAGGTGTGAACCTCCTAGGGGAAGGCACTCTGTTGACTTTCATTACTTGGCTGGCCTGGGAGGAGAGCTGGCCAGGTAAAGGCAGGGGGCATCTCTAACAAGAAATTGACAGTTCTGCCTGCAATGTTGCTGACCCTACTTGACCATCCCCTCAGCTGCAGTGGTCACTTTGGAAGTTGGGCTGAGTGAAGGGCTTTTCAGCTTAGAGCCAATAAGATCTGTGGCTCTGATCTGGGCATCCTTCGACTCCAGGGCAGGTCCATTTCCAGTGATCCAACTCTTGGCAGAGCTGCCAGGGCTCTTCACAAGCTGACTTCTGCTGAAGCCCAGGCTTACCACATTGAAAGCCACTGCAGTGGACTGGCCTGTTGGGTCTCCTTGAGGGCAGATCACTGTAGAGATGAGCCATTAATAGACCTCCCACCCATTGCTTCTGATGCCTAGCTTTCTTTTCCTTCTGGTTTGTGTTAAAGCAGACCAGAGGATGCAAGTCAAGGGAGTGCCCGTTTCCCATCTCTAATCTTCGGTGGCCTGAACTATAAGTCTATAGTCACAGGCATGTTCTGTAGTAGTTTTTCTAAGGTAGACAATGCCCATGAGGAAAATTATATTCTCACTTTAAAACTTTCTTTCCCTTTGGTCTGAAAGGGAGGTTTTTTCTACTTACAGTATACTTCGCTGATGGCGAAGTGAATCTAGCTATGAGATTATTATTTGAGTTCTTATTTTGGCTATGCCATTGCAGAAAAATGTTAGCCATCTCTTTTATAAGGTCTAAAGATTAAATTGTGCATCCTACAGATTCCTTCATAATAGAGTTAGTTTCCTACCTTGAAGAGAATAGAGAAATGAAAGAACAAGTTGGGCTTAGAATAGAGAAATGAGGGAGCAAGTCCTAGATCGCTTGCTGACAATTTAAAATTATAAACTCATCAACCAACAAGAGGCACTTGCTTACTTCACAGTATTTTTGAAAGCACCTGTAGGATTTTACAAGTATTTAACCCTTTAAGCCTCTGGGGCTTTCTCATTAAGATAACTATCATGTCTCCAAAATATCTGGTTGAAATAAGATTTCTTAAAATCATGACATAACATAGACCAAATTTGATCATTGTTACAAGGTGATTATTCAAATTTTTGAAAAAAGCACATATTTAAATAACCCATAGCTCTTAATAAAAATTCAGCTGTTTTTGAACCATTAGAATTTAACAGACATCAAGAGAACATAATAGATTACTTTAACACATTGCTTTAACAGAGCATCAGAGTTTAATTCTATGTCAAAGAGAAATTGAGCTTCCTGTGATCTTTTGCTGTGAGGTTTCCTTCCTTTACCTTCTTTCATATTGGTGACCATGTTTCTGTGTTTCTGTGTGTAACACATCTTTAAGCATCTTTTGCAGGGCAGGATGAGTGGCAACAAATTCTTTCAGTTTCTGTTTGCTATGAAAAGTCTTAATTTCACCTTCATTCACAAATGAGAGCTTTGCAGGATATAGTATTCTGGGCTGGCAGTTTTTCTCTCTTAGTACCTGGGCTATGTCTCGCCATTCCCTTCTAGCTTGTAGGGTTTCTGATGAGAAGTCTGCTGTGAGTCTAATTGGAGATCCTCTAAGAGTGATCTGACGTTTCTCTCTTGCACCTTTTAGGATCTTTTCTTTATGTTTCACTGTGGTGAGTTTGATTACAACATGTCGTGGTGAGGATCTCTTTTGGTCATGTTTATTAGGGGTTCTATAAGCTTCCTGTACTAAGATGCCTCTGTCCTTCTCCAAACCTGGGAAATTTTCTGCTAGTATCTCACTGAAAATGCCTTCTAATCCTTTCTCCCTCTCCATGCCTTCAGGAACTCCTAGAACCCGAATGTTGGGTTTTTTAATAGTATCCTGTAGATTCCCGACAATATTTTTTAGATTTCTAATTTCCTCTTCTTTTCTTTGGTTTGCCTGTTTCCTTTCCTGTTCTCTGTCTTCTAAGTCTGATATCCTCTCTTCTGCTTCGCCCATTCTGTTTTTAAGGCTCTCTAATGTGTTTGTCATTTGATCTATTGAACTCTTCATTTCATTATGATTTCTAGTCACTATCAGAGTTTCTTGTTCCACTAGTTGTTTCATTTCATTTTGATTCCTCCTTAATATTTCACTTTCACGAGAGAGATTTTCTATCTTGTCCATGAAGGATTTCTGTAGTTCAAGAATTTGTTTTTGAGAACTTCTTAATGTTCTTATCAATTTTTTGAGATCCGCTTCTTGCATTTCTTCGATCTCATCATCTTCATAGTCTTGAATTGGGGTGTCTTTTTCATTTGGGGGTGTCATAGTGTCTTCCTTGTTCTTGTTAGCTTGGTTTTTGCGTTTGTTGTTTGGCATGTTGGAGATATTTGGTTTTTTCACTGTGGTGTTTTTTCTTGTTACACTATGGCTCTATATTAAGTGGACTGTCTGCTTCGGGTGGAGCCTTAGAGGCTTGAGATGAGTGTGGACTGAGAGCTGTGTTTGGTTCCTCAGGGTTGAGGGTGTGTCAAGGATGACACTCCCAGGTTAGGTGTGGTAAATCTCTCTTTCTTTTTTTGATTTAAAAGGGAAGTAATTCCGCACAGCTGAACGTAATCGGAGGTAGTTAGCAGGCAAATGATATACCCACAGGAGCCAGAGATCGGAAGCTCTTTCCCAAGGACCACACAGGGAATCTCTGCTGCCCTCAGTGTGGGCTCCGATTCTCCTGCAGTCTCCCACTGGGTTGCCAAGTTAGATGCTAATCTCCTGTTATTTCACCCCTCCCCACAGAGTCAGGTTTTTCTGCTAGGCTCAGGGCTGGTGCAGACCTGAGGTCGCCCTGCTTATGACGTATGTCCAAAATGGCGCCTGCTCTGTCTTGCTCGCCTTTGAGAGGTGAGCGGAGAGAGAGAAACTTGTGTCCGTATCAGTCACTTTTTTTATTTTTTTCCTCTCTCTCTTCTAGTTAGCCTGGTGAACTTTTCCCCACGGAGTTTCAAGCCTCGTTCCCTCTAGCCTCCTCTTTCTGCTTGCCTGCTGGTATCTCGGGCTATTGAGGTTCGGCTCACCTCGCGTTCCAGCGCTGGTGCGTTGAGTCTGCCGCTGGTGTCCCGAACTTGGGCTCCCACGCTCTCCACGCAGGTCCACTGTGAATCTCTAGTTCCGGAAGAGTTTCCTCTGCTGTTTCTTCCCCTACTCTTCCTTGACCCTGCAGTATCTCCACTTATATTAAACTTTCTCTCCCCCCGGACTAAGTGTGCTTCCTGCCTATTCCGCCATCTTGCCGCCTCTCCGGAAGTGTATGTTTTTATTTTAACATCTTTCAATATTGCCTTCACAGATTTCAAGACTTATTAGTGCATATGTACTATACAAAAACTTCAAGAATGTTTCGATGTATGGCTCTTATCTTTATTTTGCATTGGATTTATCTTATCTTTTATCCATAATAATTTCTTTTTAACTATCTTTTTTGCCTGAATACAAATATATTTTTCCACATTTATTTGCTGTAATTTGATAGTATTTGTCTCTGTATTTCTATATTTCAATATCTTAAATTTTAGTTGTCTTTTTAAATATAATAGATTTGAGAGTACTTTTAAACAACACTTTTAATAAGTCATCAATAAGTCATAAATGTAACATTCAATTATTGATATAAATTTATTTCTAATTTCAGCGAGTTTGTTCCATATTACTCCTTAGATTATTGGTTTGATTCTCTTTATTCCTCTAACTTACCTTCTGATTGTATTTCCACTTTTTTTTTGAGTAAACATAGTTCATATTAGAGCTACAAATATAAGCAAATTTGAATATACAAATATTTTTCTCTCCACGGTGCAATTATTTGGTCAAGTGTAAAACTGTAGAGCCACAATGATTTTCTTTGTGGCATATTATGCCAGCATAGTCTCTCTCTGCAGAGTTTCAGATGAGATGCTTGAAGCTCACCCATTTGAAGGAAACCTGTTCAGGAAACAAAAGTTATTCAAGGCTTGCAAATTCAAATCTTACTAAAGGCAAGGAGTTGAGATGCGAACATGTTGTAGAACACATGATGTCTGCTATGCCAAAGATATTTTCGGAAAAATGAGAAGCACTTTTAATTTAGAAATCAATGCACTTAAATCCTGTAGCTTAAATCAATAAGAGGGGGAAAAACGCTAGGAGGAAGTCCGCAAGAAAAAGAAAGACATTCTAGAAAAGGTCCTGATTTAACTTGCATATAATTTCTTCGTTACTTAAGTTAATAGGTACACACTTGAAACTATAATTAAAGAATTCTCTCTCTGTGTAGTGAATCGTTATATGCTGTGTTTGGTGGGTGAAGGCTATTGCAAACAAAATGGTACTCATTATCACAAGATACATCAGAAATTGCAGGGGCTCTGTGGATTTTCTTTTTTCAATTTTCTTAAATATTCTTATGCATCTTCTTGACATTCTTGAATGTGCAAAGTAAAAGACACAGAATTGCAATAATCAACTTTTCAATATATGAAAAGAGCTAAACTGATTCACTGAAAGGCTACAGAGGATCTAGCTACTGAAAAAGCAATGAAATATATACCACACCCCATTCAAATTTTGTAGATCTGAAAAAACATTAAGAAAAATGCATATGTAGGGGCCGGTGTTGCAGCACCGTGGGTCAAGCATCCCATATGGGCACTGGTTCATGTCTCGGCTGCTCCACTTCCAATCCAGCTCCCTGATAATGGCCTCTCTCTTTCTCTGTTACTTTGACTTTCAAATAAACACAAGTATATTTTAAAATATATATTATATATATGTCTATATACGTATGGCAATTATTTTGTTCCTGTAAATGAAAATTGATCTGAGTACAGTAGTTGGTTAATTTGTTAAATCAAAAATTTAGCATATGGAGAATACCTCTCTCATCTCTCTCTCCATTTCCAACAAATAAAAAAGTAACAACTTAAAAATAAACAACAACTTACCAGCTAATTTAGGATAAATTTCAATTTATACTCAGTTTTGATCACTTCAAATTTTGGCTGTTGCGACACGCCTATCATATTAGCAAAGTGACACACATTAGTAGAGCCTAAATGGTGGCAAACAGAAAGGCATAGTCTTTTTAGACATTGCACTATGCAGTCTGTAGTCCAAATCAATTAATGTATTGTGTTAACCTTCCTCCCCCTCCCTTCCCACCTAGAATTCTGAGAGAAGCACATGAGGAAGGTTTATAAAATCTAAATGACTCCTTCATTGATCCCATGAATGGGCCACGGATGTGCAGCATAAACAGGGGCCCTTGCAGCTCCATGCAGCTGGAAATAAGTCTGGTTTTTCATTCAGCTCCTCTGGTCTCCTCCACTGGGAGGCAGTTAAACTTCTCTGAGTCTAAGCCTGCTCTGAATTCCACTGGATCAAGAGGGAAGTGTGACTTGACCTGAAGAATACTGGCTACAGGCTTTGTTCTACTTCCCTCTATGATCATTCCATCCCTGTGGAGGCAGAAGTCATGAAAGTGTTATTCTTCGTAGGAGAAGCTAAGTGCAAGGAAGACACATCAGCGTCGTAGCAAGGACGTGCACCTGTCTGATTCATCTGTATGAGTTGGAAGTTTCTCAAAGTCAGCCACCTAGGTAATTAGAGGTGTCCGAGTCCTGGTCAGTGCCCTGTGTGTGACCCTGTGTGGCCCAACATGGGAAATGACAGGGGTTTTGCACAGTAGAGCCCAGACAGAAGCTGCCCTCCCTACAGCCAGTACGCAGCAGTTTCTGGAGAGAGCTGCAGTCCCCAGCTCAGTCTCCTACACTCTGCTCATTTTCACAGCCTCATTCTGAGCCGGGAACCTCTTTTGGAGGCCTCTTTGTGGGGGCCTCACCTGAGGCGCTTCTCTGTCACCTGTGCTGAGGCTTGTGCTTTGGGGAGTGTCTTGACATAACCCTCTTCTCTCTGACTCAGTGCATTTCCATTCCTAGCCCTTGCCTGCATCCCCTTGCCCCACCTCCTACTTTATGCCATGGCAGGAACCTTTTGTAGCTAGATGATTTCCCCTACTTGCATTGCACATCAGCTGACTCATGCCCAATTTACTTCAGAGGGAAAACACAACAGCAGGGAACAGGCACCCCTTTCCTTTTTGGCTTCTTACACTACTGAGTAAGAGGGAAAGGCTATCAGTGTGGCTTGTCCAAACTGATCAACCCAACACCAAGCAAGATCCAATAGGTAGTCTAGAGAAAGCAAGAGTGAATGGACATGAAAATGAAAAGACAAAGTAGATCATTTTTTTTTTTTGGTTCTAGGGTATGGGGGGGGTTCTTTTTGCTTAAATAAAAGTAACATCTTTATATTTTCCATGATATTCATTGCCCATGGATATGCACCGTTTTTGAGGAGAAGAGCCCTCTGGTAATCCAAGCAGCATATAAACATTTAGCTAGCATATCCTTGTAAATGAAACTTTTTAGGACTGCAGATCATTGGTGGAATACAAAAATCCAGTATTAAAATCATCCTTCTGGGTTATGGTTCTATATTCCCCTCCATGTGCATAAGGAAGTTCAATTTGAAGAACAAAGCCAGGGCTCTTCACCTCTGGGAGTTAAGGGATGTTTCAAAGCTATACGGCCTTCTGTGAAAGCGGATTCACGAAAGTGTCCTAGTCCAGCCCTTGTGGGCATTTACATGTTCCTGAAAGAGGAAACTACCATATAAAATTCTCAGTTTTGCCTTTGATATCAGAAAAGAAGCCTTGCAAAGAGCTCAGTATAAAAGGGTATTTCAAAAAGTTCACGGAAAAATGGAACTGAAAATGAAGTGCATTTTTGTGCAACACCTTTTAGAAACCAACTATTAGTTTTATCATATATACATTTTTTCATGAACCTTTTGAAGACCTGTCATACAGAAAACTTTAGTGAATGCTTGTGGAGGGAGCACAGCAGGGACTTCCACAATCACCTGGGAGAGCGGCTGCAGATGTGCAGTTGGAGTTAAGACGGTTAGTGGCATTCAAAGCACTGGTGTTGGCCTTGCTAGAACCCCTGGGAGCCTCAAAAATGTTGCAACCAGGAAGCATTTATATAGGACATAGTCCTTTCTTCTTCCTCCAGGCACTGAGACACAAGGATGAGAAAGTCATTCCTCTGGACATCCGGAGGTCTCTCGGAGGAATGATGCATCCAAGGTGTGGCCGTTCCCACTCCCACTTCCCTCTCAGTCTGAAATAAATAAAGGAAGACAGCATGGCAGTGAAGGCCATCAGCACACACAGGATCACACTCATATCTTCCAAGCACATAGTATCCAGCTGGATAAGAAAAGAAGAAAATCAGGTTAGAAATGAGTTATGTTTCACATCACAACATGAAAACAGGGCGGTGTCACCCCAGTGAGAATTTAATATGTATCACTAACTATCTTACAAGGATTTAGGAAGAATTAAACATGCATATTCACCTCAGTAACTGAGACATTGGAACAAACAATAAATTTCCTGTATTCATGCAGGTCTCTGGGACTTTTGGGGGTAAAATGATAATGATCTGTGGAGCTTATAGGGTGAGAAACAAATAATATAACTGAGACCCTTAGAGCCAGTGTTTGCACAAATGTAGTGGTGCTCTGAAATGCCCTAAGTTAGGGAGAGATAAATGACATATTTACAAATCCAACAAAAGTTTGGGAAAGTTATGCTTTGACAAGTCCTGTATGAAAAAGAGGTTCACAGAAACTGAGTTGTTAACTGAGAGCTTCCTCCAGGAGCACTGGACAGAGACCATGCACTCGCGTTATACAGTCTCCACATATGGCTGGAATGGAAGGTATCGCTTTCATTGACTCTACAGTCTGCTCATGTTAACCTTTGAATTTCTCTAGTGAATTTTTCATTTCACTTGCTGTATCTTTGAGCTCAGTTTCTCTTTTAGGTTTTCTACTTTTTTGAAAAGCAAGAAACTCTGAACAGCTAAAGCAATCTTAACAGAAGCAAAGCTGGAGGCATCACAATGCCAGATTTCAAGACATATTATAGGGAAATTATAAACCAAACACCCTGGTACTAGCACAAAACTAGACATATGAACCAATGAAACAGATTAGAACCCAAGTGATTAATCCACACATCTACAACCAACTAATCTTTGACAAATGAGCTAAAATCACGCCCTGTAGAAAGGACAGTTTATTCAACAAATGATGTTGGAAAATTGGATCTTTGCATGCAGAAGTCTGAAATAAGACCTCTGCTTTACACCGTATACAAAAATCAACTCACAATTGCAAATGATCTAAACCGAAGACCTAAACCACCGAATTATTAGAGGAAAACATATGGGAAACATTGCAAGACCATTGTCTAGGCAAAGACTTCCTGGATAAGACCCCAGAAGAACAGGCAATAAAAGCAAAAATAGACAAATGGGATTACATCAAGCTAAGAAGCTTCCACACTGCAAAGGAAACACTGAAACTGAAGAAGCAACCAACAGAATGTGGGAAAATATTTGTAAACTATACATCCGATCAAGGATTTTTTTTAAATTATAACTTACTTTTTTTTCATTTATTAAACTTTTATTTAATGAATACAAATTTCCAAAGTACAGCTTATGGGTTACAATGGCTTCCCCTCTCCCATAACTTCCCTCCCACCCGCAACCCTCCCCTTTCCCGCTCCCTCTCCTCTTCCAATCACATCAAGATTCATTTTCAATTCTCTTTATATACAGAAGATCAGTTTAGTGTATATTAGGTAAAGATTTCAACAGTTTGCCCCATATAGCAACACAAAGTGAAAAAATACTGTTGGAGTATTAGTCATAGCAATAAATAACAGTGTACAGCACATTAAAGACAGAGATCCCACATAATATTTTTTAAAAAAATTAATTAGTTTTATATGCCATTTCCAATTTAACACCAGGTTTTTTTTTTCATTTCCAATTTTCTTTATATACAGAAGATCAATTCAGTATATAATTAGTAGAGATATCATCAGTTTGTACCCACACAGAAACACAAAGTGTAAAAATACTGTTTCAGTACTAGTTATAGCATCACTTCACATTAGACAACACATTAAGGACAGATCCCACATGGGATGTTAGTACTCAGTGACTCCTGTTGCTGACTTAACAATTTGACACTCCTGTTCATGGCGTCAGTAATCTCCCTAGGCTCTAGTCATGAGTTGCCAGGGCTATGGAAGCCTTTAGAGTTTGCTGACTTTGATCTTATTCCGATAGGGTCATAGTCAAAGTGGAAGTTCTCTCCTCCCTTCAGAGAAAGGTACCTCCTTCTTTGATGGCCCTGTTCTTTCCACTGGGATCTCACTCACAGAGATCTTTCATTTAGGTCTTCTTTTTTTTTTCTTTTCTATGGTGTCTTGGCTTTCCATGCCTACAATACTCACATGGGCTCTTCAGCCAGATCCGAATGCCTTAAGGGCTGATTCTGAGGCCAGAGTGTTGAAATTATAACTTACTTTTATTGAAAGTATCTCACATTCATAATGGACGTCTTCTGGATTTTGCCACATATTTTAATATTAAAGGTTATTTTTGACATGCAAGTAGAGTCAACAGTGTCTTCCATATGGGGACAGTGATTATAAAAAGATGACATAACACATGAATTAAGTGTCTTTTTTAATTGAAAAGCTAACAAACTGTCTAGTTACATTTCTCCCCACCCCCAAAACCACAAACCAGCCCCAAATGCCATTTTCTATCAAGAACCCACAGTTCAGTTTTATTCAGAGCAAAGTAAACAGGAACTTTCAATCATACTAGAAGAAACTCGGGTTTGGAATCTGTACTCAAACTACACATGCAGTGAGGACAATATTCTGCTAAAACAAATGATTTGCTGCTGCATTTGTCTATGTTTGCCTAATATTAACAATTATAAACAGAGCAGTGCAACTAGTATTTGGAACTATCCTTACAGTGTTACAGTGTCAGGTGCAATGTTTCACTTCTCTTCACACCACTGGTTCTCTTTGTGTACCTGGGCTTCTTCTTCTTCAGTAAAGTCATTCTTTTTATTTTTATTTTTATTTTTTTTTATTTTTTTTTAACTTTTATTTAATGAATATAAATTTCCAAAGTATAGCTTGTGGGTTACAATGGCTTCCCCCCTCCCATAACTTCCCTCCCGCCCGCAACCCTCCCCCCTCCCGCTCCCTTTCCCCTTCCATTCATGTAAAGATTCATTTTCAATTCTCTTTGTATACAGAAGATCAATTTAGTCTATATTAGGTAAAGGTTTCAACATTTTGCCCATATAGCAACATCGAGTGAAAAAACTACCATTGGATTACTAATTATAGCATTAAATAGCAATGTACAGCACATTAAAGACAGAGATCCTACATAATTTTTTTTTTCAAAATAATTAATTTTCTATGCCATTTCCATTTTAACACCAGGTTTTTTTTTTTTCATTTCCAATTCTCTTTATATACAGAAGATCACTTCAGTATATAATTAGCAAAGACCTCATCAGTCTGCGCCCACACAGAAACGCAAAGTATAAAAATACTGTTTCAGTACCAGTCATAGCATCACTTGGCTTTAGACGACACATTAGGGACAGATGCCGCATGGGGTGTAAGTACACAGTGACTCCTGTTGCTGACTTAACAATTTGACACTCCTGTTCATGGCGTCAGTAATCTCCCTAGGCTCTAGTCATGAGTTGCCAGGGCTATGGAAGCCTTTAGAGTTCGCTGACTTTGGTCTTATTCAGATAGGGTCATAGTCAAAGTGGAGGTTCTCTCCTCCCTTCGGAGAAGGGTATCTCCTTCTTTGATGGCCCCGTTCTTTCCACTGGGATCTCACTCACAGAGATCATTCATTTAGGTCTTTTTTTTTTTTTCCCCATGATATCTTGGCTTTCCATGCCTGCTATACTCTCATGGGCTCTTCAGCCAGATCTGAATGCCTTGAGGGCTGATTCTGAGGCCAGAGTGTTGTTTAGGACATCTGCCATCCTATGAGTCTGCTGTGTATCCCACTTCCCATGTTGGATCTTTCTCTCCCTTTTTGATTCTATCAGTTAGTATTAGCAGATACTTGTCCTGTTTGTGTGATCTCTTTGACTCTTAGACCTATCAGAGCTATCAATTGTGAGCTGAAATTGATCACTTGGACTAGTGCGATGGCATTGGTACATGCCATCTTGATGGAATTGTGTTGGAATCCCCTGCACATTTCTAACTCCACCATTTGCGGCCAGTCCGATTGAGCATGTTCCAAATTGTTCATCTCCTCCCTCTCTTTTTCCACTCTTAGATTTAACAGGGATCACTTTTCAGTTAAAATTTAAACACCTGAGAATAATTGTGTGTTAATTACTGAGTTCAACCAATAGTACTAGAACAACAACAACAACAACAAATACTAAAAAGGATAAAGTATTACATTGTACATCTAAAGTCAGGACAGGAGCTGATCAGTTCATTGTTGCTTATAGTGTCCATTTCACTTAACAGGTTTCCTCTTTGGCGCTCAGTTGTCATCGATCAGGGAAAACAAATGATATTTTTCTCTTTGGGACTGGCTTAATTCACTCAGCATGATGTTTTCCAGATTGCTCCATCTTGTTGCAAATGACTGGGTTTCGTTGTTTCTTACTGCTGTATAGTATTCTATGGAGTACATGTCCCATAATTTCTTTATCCAGTCTACTGTTGATGGGCATTTGGGTTGGTTCCAGGTCTTAGCTATTGTGAATTGAGCTGCAATAAACATTAATGTGCAGATGGCTTTTTTATTTGTCAAATTAAATTCCTTTGGGTAAATTCCAAGGAGTGGGATGGCTGGGTTGTATGGTAGGGTTATGTTCAGGTTTCTGAGGAATCTCCAGACAGACTTCCATAGTGGCTTAACCAGTTTGCATTCCCACCAACAGTGGGTTAGTGTCCCTTTTTCCCCACATCCTCTCCAGCATCTGTTGTTGGTAGATTTCTGAATGTGAGCTATTCTCACCGGGGTGAGATGGAACCTCATTGTGGTTTTGATTTGCATTTCTCTGATTGCTAGTGATCTTGAACATTTTTTCATGTGTCTGTTGGCCATTTGGGTTTCCTCTTTCGAAAAATGTCTATTGAGGTCCTTGGCCCATTTCTTAAGTGGGTTGTTTGTTTTGTTGTTGTGGATTTTCTTGATTTCTTTGTAGATTCTGGTTATCAATCCTTTATCTGTAGTATAGTTTGCGAATATTTTTTCCCATTCTGTTGGTTGCCTCTTCACTTTCCTGACTGTTTCTTTTGAAGTACAGAAACTTCTCAATTTGATGCAATCCCAAATGTTAATTTTGGTTTTGACTGCCTTTGCTGTTGGAGTATTTTCCAGGAAGTCTTTGCCTGTGCCTATATCTTGCAGGGTTTCTCCAATGCTCTCTAATAATTTGATGGTTTCGGGTCGTAGATTTAAGTCTTTAATCCATGTTGAGTGAATTTTTGTGTAAGGTGATAGGTATGGGTCTTGCTTCAAGCTTCTGCATGTGGAAATCCAATTTTCCCAGCACCGTTTATTGAATAGACTGTCCTTATTCCAGGGATTAGATTTGGATCTTTGGTCAAATATAAGTTGGCTGTAGGTGTTTGGATTGATTTCTGGTGTTTCTATTCTGTTCCATTGGTCTATCCATCTGTTTCTGTACCAGTACCATGCTGTTTTGATAACAACTGCCCTGTAGTATGTCCTAAAATCAGGTATTGTGATTCCTCCGGCTTTGTTTTTGTTGTACAGGATTGCTTTGGCTATTCGAGGTCTTCTGTGTCTCCATATGAATTTCAGCATCATTTTTTCCAGATCTGAGAAGAAGGTCTTCGGGATCTTGATGGGTATTGCATTGAATGTATAAATTGCTTTTGGGAGGATAGACATTTTGATGATATTGATTCTTCCAATCCATGAGCATGGAAGATTTCTCCATTTTTTGGTATCCTCTTCTATTTCTTTCTTTAAGGTTTTGTAGTTTTCATCGTAGAGATCTTTAACGTCTTTGGTTAAGTTTATTCCAAGGTATTTGATTGTTTTTGTAGCTATTGTGAATGGGATTGATTTTAGAAGTTCTTCCTCAGCCGTGGCATTGCCTGTGTATACAAAGGCTGTTGATTTTTGTGGATTGATTTTATATCCTGCTACTTTGCCAAACTCTTCAATGAGTTCCAGCAGTCTCTTAGTAGAGTTCTTTGGGTCCCCTAAATAAAGAATCATATCATCTGCAAAGAGGGATAGTTTGAGTTCTTCCTTCCCGATTTGTATCCCTTTAATTTCTTTTTCTTGCCTAATAGCTCTGGCCAAAACTTCCAGAACTATATTGAATAGCAGTGGTGAGAGAGGGCATCCCTGTCTGGTACCAGATTTCAGTGGAAATGCTTCCAACTTTTCCCCATTCAATAGGATGTTGGCCGTGGGTTTTTCATATATTGCTTTGATTGTATTAAGGAATGTTCCTTCCATACCCAGTTTGCTTAGAGTTTTCATCATGAAAGGGTGTTGTATTTTATCAAATGCTTTCTCTGCGTCTATTGAGAGAATCATATGGTTTTTCTTCTGCAGTCTGTTAATGTAGTGTATTACGTTGATTGTTTTGCGAATGTTGAACCATCCCTGCATACCGGGGATGAATCCCATTTGGTCTGGGTGGATGATCTTTCTGATGTGTTGTTGCATTCTATTGGCCAGAATTTTATTGAGTATTTTTGCATCTATGTTCATCAGGGATATTGGTCTGTAATTCTCTTTCAATGTTGCGTCTCTTTCTGGCTTAGGAATTAAGGTGATGGTGGCTTCATAGAAGGAATTTGGGAGGATTCCCTCTTTTTCGATTGCTCTGAATAGTTTGAGAAGAATTGGAGTTAGTTCTTCTCTAAATGTCTGGTAGAACTCAGCAGTGAATCCATCTGGTCCTGGGCTTTTCTTTGTTGGGAGGGCCTTTATTACTGTTTCAATTTCTGTGTCAGTTATTGGTCTGTTTAGGTTTTCTATGTCTTCCTGGCTCAATTTAGGGAGGTTGTATGTGTCCAAGAATCTGTCCATTTCTGATAGATTTCCCTGTTTGCTGGCATACAAGTCCTTGTAGTAATTTCTGATGATTCTTTTTATTTCTGTGGCGTCTGTTGTTACGTTTCCCATTTCATCTCTGATCCTATTGATTTGGGTCTTTTCTCTTCTTTTTTTAGTTAGTTGGGCCAATGGGGTGTCAATTTTGTTTATTTTTTCAAAAAACCAGCTCCTCGTTTGGCTGATTTTTTGTAATGTTTTTTTGGATTCAATCCTGTTGATTTCTTCTCTGATTTTAATTATTTCTCTTCTCCTACTGGGTTTGGGTTTGGTTTGCTGCAGATTTTCTAGATCCTTGAGATGACTTGAAAGCTCATCTATTTGGTGCCTTTCCAATTTCTTGATGTAGGCACCTATTGATATAAACTTTCCTCTTAACACTGCTTTTGTTGTATCCCATAGGTTTTGGTATGTTGTGCTGTTATCCTCATTTACTTCCAGAAAATTTTTGATTTCTCTTTTAATTTCTTCTATGACCCATTGTTCATTCAGGAGCATATTGTTCAATCTCCATGTGTTTACACGTGCTCTAGGGATTCCTGAGTTGCCAATTTCCAATTTCATTCCTTTGTGGTCTGAGAAGCTGCATGGTATGATTCTAATTCTTTTGAATTTGCTGAGACTTGCTTTATGGCCTAGTATGTGGTCAATCCTAGAGAGGGTTCCATGTACTGCTGAGAAGAATGTAAAGTCCTTAGATGTAGGATGAAATGTTCTGTAGATATCTGTTAGATCCATTTGGGCTATAGTGTCATTTAAATCTACTGTCTCCTTGTTGATCTTCTGTCCTGTTGATCTGTCTATCTCTGAGAGTGGAGTATTGAAGTCCCCCAGTACTATTGTATTGGGGTCTAAGTCTCCCTTTAAGTCCCTTAACAAGTCTTTTAAATAAGCTGGTGCCCTGTAATTAGGTGCATATACATTGATAATCGTTATGTCTTCTCGTTGAATGGATCCCTTAATCATTATATAGTGCCCCTCTTTGTCTCTCCTAACAGTTTTTGTAGTAAAGTTTATGTTGTCCGATATTAAGATGGCTACGCTCGCTCTCTTTTCATTTCTGTTGGCGTGGTATATCTTTTTCCAGCCTTTCACTCTCAGCTTGTATGGATCATTGTTGGATAGATGGGTTTCTTGTAAGCAGCAAAAGGATGGGTTTTGTTCCTTAATCCAATCAGCCAATCGGTGTCTTTTAACTGGACAATTCAAGCCATTAACATTCAATGTGACTATTGAGAAGGAGTATCTTTGCCCTGCCATTTGCCAAAGATATTTTCTAATATCTGGTTTGAGATTCCTGTGATCTTTTGCTCTGAGGTTTCCTTCCTTTACCTTCTTTCATATTGGTGACCGTGTTTCTGTGTTTCTGTATGTAACACGTCTTTAAGCATCTTTTGCAGGGCTGGACGAGTGGCGACAAATTCTTTCAATTTCTGTTTGCTGTGAAAGGTCTTAATTTCACCTTCATTCACAAATGAGAGCTTTGCAGGATATAATATTCTGGGCTGGCAGTTTTTCTCTCTTAGTACCTGGGCTATATCTCGCCATTCTCTCCTGGCTTGTAGGGTTTCTGATGAGAAATCAGCTGTAAGTCTAATTGGAGATCCTCTGAGAGTAATCTGTCGTTTCTCTCTTGCACATTTTAGGATCTTTTCTTTGTGTTTCACTGTGGTGAGTTTGATTACGACGTGTCGTGGTGAGGATCTCTTTTGATCATGTTTATTAGGGGTTCTCTGAGCTTCCTGTACTAGGATGTCTCTGTCCTTCTCCAAACTTGGGAAATTTTCTGCTAGTATCTCACTAAAAAGGCCTTCTAATCCTTTCTCCCTTTCCATGCCTTCAGGAACTCCTAGAACCCGAATGTTGGTTTTTTTAATAGTATCCTGTAGATTCCTGACAGTATTTTTTAGATTTCTGATTTCTTCTTCTTTTCTTTGATTTGACTGTTTCCTTTCCTGTTCTCTGTCTTCTAATTCCGATATTCTCTCCTCTGCTTCATCCATTCTGTTTTTAAGGCTCTCTAATGTGTTTGCCATTTGATCTATTGAGTTCTTCATTTCATTGAGGTTTTTTTTCACTATCGCAATTTCCTGTTCCACTAGTTGTTTCATTTCATTTTGATTCCTCCTTAATATTTCATTTTCACGGGAGAGATTTTCTATCTTGTCCATTAAGGATTTCTGTAGTTCAAGAATTTGTTTTTGAGAACTTCTTAATGTTCTTGTGCATTTTTTGAAATCTGCTTCTTGCATTTGCTCTATCTCTTCATCTTCATAATCTTGCATTGTCATGTCTTGTTCACTTGGGGGCGTCATAGTGCCTTCCTTGTTCTTGGTAGCTCCGCTTCTATGTTTCTTGCTTGGCATGTTAGAGATAATTTGTGGTGTTTTTGTTTTTGTTTTTGTTTTTTTTTCTCTCGTTATACTATGCCTCTAAGTGAGCTGTCTGTTTTGTTGGAGCCTTAGGGGCTGTGATGGGTATGGCCAGAGAGCTATGCTTGTTTCTTGAGGTTTAAGGCTGTGTAAAGAGCGACTCTCCCAGATTATTTGCTCCTTGCTGGGACGCTCTCTCTCTCTCTCTCTCTCTCTCTCTCTTTTTTTTTTTTTTTGACTCAGTTGGGAGTGGAGTTGAGGGTAGTTGAAATCTAGCCTCTGTGAGTATTCGTTTGATTTACCCCTGGGACCACACAAAGAGTTTATGCAGCCCTCAATGTGTTCTCCAGTTTCGCTAAAGATACTGAGTTTGGCTGAGCTTTACATATGTAAAATCGCGGTGCTCTTTGTTTTGCTTGGTGAGTGAAGGGAGAGGCCTCTGTTCCCCCTCCCCCCAATGTCTCGGACTTCTCAGGTCTTTTGTCTTTCTTACCCTCCTCCGTTCCCGCGCTGGCGAGATTCTGTGGCTCTGCCTCCTCTCCCGCCGCTGCCGCTCGGCTTGTCTCGGTTGGTTTTCCACGCGGTGGGTTCCCTGTAAGTCCTCTGTGTTTCCTCCACAAGATCCGGAAGCGATTCCTCTGCAGTTTTTTTCTTGAGTTTTTTCCTGATGCTACAGTAATTCCGCTTTTATGAAAGTTTATTTTCCCAAACTAAGGCACACGTCCTCACTATCCGCCATCTTGGCTCCGCCCCCTATTTTTATTTTTTTTAATTTTTGACAGGCAGAGTGGACAGTGAGAGAGAGAGACAGAGAGAAAGGTCTTCCTTTGCCGTTGGTTCACCCTCCAATGGCCGCCACGGCTGGCGCGCTGCGGTCGGCATTCTTAATGTTGAAGGTCTTGCGAATCTCCTCAGGAGTCTTCCCCTTGATCATATTGGCAACAGTCTTGCATGTAACGTCCAGCAAACCTTTGATGTCTAAGTAGTTTGCAGCCAGAATAAGCTCAAAAAGTGTTCCTTGGTCAACTTTCAGGAATTCCTGGTCTGAAACAGGGATATCATCCATTCGCTTTTCCTTGTTCTCGTCGTCTTCAGGAGGAGGAGGATCATCCTTGTTGTGAGTGCACCACTGAATGACCTTTTTTTAATATTGCTGCATTAACATTTGGTAGAGGAACCGGGTCATCATCTCCTTCATCATCCATCCCCAAATCTTCCAACATGGTCTTGATAGTCACAGACTGTTTGGCAATTTCTACATCAACTTCAAAAATCTCTTCATCAGAACTCTGCAACTTTATTGAAGGCATGGTGTTCGGGTTTGAGGAGCCGGTGGGGGGGAAGGCTGACGAGAGAGGGGCAGCGTCAACGCAAGGAGAAGAGAAAGGTGGACGCAAGGCCACTCCGATCAAGGATTAATCTCCAGAATATACAAGGAGCTCAAGAGACTCAACAACAACAAAACAAACAATCCAGTGAAGAAATGGGCTAAGATTTGAACAGACATTTTTTAAAGGATGAAATACAAATGGTCAATAGACACATGAAAACATGCTCGGGATCACAAGCCATCAGGGAAATACAAATAAAAACCACAATGTGGTTTCACCTCACTCCAGTTAGAATGGCTATCATCCAAAAATCAAAAGGTAACAAATGCGGTGAAGACGTGGAGAAAAAAAAATCACCCTAATATACTATTGGTGGAAATGTAAACTAGTACAACTATTGTGAAAAAGTATTGAGATAGCTCAGAAATAGGAAAATAGATCTACCATATGACCTAGCTGCCCTCCTCCTTGATTTACCCAAGTGAAATAAGCATATGAAGAGTTGTTTGTACCCTGATGTTTATAGCAGCTTAATTCACAATAGTTAAGATATGAAATGTGAACAAACTAATTAATGGATAAAGAAATGTGACCCCCTACACACATACATTATGGAATACCACTCAGCCATAAAAAAGAATGAAATCCTGTCTTTCACAATAAAAATTGTTGCAATCAGAGACCATTATGCTTAGTGAAATAAGCCAGTCTCAAAATGACAAATATCACATATTTTATGGTAACCAATATATAGACTACAAAGAAGTGAAGAATATGAGTGAAAGTGACATCTTGATATTTGATCATCGTTTATAACCATTGTCTACACTCCTGAGCAACAGCGGTCTTTGTATTTACTACTTTTTGAATTCTTTATTTAGTGGAGGATTAAGCTTGTGATTATAAAGTAAATTGAAAGTATGTCATCACAAGAATTAAAAGAAAAACAAGAAAGGAAGGAAGTGAAAGGGAAGTATCATTATGTTTTTAAAACTATGTATATAAAATACCTGGAATCTGTTCCCTTTATGTAAATAAATGTTTAAAAATTACTTTAACAACACCAAAAAGTCCACAAAGCACATAAGAATTTCATATATATATAAATAATTGTTATATCATTTTACTCTTTTCTTCCAGTACTGATGGATGATGTAATGTTTTTTGTACTACTACTCTTTTTTATTTTAAAAAAAATTTTGACAGGCAGAGTTAGACAGTGAAAGAGAGAGACAGAGAGAAAGGTCTTCCTTTTTCCATTGGTTCACCCCACAATGGACGCTGTGGCCGGCGTGCTGCAGCTGGTGCACCACGCTGATCCAAAGCCAGGAGCCAGGTGCTTCTCCTGGTCTCCCACACAGGTGTAGGGCCCAAGCACTTGGGCCATCCTCCACTGTACTCCCAGGCCATAGCAGAGAGCTGGACAGGAAGAGGAGCGACCAGGACAGAATCTGGCACCCCGACCAGGACTAGAACCTGGGGTGCCAGCGCCGCAGTTCGAGGATTAGTCTATTGAGCCGTGGCGCTGGCCACTTCTACTCTTAATCTGCAAGGTTCAAGTACAGGCTTTCTTAGAAAAAAATACAAAAGTCACTTCAACTTGGTTTAGTTTAAGGACCTTTGTGTCTTCATTTCACAGGAGAAAATTAATAAACAAAATATTCTGAAGTGTCCAGCTCTATTCTATAAGTTATGCATTGTGATTTTGGCTATAGTTCCAGTTTACAATAATAAAGAATTATTATATTTTTCTAATCATTGCCTTTTATATACAATTTCCATGGGGACTTCAAAGATAGGGCAGATTTCAAATATATTGTGTTCAATTTCCCAAAATTTTCACAATTACCAACTCAATCTCAAAGACAGTGTTCATATAAATACTGAAATTGAGTGAAATTTGTATGTACATATGAATTATTTTGAGAAGAGAATCAACTTTGTTTTGCATCAGCCTCTGAATAAAATATGTCACCCCTCAAATTAAAAATATCCTTAATTATTTCCTCCTCTAGGCTTCAAGTGTAGGAAGATCAGCATACTGCATTAGGTGATGTGGCTGGATTTTAGGGGGGCAAATAAAGCTATTATGGAATATCCGCATTTTGTAGTTAAGCCCACAAAATTCAGGAGGTTGTGGTGGAGGTGATGTCATCCATGGTATATGACAAAGTCACAGCTGGAGGAGGGAGAACTCTGCAAAGCCCCTAACTAAAGGGAAGCCATTGTCTCTGTTGTTTTTATTAGGCTTAATAATGATGTAGTCTTTGATTCTGGGTCTGGGAATCTCGTTACCAATGTAAGCGAAATTGTTGCTTCTTACAAAAGAAAAATGAGTTACAGGAGGTGACTGGAGAAATAAGAAGGGAATGTCCTAAAATTTGTCTAGAACAAAATGTTATTAGGAACATGAGTAATGGGAGTTCTGTGAGGAAATAGAACAGAAAGAGCATGCTGGTGCTTGTTCCCACAGACCCCCGCTTGCCTCACACAGCAGGGTATGACGAGAATGGTAGGTACGTAGTTAATATTACAGCAAGTGGATTGATGTACAAGCACTGCCATTCTTACAAAGGTTAGGACGTTATGCCCCTGCTTGGAAATGTAGAACAAAGGAATAAGGAGCTCTTACGTTAGGCAATGGAATAGGTTTTATAAAGAACAAAGCTGTTGGGGGGGGGTGATTTACCTTTAGAAAAATAGGATATAATCATTAGAACTTTCTCCATACAGTTTAAACCTTATAAAATAAATAGATTAACCTATAAAACCTTAGACTTTTTGTCTGTCACCTTTAGATAGTTAAGCAAGTTTCTTATAGCTGAAGCATCTACTATGAATAGAGAAAAGATTAATGGGAAGTTTACAATGAGGCCATGAAAAGAAAATGCAACGAAACAAGACTAACAGAGAAAGATTATGCATAGACTATCACTTGTGATGTGTTCTTTATCAGAGAGAAAAGAGGCTTAGGAGGAAGAAAGCTTAATGAAAAATATGTGTCAAAAGAGTATAAAATAAACCTATGAGGTGTAATGGCAGAATGATGCCTTCCTTTGCTGCCTAAACCATTTCTCCTCCTCTCCTTTCTTTGCTGATGCCTCCCCTCCTTCCGGACCCCTTGGACCTGCCGAGGCTGGACCATGGCAAGGTTGGAATCCAATTCCTATGACATGCAGCCCAGGTGTCAATTGTTTCTGTAGTTCAGACAACTATCATTCTTCTTTGGCTAATTGGAGACTGGGCATTGGGGAAAGGAGGTATTTTCAGAAAGTTCTCATCCTCTAACCCCACATACCTCTTTCTTTTAGATGCAACCAGTTAATAATTGGGATAGTTACAGTCACTGAAGCAATGACTATAATTATTCCCACAAACCAAGGAGAAAAGTATTTCCAGAAGTCACCCGAGGAAAAAGAAATGCCACAATCATCAGCTGTTGGTGTGGAGAAACTTTGGGTCATGGAAAAGTGTACCAAAAAAGTGATAACGATAGTTTGATGCCAGTCCCTCATTCATTTGGAATAGATCTAGGCTTAAGTCTGAAGTATCAGGGAAGTGTCAGTAACAGGGACATGAAGCAGAGCTGTTTCTAGGATGGGACAAGTTCAATGTTTGGAGGAAAGCAGTGTTTTCTCTCTGTCCATCTCCCATCTGTTTTCCTGATGCTGTGATGAGGGGCCTCTTCTCAGCCATTTCTGCCATGTGCAAGAAAGGATTCTATTTTCTGACCCTGAAGGAGTCATTGGTTCCTTTCAGAAGTCAAGTGAGAAATATGCAGAAATTGTGTTAGGTGTTAAATGTTAAAAAGCCTTTCCAGTTTGCTTGGAAATCTGTCACCACAGAATAAGAGGGTTGAACCCTGACTGAGATACAAAAAGTCCCAGCTTTCAGATAAACAGCATCGTCAGCAGCCCCAGCAGTAAGGGAAGAATATGTAGGACCCAGGGATGGGTAGAGGGCACATGTCTAACATATGTCCCGAGAGCTTAGAACTTCCTGAGCAGACAGGCTTCAGAAGTAAGGGTCCTGCAGCTTCAGCTTGTACTTCCCACTTTGTATCTCCAACCCTTTAGCCTACTGACTTTGCAGTCTGACTTGCAGCTTAACGCTCGGCACCATGGTGAGGACCACCAACATAGCTAGACCGGCAATCAGAATCATTTTCCGAGTAGAGTTCCATGGAAATAGTTTATCTGAACCAGAGAGTCACAAATCACATCACTTGGAATGACAATTCTTCCAAAGCATATTTACATTCATGACCCCATCACTCTGGAATACTACATCAAGGTCAGTGTGGGACGTGCATGATTGGATGGGTGAAATTCGGGTAGGGATAGTGTGGGGTTGGTGTGATTTGGTGTGAGACTGGCATAAAGAAGAACCTCTACTCCTTCCCATTCATTCTGGCTCAAGCTTTTCCTGACAAAAGGGAAGAGAGGGAGCAAGCTTCCCTAGGTCTCAGAACAGGCTTCCAGGGGACTACAATAGAGTCGGTCTGAATGTAAGCCTTTAGTCCTTTTTCTAAATTATCAGTACTACTACAGTCCTTAATTCTCCAACACAGTCATTGTGTTTGGCATTAATCTTCCCAAATACATTCGGAGAGATAGAAGTTTACGTGACCTTTCCTCCCTGATATGAACAAGTATCTGCTTTGATCTACTGGTTTGTGCATGATGGGCATGGATATCTGTCATTTTGCCTGGGAATCGCTACCCTGTGACATTACAAAACAATCAACTGGGGCCAGCGCCATGGCGCACTATGTTAATTCTCCGCCTGTGGAGCCAGCATTCCATATGGGCGCTGAGTTCTAGTCCCTGTTGCTCCTCTTCCAGTCCAGCTCTCTGCTGTGGCCTGGGAAGGCAGTGGAGGATGGCCCATGTACTTGGGCTCCTGCATCTGCATGGGAGACCAGGAAGAAGCTACTGGCTCCTGGCTTCGGATTGGCGTAGCTCCGGCCATTGGGGTCATTTGGGGAGTGAACCAACAGAGGGAAGACCTTTCTCCTGTCTCTCTCTCTCTCACTGTCTGTAACTCCACCTGTCAAATAAACAAAAAAAATTTTTTTTTAAATAATTAGAAAACAATCTAATCCCATCAGGAGCATTCCATTTTGTCCCATACTGCTGAACAAGGAAATGAACCTAAGAAGCCACTGTAGAGTCAGTCAAGAGTTTCATCAGCCCATTTAAAATATGCCTGGTATAGGCCGGTGCTGCGGCTCACTTGGCTATTTCTCTACCTGCGGTGCCAGCACCCCAGGTTCTAATCCCGGTTGGGGTGCCGGATTCTGTCCCGGTTGCTCCTCTTCCAGTCCAGCTCTCTGCTGTGGCCCGGGAAGACAGTAGAGGATGGCCCAAATGCTTGGGCCCTGAACCCGTTTGGGAAACCAGGAGGAAGCACCTGGCTCCTAGCTTTGGATTGGTGCAGCGCCGGCCATGGCAGCCATTTTGGGGGTGAACCAATGGAAGGAAGACCTTTCTCTCTGTGTCGCTCTTGCTCACTGTCTAACTCTGCCTGTCAAAAAAGAAAAAAAAAAAAGGAAAAAAAAAAAAGAAAATATGCCTGCTGTAGTCTAAACCTGGAGTGAGTTGGTGTTTTCAGTGCATGGAATTAATAGGACTAAGAGCCCCCTGGCTTTAGAACCAGTCCAGTACCCATATATGCTCCTCCAGTCCACAACTTAATGAGCTCAAAAAGACCACTGGCCAACTCATAAATTAGGCAGGAAAAAAATTCCATGCGAAATTAAATTTGATCATTAAAGTTTCATTATCATAATTTTTTGACCCTAAACATGTTTTCTGACACTCAGTGAATGGAACATAAGATCTTTCTGAGATGTCTATTTCCCAGGAATTGTAACCCACTGCCCTGAGTTTGTGTTTTTTAAAATTCTTTAAAAACATGCTTTGAAAATGCATATTCACATTAATTCCATGGACGAACAGAAACACTGATAGATGCATGTATATTTTCTGGAAGTTTGCAGGACATCCATTTGGTTTTATCACAATCATTTAAGAAATCAATTATGTATTTTCATTTTTTAGAGTTGGGGGTATGTAAGAGACAATAAACATAAATACACTATATGAGAGGTACAAATAAAATAGTGAAATGTAAAAAAGAAAAATTAAAGAGTTTGAAGTGATAGAGACTCTTGTTTGGAGGCCTGGGAGTCCTAGGGGCAAGGTGATTTGTCCAGGTAGACCTTAGTTAGAACGTGAGAGTTGAGCATGGATAGAAGACGATAAGGAAGTTCATAGAGTTTAAGGCGTTCTAGGAATTAAAACCAACCACAGTGAAGACCTTGAGGCAGGAGCCTGGCTAGCATGCTGGGGAACAGCACGGAAGGCTATGTACAAAGGAGTGCAGTATGATATGGAGTCAGAGAAACAACATTGTGACGTGTTTGACTCCATCAATGGGGAACAATCGTGGGGTCTTGAACAGAAGGTGATGTTTTGTGCTTTGTTTTTTTTTTTAAACTTTGATTTAATGAATATAAATTTCCAAAGTACAGTATATATATATATATATATATATATATATATATAAAGATAATTGGAAATGAAAAAAAAAACCTGGTGTTAAACTGGAAATGGCATAGAAAATTAATTATTTTTTTCATTTATTAAACTTTAATTTAATGAATATAAATTTCTAAAGTACAGCTTTTGGGTATAATGGCTTCCCCCTTCCCATAACTTCCCTCCCACCTGCAACCCTCCCCTTTCCCACTCCCTCTCCCCTTCCATTCAATCAAGATTCATTTTCAATTCTCTTTATATAAGGAAGATCAGTTTAGTGTATATTAGGTAAAGATTTCAACAGTTTGCCCCCATATAGCAACACATAGTGGAAAAAAAATACTGTTGGAGTACTAGTTATAGCATTAAATAACAGTGTACAGCACATTAAAGACAGAGATCCTACATAATATTTTTTAAAAAATTAATTAATTTTCTATGCCATTTCCAATTTAACACCAGGGTTTTCCTTTTTTCATTTCCAATTATCTTTATATACAGAAGATCAATTCAGTATATAATTAGTAAAGACCTCATCAGTTTGTACCCACACAGAAACACAAAGTATAAAAATACTGTTTCGGTACTAGTTATAGCATCACTTCACATTAGACAACACATTAAGGACAGATCCCACATGGGGTGTAAGTACACAGTGACTCCTGTTGCTGACTTAACAATGACACTCCTGTTCATGGCGTCAGTAATCTCCCTAGGCTCTAGTCATGAGTTGCCAGGGCTATGGAAGCCTTTAGAGTTCGCTGACTTTGATCTTATTCCGATAGGGTCATAGTCAAAGTGGAAGTTCTCTCCTCCCTTCAGAGAAAGGTACCTCCTTCTTTGATGGCCCTGTTCTTTCCACTGGGATCTCACTCACAGAGATCTTTCATTTAGGTCTTCTTCTTTTTTTTCTTTTTCATGGTATCTTGGCTTTCCATGCCTACAATACTCTCATGGGCTCTTCAGCCAGATCCGAATGCCTTAAGGGCTGATTCTGAGGCCAGAGTGTTGTTTAGGACGTCTGCTATTCTATGAGTCTGCTGTGTATCCCACTTCCCATGTTGGATCTTTCTCTCCCTTTTTGATTCTATCAGTCAGTATTAGCAGACACTTGTCTTGTTTGTGTGATCCCTTTGACTCTTAGACCTATCAGAGCCATCAATTGTGAGCTGAAATTGATCACTTGGACTAGTGAGATGGCATTGGTACATGCCACCTTGATGGGATTGTATTGGAATCCCCTGGCACATTTCTAACTCCACCATGTGGGGCAAGTCCGATTGAGCATGTCCCAAATCGTACATCTCCTCCCTCTCTTTTTCCACTCTTAAATTTAACAGGGATCACTTTTCAGTTACAATTTAAACACCTAAGAATAATTGTGTGATAATTACAGAGTTCAACCACTAGTACTAGAACAACAACAACAACAACAACAACAATAACAATTACTTAAAAGGATAAAGTATTACATTGTACATCTAGAGTCAGGACAAGAGCTGATCAGGTCATTGTTTCTTATAGTGTCCATTTCACTTCAACAGGTTTTCCCTTTGGTGCTCAGTTGTCGCCGATCAGGGAAAACAAATGATATTTGTCACTTTGGGACTGGCTTAAATTAATTAATTTTTTTAAAAAAAATTACGTAGGATCTCTGTTTAATGTGCTGTACACTGTTATTTAATGCTATAACTAGTACTCCAACAGTATTTTTTTCACTTTGTGTTGCTATGTGGGGCAAACTGTTGAAATCTTTACCTAATATATACTAAACTGATCTTCTATATATAAAGAGAATTGAAAATGAATCTTGATTGAATGGAAGGGGAGAGGGACAGGAAAGGGGAGGGTTGCAGGTGGGAGGGAAGTTTGGGAGGGGGGAAGCCATTGTAACCTATAAGCTGTGCTTTGGAAATTTATATTCATTAAATAAAAGTTTAATAAATGAACAAACAAATAAATAAAAGTATGTTCTCTGCATGATAAAAAAAAAAAGAAGTGTTGCTTGACTTTACCTGTATAGTAATCTCAAAAAAATCAAATTAAAGCCAAGATGGGAAACCAGTATACAACAGTCTAGTGAATGACTAAAATTATAAAGACTAACAGAACCTACTATTTTTTCTCCTTTTTTGTGCAGGCGTGTAAGACTTCCAGATTCACTTCCAGTGGCACAGCCTCGGCCCCAAAGGCGATGAGACCCACTTGCTGTGCATACCTGTGTTTAAATCACTGCTACACAACTGTGATTCTTGGGTTTAGTATGGGCAGAATCCAATATTGAAAAGCAGGAGACACAAGTGCTCTTATTTGTTTTTGATGATATATGAAATGGCAAGGTCATTTCAGCAGTTTCTTATAAAAGCAAACAAACACCTACCATAAGATTGAGCTTAACTTCTAGGTATTCATGCAAAAGAAATTGCTGATCACAGCTAGGTAAGTGTCACTGAACTTGAAAAACCATTGACAAGTGAGAGAAATTTATATTGGCTTCCTCTGGTTCTTGCAATCACTCAAAAAATCTCTGTCTTTGTCCCTTGACCCCACACATCAGCTCCAACAGAATCCTTAGGAGTGAGTGCTAACAATTGAACTGAAGATATCCAGGGAAATTTTGGATTAGGTGCTTTATAACTTTTCCCACATTGAACCCAGGTGCTTGACTTGCTAATATTAATATTTCATTGTGATATGACTTTTTGTTTACTGATTTGATAAGTTCTGCAATCCTTTGTGGAAATGCTTGAAATACAGGCTTATGCATGCTGTGACTATAGGCCTTTCTAGAAAGGAGATGAGAAGTGGGAGGAAGACCAGCTTTAATGATAACCACTTTAAATTTCTGAAATTTTCTTTGTGGTTTGGAAGCAAGTAAAATAAAGTATTTCTTTGTCTTGATTGGTGATAACTGTCCTATATACACATTTCCCTTATAAATCTCTAAATAATGAACAGTTGTTAAATCTCAAGATGCTATTTTTGAATACCATATTAATTCATTAATTTCACCTCTGATGGATGGACACATTTCATAAGTAATAGACTGAAGGAAGGATTTCAATGTTTCATAAATGTCCTGAAATTGCACATACCTTTGAAATTATTAGAATTATAACTGGATAGAAACATTTACATTTCATGTCATATTTTTGATGTAAACTCTAAGTCCCAAATAGATAAGAAGCATTGATCTACAGTCACAAATGTACAATAACATTTACGTAAACTCAGAAAACATTCAAAGTAAATGAATGGCTGAGTGAAGCATATTTTCTGAAGCTAGTAGTGAAGGAATTATGCCATTAGTACAACTGAAAACCCTGGCAGCAGTCAGAGCAGCTTCTTGGCACCTACAACAATTTTGATACAAGAACTTAATCCACTAGGATTGTCACCCAACCACTGATCCTCCTGGAAATATTGAAAGGACCACACAGCTTTGACTGAACAGCACCTAAGAAAAAGATTTCCAGGAAGAGGAGAGCAGCCATGGGAAAGTCCACACCCATCAATCTCATTTACCTTCGTTCCGGAATGACAAATATACACCAAGGACTATTGCAGAACAGAACGCAAAACATGAAATTTGGACAGTCCCTGAGTTCAACCCATGAAGACATTGATGTGCATATCCTAGAACAGAGAGAGTTAGAATCAATTAAGAACAGCAGACTGTAGGGAATTACTAGCCTAAGGACTGTCTGAAAGGCAGGACTCGTTCCTCCATGCCCCATAAACCTAAATAGGTGTCAGGCTGTGAGGTTGGTTTGTGAGTGGTGGCAGGTTTCAGTGAGATTGGATTTGCAGAACTAGCAGGGTTATGAAGTGGTTCCTTTCCTAATTCTCACCACCTAATCTAGTGCAAAGTTAATCCTTCGGGGGGTCGTGGAGGAGGCTGTAGGCATCCCCAAGAGATGGGTGGGAATTCTGGAGATTTGGGGTTTGCAGAGAGGTTAGCCTGGTGGCACAGCATTGGACGAAAGAAAAATAATTGCCTTGTATCCACAGAGCAGAAGAGCTAGAAGATCCTGGCTGCTAATGTAGTGCAGGAAATACACTTATACCCTTTACCTTGAAGCTAGGCAGACATCGTTAGGAAGTCTTTCCCATATATTACTAAAGTGAGCGTATGCATCCATGAAATGTTGATCTTTGACTTACATCACCTTCTTGCAGAGAATGACTGAAAAATTTGTGAAGTTGAAGTAGCTGGAGATACATAGGGAAGCTTGTGGAGTGCAGTTATGATCTCAAGTCTCTGAAAGACCTTCATAGGAAAACAGAAAAAAGCCTACTCTTTGTGCTTCCAGAATTGTAACTGGAGCTGTTTTGAGGAAATGATTTGGTGTTCAAAGGGAAGAAAGTTCCCACCATCACTCTGGGAAGGCCGTCTCATGACTAATGGTGTCATTAAGCATGAGGGTATACAATAATCTCGAAACCAAATACTGGAAATAATAGCATAATGACTACAGCATGAGATTTAAGTTCTAATGTGTTGTCCAGTAGTGGATCTGCCACTTATAACCTATGTGACTCATTCCATCTCCATCTGTGAAGTGATGACAAAAATAGAACTGCCTTTTAGGATTAATCTACATAAATTCTGTAAGGAATTTCCAATGACCACATTTCCTAGCATAAGGTGTTGACTCAGTAAATGTGCTACAGGGATTTATGGATTAGGTATAACAGGAACAACAGATTGCAACTTCCTTGACTCAGAATGTTGATCAATGGTAAATGTCAACCTTCCTTTATCACTTGGAATTTATATTGCTATGGTTATCTTATTGCTACTGTTAATACATCTTATTGTTACTGACAGTAAATCATCTTTTCATTCTCTGAGTGCACATTCATGCTATACAGAAGTTTTATTTCCCCATATATGATGTGTTTGCTTGGTCATAAATTGAGAAAAAGATGTTCTTAAAAACACCTGATATCTCTGACAGAGACCATATATTTGATGGATTACTGTATTATTTTGGAAGAATGATTTATTCATTTAGTGCAGCCAAAAAATCAGCAGGAAGGGTCTGATTGTAAGGGATCTACTATTGGTTTATACACTTTTCTGTTTATCATATTAATTTTACTCAAGACTTTGAATGGAGGAAGTTGCAATCTTGAAAACTAATGGTGGCTATGACCCTGTCGGAATAAGATCGAAGTCGGCGATCCCTAAAGGCTTCCATAGTCTTGGCAACTCATGACTAGAGCCTAGGCAGATTACTGATGCCATAAACAAGAGTGTCAAATTGTTAAATCAACAACAGGAGTCACTGTGTACTTATGTCTCATGTGGGATCTGTCCTTAATGTGTTGTCCAATGTGAAGTAATGCTATAACTAGTACTGAAACAGTATTTTTACACCTTGTGTTTCTGTGTGGGTACAAACTGATGAAATCTTTACTTAGTATATACTAAATCTATCTTCTGTATATAAAGATATTTGAAAATGAAAAAAAAAACATTGGTGTTAAATTGGAAATTACATAGAAAATTAATCAATTAAAAAAATCATGTAGGTTCTCTGTCTTTAATGTGCTGTACATTGTGATTTAATGCTATAACTAGTACTCCAACAGTATTTTTCACTTTGTGTTGCTATGTGAAGGCAAACTGCTGAAATCTTTACTTAATATATACTAAACTGATCTTCTGTATATAAAGAAAATTGAAAATGAATCTTGATGTGAATGGAAGGGGAGAGGGAGTGGGAAAGGGGAGGGTTGCGGGTGGGAGGGAAGTTATGGGAGGGGGAAGCCATTGTAACCCATAAGCTGTACTTTGGAAATTTATATTCATTAAATAAAAGTTTAATAAATGAAAAAAAATGCATTCATTAAATAAAAATTAAAAAAATCATGAACTTCAAGTACTTCAAAAATTCTGATGTTTTAATTATGGGTTGTCATTATTCTTATATGTTTTTCTTCTAAAGTCCTCTTCTTAGAGCCTGATAACATCTTCAGTACCAAAATGTACAACCATTACTAAGAGTCACATTTGGTACTTGGTAATGTACTAAGCTCTTGAACATTAACTCATTAGTTTTCTCTTTAGGGTTCCATGTAGACAAGTGAACACTTACTTGCTAGGATGACATTTATTCATTTCCTGTCAGTTGTCAGAGGATTGTAAATACAACAAGTTATATTGTCCTGTGATTGGTTTTGGAGAAGAAGAGTCATCTTCACATCAAATACTTTGGCTCCAGCCTGTGAGTGTGATTTTGATAAATGTGGAACTACTTCTCCCCTGCCATCTCTCCATTCCATTTTGGGCTGTGGGAACCATCGTCTGGAGCTACACTCTACAAGGAGACTTTTAGTGCCAGAAGCCTGAACATGGATCTGGGTCTCCAAGCCAAGTGCTAGTGGAAATGAAAAAAGATATTGTGGTTAAGTTGGAAATGTGAAAGGAAAGGAGTCTCAATCTTTGGTTCTGCAACCACCAAAGAAGAGGTAATTATCAAATGCATATCTAAGTTACAATGCAGACTAACCCTGTACTGTCTATTCATCGCATAGTGTATTTTTGCAGTAGATGTGAGTTTGCTGTTTATAATACTTGAGACATTTTCAAATTCTAAAAGAAGAAAGAATAAAAAGTAATATAAAAATAATTTCCACATATTTCAGCTTTTGGCATCACTAGGGTATTGGTATACAATGTTCCATACTTACCTGCCACACTCAAGTTCATGCTGGCCGCATCACTGAAGTCATTATCTTTAAATGAACATTGGTATGATCCCTCATCAGAAATGCTGATATTATGAATTCTGAGGGTCACCTTGCCCTCTCCAATGTCCTCTTTCACAAACCCTGCAGGATCCTTGTATTCTGGGGCAACTTCTCCATTTATTCATGCTCACCTCTGTAGAGGTGAACAGGTTTGGAATGATTATCCTTGAACCAGCTTATCTCCATGTGCTCTGCATTACGTTGTGGGGACAACTGACAGCTGAGCTCAGTCTGTCCTCCTACCATAGCCACCACGTGTCCCATGGGCATGATCACCATCACTTTTCCGTGGAAGAAGACAGAAGATCAAGTTAAGTCTGAAGCCAAAAACATCCCAGTTGCTACTCATTGATTGGAATAGCATATCAAACTTTGCCCATCTAACGTGGCTCTTCTAAATATTCAAATCTGATTATACTCCTTTCTGCTTAAGCAAATTTTTATATTTTATAAAACCAATGATATGACATCATTTTCTTTAGAATATATTCACATAATCAATTGGAGCCAGCATTGTGCTACAGCTGGTTACAACACCACCTGTGATGCCAACAGCCCATATAAAAGTGTCTCTTTGAGTCCTGGATTATCCACTTCCAATTGAGCTTTCTGTTATTGTGGTTGTAGAAGCCGCAGGAAATGGCTCAAAACTTGGGCCCCTGCCACCAATGTTGGGGACCTGGATGGAGTCCCTGGCTCCTGGCTTCAGCCTGGCCTAACTCTAGCTGTTGTGACCATTTGCAGATGTGAACTAGTGGATGGATGAAAGATCTGTCTTTGTCTCTCTGTGTGTATCTCTCCCACTCTGTCATGTTTACAATGAAATAAATAAATATTTAATATATACCTATATATTTATATTCATTTGAAAGACTTTGGGAATATAATAGAGTAGAAAACATCAGATATCTGTCTTCCCACCTAAAGAACATTTTCACTGGCACAATTTGTCTGCTGTGACTATGTTAGATTGCTTGATTGCTTCTCAGTCTTTTAGCAAAGATCAAGTATGATTACCTTAGAACTCTTGAGGCTTTTGAAGGTTTGCCATTTCCAGGGGAAGACTTGGATGGTAAAATGTGGCTAATTACATTCAACTACAGCTTTTAGTACGACACCAACTACCATCCCCTACCCTCACCCAGGGCAGAAGTTGTGTATATGTTCAGCCTGCACATAGCTTGTGGGACCCAGGATAGGAAGAAAGAATTATATCCTTCACATTCTGAGGGTTTGCTCTCTGCTTACTGATTGTTGCTTCTGTTCACATACATGCAAAGAGGTAGGGGGCCATTGGGTTATACTACCCCCTCACTGTTGCAAAGCCTTCCCTTTCCAGCTGAGGTTATATAAGAGGGATTTAAAAGGCTGGCATCTTTTTATAGACTTTCACTTTTCCTCTTCTTCATTTGGCAGCCAGATATTAAAAACTAGGAAATTCAAAACCAAATGAAAATACAGGAAAAATCAGAAAATGAATATGGATTCCCAGGAAAAGGCATAAGTTCAGAAAGAACTTGAGAATACCTAAAGTTTACACCTCATGGATATCTTGGTCACAGAGTTATCTTATAAAAAATAATCAAACAAAGAAGCTCCCCACCCAAATAAACATCATAATCTTTAAAGCAGCAGATCCTAGAAAAGGGAGAAAGTATGCTTTCTATATTTGAATGCCTGTTTTTTTATTTTAAAAAACACAGAATATATAAAGAAGCAGGAAACTATAAACCATTCAAAGAAAAAAAGTAAATGAAATAAAACTGCTCTACCCCACCCCCCAAAAAAAGAACTGATGGATGATCTACAAGACAAAAATGTAAAATGATTATCAAATATGCTCAAAGAAATAAAATGTGGAGAAAATCAATAAAATGATGTATGACAAATTGTAAATATAAATAAAGAGAAAAAAAGAAATTCTGGAACTGAAATTTCAGTAACTGGGAAAAACTCAATATGTTATTCAAAGGCAGACTTTTACATTCGATGGCTCTGATAGGTCTAAGAGTCAAAGGGATCACACAAACAAGACAAGTGTCTGCTAATACTAACTGATAGAATCAAAAAGGGAGAGAAAGATCCAACATGGGAAGCGGGATACACAGCAGACTCATAGAATGGCAGATGTCCTAAACAACACTCTGGCCTCAGAATCAGCCCTTAAGGCATTTGGATCTGGCTGAAGAGCCCATGAGAGTATTGTAGGCATGGAAAGCCAAGATACCATGGAAAAGAAAAAAAGAAGAAGACCTAAATGAAAGATCTCTGTGAGTGAGATCCCAGTGGAAAGAACAGGGCCATCAAAGAAGGAGGTACCTTTCTCTGAAGGGAGGAGAGAACTTCCACTTTGACTATGACCCTATCGGAATAAGATCAAAGTCAGCAAACTCTAAAGGCTTCCATAGCCCTGGCAACTCATGACTAGAGCCTAGGGAGATTACTGACGCCATGAACAGGAGTGTCAAATTGTTAAGTCAGCAACAGGAGTCACTGTGTACTTACACCCCATGTGGGATCTGTCCTTAATGTGTTGTCTAATGTGAAGTGATGCTATAACTAGTACTGAAACAGTATTTTTACACTTTGTGTTTCTGCGTGGGTACAAACTGATGAGATCTTTACTAATTATATACTTAATCGATCTTCTGTATATAAAGATAATTGGAAATGAAAAAAAACCTGGTGTTAAATTGGAAATGGCATAGAAAATTAATTAAAAAATATATTATGTAAGATCTCTGTCTTTAATGTACTGTACACTCTTATTTAATGCTATAACTAGTACTCCAACAGTATTTTTTTTCACTTTGTGTTACTATATGGGGCAAACTGTTGAAATCATTACCTAATATATACTAAACTGATCTTCTGTATATAAAGAGAATTGAAAATGAACCATGATGTGATTGGAAGGGGAGAGGGAGCAGGAAAGGGGAGGGTTGTGGGTGGGAGGGAAATTTTGGAAGGGGGAAGCCATTGTAACTCATAAGCTGTACTTTGGAAATTTATTCATTAAATAAAAGTTTAATTAAAAATATATAAAATAAAAAAAGAAAGACATTGGAAACGATCAAATATGGGAAATACCAAAAAAATACTGAAGAAAAGTGAACAGAGACTAAAGAACCTGTGGAACACCACAAAATAGACTAAACTGACCGGCCTGGGGATACCCAGAGAAGAGAGCTAAAAGGAAGGAGAAACTAAGAAATTATGGCTGAAAAATTTTCAAATTTTATGAAAGACATGGATATAAACATTCAAGAAATTCAATAAACTCCAAGATGACCTCCGAGACACCCATAATGAGACGTATCATAACCAAACTTTCTGAAGCCACAGATGCAATGCTGACAGCAGCTGGAATAAAGTGACTCATCACATTCAGTGGATCCTCAATATATTTCTTATCACAAATTTGGAAACCAGATTGCAGTGGGCCATTATACTCAAAATCTAAAGAAAAAAATCTATCTCTCGTGATCCTATAACCAACAAAACTATTCTTTAAAAAGGAGGAATAATTGCCGGCGCCGTGGCTCAACAGGCTAATCCTCCGCCTTTTGGTGCAAGCACACTGGGTTCTAGTCCCGCTTGGGGCACCGGATTCTATCCCGGTTGCCCCTCTTCCAGGCCAGCTCTCTGCTATGACCTGGGAAGGCAGTGGAGGATGGTCCAAGTCCTTGGGCCCTGCACCCGCATGTGAGACCAGGAGAAGCACCTGGCTCCTGGTTTCGGATCAGTGCGATGCGCCAGCTGCAGCGGCCATTGGAGGGTGAACCAACGGCAAAAAGGAAGACCTTTCTCTCTGTCTCTCTCTCTCACTATCCACTCTGCCTGTCAAAAAAATTAAAAAAAAAGATTAAAAAAAAAGGAGGAATAATTAAGGCATCTAGTTGAATAATATCTGAGGGAGATTATAACTAAACATGCCTTGCAAGAAATGCTCTAAGGAGTCCCATAAAGTAAAAGAAAGGGCAGTAGAAAGTAATATTAAACCCCATGAAAACAATGTAAATCTCAACAATAGTAAATGCATGGGCAATTATAAAAGATTGCATTTTTAAAAGCTGGTATTATTGTAATAATTGCTTATAATTCTTCATTTTTATATCACTTAAGATATTAATATATTTTTAAGTAATTATTATTCTAAAAGTTAGTGTCATGGAAACTTTGGTTCATAAATTCACAATTTGTTTATAGATTCAAAAGTCTAATGCATTTCAAAGAATTATTAGTTTATGTTTAGGGGCCTATAATGTATAATGATGCAATGTTATGACATCAGAAATAAAATTAGATGAGGGCAGAGTCATGAGTAGAGCTTTGGCATGCTATCAAAGTTAAGACTGTAGAATTTCAAATTAGAGTAGGATAATGTTAGGAAGTTAAATATATCCCTATGTACTCACTAAGACAACAAATATGGAAAATTTATAAAAGTAAATAAGAAATGAATTTATGTACTTTACCACAAAAAATTAGCTATAAGAAAAGAATACACACAATAGTCACAAAAATAAAATATTTAGGAATAAATTTTAATCAAAGAAGTGAATTATCTCCTTAATGAATATTACTAAACATTAATTAAAGAAATTATTAATGACACACACAAATGGAGAGATATTTCTTGCTTGTGCATTGGAAGAAGCAATATCATTAAAATGACTAATGGGTATATGTCCAAAAGACTTGAACACAATGTATCAAAGAGATACCTTCACCACCATGTTTATAGCAGCACTGTTCACAATAGCCAAAATATGCAATCAACCAAGGTGTCCATTGTCAGATGAATAGATAAAGAAAACATGGTATATAACACAATGGAATATTATCAGCTATAAAAAGAATGAAATTTTACCATTTGCAGCAAAATAGACACAAACTGGAGGACATCACGTTGATGGAATAAGCCAGACCCAGAAAGACAAATACCACATGTTCTCCCTTTTATGTGCAAAATAAAATTTAAAAAGCAAACAAAATAGAAAGAGAAAAAAGAAAGAGAAAAAGAAATGTCTGTGTGAATCAGTATTGCTGCAAATACAGTTTTGTAAAAGACAATGGTTAAGAATGTTATGCTAGTATAGTTTTAATGATCTTTGATTACTCTAAAATTTAGTGTATGTGGGCAAAATGGTCATTTTTCCATTCAATTATCATTTATAGCCACTGTCTGTATTCCCACTAAACTAGAGCATTTTTGCTTTTTACTTAGTAAACTTCTTATTTGGTGAAGTATTAGCCTTTTTTAGTGTAATGTACTTTTTTTAAATTTAACTTTTATTTAATGAATATAAATTTCCAAAGTACAGCTTATGGGTTACAATGGCTTCCCCCTCCCAAAACTTCCCTCCCACCCACAACCCTCCCCTTTCCCGCTCCCTCTCCCCTTCCAATCACATCATGATTCATTTTTCAATTCTCTTTATATACAGAAGATCAGTTTAGTATATATTAGGTAACGATTTCAACAGTTTGCCCCATATAGTAACACAAAGTGAAAAAAAAATACTGTTGGAGTACTAGTTATAGCATCAAATAAGCGTGTACAGCACATTAAAGACAGAGATCCTACATAATATTTTTTAAAAAATTAATTAATTTTCTATGTAATTTCCAATTTAACACCAGGTTTTTTTTCATTTCCAATTATCTTTATATACAGAAGATCGATTCAGTATATAATTAGTAAAGATCTCATCAGTTTGTACCCACGCAGAAACACAAAGTGTAAAAATACTGTTTCAGTACTAGTTATAGCATCACTTCACATTAGACAACACATTAAGGGCATATCCCACATGGGCTGTAAATACACAGTGACTCCTGTTGCTGACTTAACAATTTGACACTCCTGTTCATGGCGTCAGTAATCTCCCTAGGCTCTAGTCATGAGTTGCCAGGGCTATGGAAGCCTTTAGAGTTCGCTGACTTTGATCTTATTCCGATAGGGTCATAGTCAAAGTGGAAGTTCTCTCCTCTCTTCGGAGAAAGGTACCTCCTTCTTTGATGGCCCCATTCTTTCCACTGGGATCTCACTCATAGATCTTTCGTTTAGGTCTTCTTCTTTTTTTTTTTCTTTTCCATGGTATCTTGGCTTTCCATGCCTACAATACTCTCATGGGCTCTTCAGCCAGATCCAAATGCCTTAAGGGCTGATTCTGAGGCCAGAGTGTTGTTTAGGACGTCTGCCATTCTATGAGTCTGCTGTGTATCCCGCTTCCCATGTTGGATCTTTCTCTCCCTTTTTGATTCTATCAGTTAGTATTAGCAGACACTTGTCTTGTTTGTGTGATCCCTTTGACTCTTAGACCTATCAGAGTCATCAACTGTGAACTGAAATTGATCACTTGGACTAGTGAGATGGCATTGGTACATGCCACCTTGATGGGATTGTATTGGAATGTACTTTTAAAGTATGTTACCTCAAAAATAAAACATAAAAGAAAGAAAAGAAGAAGGAAAGAGGGTTGGGATGATGAGAGATGGGGAGGGAGGAAGGAAGGGACTATCACTATGCTCTTAGAATTATACCTGCAAATAGCATTGAATCTGATAAAAAATTATATTTTTTAAAAAAAATTTTAAAAAGAAAAAGAATACAGTAATAAAGAGAATGAAGTACAAAACATCTAGAAGGCATACAGAAAACAAAAAGTGGCAGATTCCTCCTTTTAAAATGTGCCTGATTGTATGATTGACAGCTGACGGTGACATGCTGTGTCAGTGTAACTGGTGAAAGGCTGATGTGGTGAAAGGCGTGGGAAGGGAAAGCCTTCCCCATTGCGTGATTAAGTCTCAGGGGGAGGCTGTGCCCATGGCTGTTCAGTACCCACCCCGCACTCCCCCCATAGGTGGGACAGGGTAATTGAGGGCTGCATTGGATTTTTTCCTCCCCCAAGATCAGTTAAAGTCTGAGGAAACCTAATAGGTGAGGTTCTGGTATAGTTTCTGCTGAGGGCAGGACTTCTTAAGAGATATTTCAAAATAGTTACTTTCCCCACCTGCAGGAAGCGTGAAGGGATTTTTCTTCAACAGTCGCTGTGACAGCCTGCTAGAATCCCTGGTTCAAAGGTATGAAAGTGTGCTGTCAGGGACCAGGCATCTGGGAAGCTTTTAACTTTCAGATTGGTCCACACTGGGTGTCCAGTAATTTCATAATTAGCTTCGATTTTCCCACCCCACTAGTGATTCCCTCGGAGGTCTCTTACCACACATTTCTCTGTGTCTACCTGCCTGTCACTCCAACTTCATGGCAACAGCTTGTCCTGCAATGCGTTCTCTTGTATGCATCTAAGAGGACTTGTTGATGTTCAGTTTTTCAGCTTTTCATTTGAAGCTAAGATGGGGTGTTGATACCTAAGGTCCTTAGATGCTGTTCTGGACCCTAGAAACCTATCGAGTTTCTGCCTGAAGCTGTGGCTGAGTACAAAAAAAAAAAAAATAGATGTTCTTACCTGAAGCCGATGACAGCGCTTGCAGGAGAACGCATAAGCAATACCCAGGTAAGGAAGAGGATTTAATCTTCATAGCTAGAAAGGAGACCAGAAGAACCATAAGGGCCCTGAGACATGGGGTGTGGATTGCACAGATACACAAAGTGAAGTTTATAAGAACGGGCAGCCTTGAGACTCTTTCGTTTCAGAAAATTATTCTTAGTGCTCAATAAACATACCACATCCCGCCACATGGTTTGCTCAGGTTCACAATCCGTCTGTCCCACTCTTTCACACCCACATTTCTCTCTTTCACTTTTGACTTTTTTTTATTAAACTTTTATTTAATGAATATAAATTTCCAGTGTACACCTTATGGATTACAATGGCTTCCCCCTCCCATAACTTCCCTCCCACCCACAACCCTCCCCTTTCCCGCTCCCTCTCCCCTTCCATTCACGTAAAGATTCATTTTCAATTCTCTTTATATACAGAAGATCAGTTTAGTATATATTAGGTAAAGATTTCAACATTTTGCCCACATAGCAACGTAAAGTGAATAAACTACCATTGGATTGACTTATTAAAGGAGCAGTTTCCCCAGCTGGCAATATTCCAAGAGGAAGACTGGGAGGATGGGACCAAATGGCAAACACAAAGACGCAGGTGCCTAAACACACACAGTAAGGCAAGGGAAGCTTCTGCAGGATTCCTGTGCTTGAACACCTAGGAGGACACCGAGCTGTGCTGTAACTGAAATATCTTGTCAGTGATTGTATACATTATTTCTAAAATAAACAACGGTAAATTTCAACCTTAGTTACTTTCAAGCAGCATTAAACTATTTTCATAAGGACAATTTATGAAAGCATGTTAGCAAACCCAAATGGTTTTTCCATATAACATAAGGTGCTAAGAGTACCAAAGTTTACATTTAGCCCCAACATAGAATCAGGTTGGAAGGTGTCTCAAGTCCAAGACTTCATATCAATGTATACATTCAATAGCATCTGAAGTTGTTGGGTCTAGATACTTGCCTAGAAGCCCCCAGACAAAATTACAATGGGGCAATGGTCACCTGATTAAAAAAAAACCCTCCACTGGGATTAAAAGCCTCAACAATAGTCAAACTCGATGACAGAGGGACGCTGGTGCTTCAGTAAGTAGACCCAAGGACGCTGTGACACTCTGGAAAAGAATTTAATGCACATTGGAGCACACACCTGGTGAGAGGCAAGGACCCGTTAGGAAACAAGGTTCTGAGAGATGGAGAGTCAGAGTAGAGGGGCTGGCACTTTTCACAACTCACTTAGGCTAACTTCTCCATCCTCTAGCTTGTACCCAGGCCAGATGATGGTGCAGAAGATGAGGCATTTTTCTGTAGGGAAATATAGTTGATCTATGCCTCTTAACCTTGAGTCTTACCTAATAGGCCTGATTTTGACAATGAGCCTTCATGGCGGGAGCCTTAGCAAAGGTATTTTTAAGCTAGAGTTTGGTGAAAGAGTTCCAATGCTGGTTACTGCCTAGGTTGGTGACTAAGCAGGCAAGGAATAAAGAAACAGCAAACTTCCCTGAGGTAGGTACTACCTAGGAAGATCCGACAGTGGGACCCAGAAGAGTGGACTCAAGAAGGAAGCAGACAAGTTCAGGCCACATGGTGACTTAAAGAGAGTCTGGATTGACAAGCTACCTGTCTGCAAAAAGGGATAACTGAACTTTAACCCAGAGCTATCGACCTGAATACTGAGGAAATACCTGCTAGAGTTTGAGAATTCGAGTTTGTAGGAACTGAAGAGACCTGGAGAGGTATGGCAAGTATTTAAAAGAGCAGAGAGACACAGAGATCTTGTCAAGATCTGGGGTAAGGGAAAAACTCACTGAGGCATGGAGCCCAGAGCCCTTGGCTTTGCTCTAAGCTGTGCCCCCATCTCACTGACAAATCAATCTCTGAGGAAGGAAGAACCAAATGCAGTTTTCGGCTGGCAGCCTAACGGGTCACCGAGATCTGGTGTCCAGTCAGGGAGTCCTTGAAAAATGCCAGAGAGTGGCCCTGGCCTGAATTTCAATTACTCCAAGCCGCTCTCCCAGTCCCATGTGTTGGGCCAATCCTCACGAAAGGAAGCTGCGTAGGACCAGCCAACATTCCAGAGCTGAGAGGAGAAGTATGAAGAGTGGGGCCCCTGGTTTTACAGCTCATGAGGACTCCCAAACAGCAGAGGACTTGCTCCCTGCAGGGAAGTGCGTTCCCCAGCCCAACACCATTTTGGCTGTCAGGGTCTGGTGCTGGGGCAAAAGACCTTCTGGAAGCACTGGTGTGGAGCCCCAGCCAGAATCCATCAGTTGCCTCAAGTCCTTCTGCCAGTCCCACATGAAGGGCCAATCCACACCAGAGAAGAGGGGGATAGGATAGAGTCTCAGCTCCAGGGGATTGCTCTGGCCTTGGTCAGCATGCTTGACCCCTGAGTCTTTTTTTTTTTATTATTAAACTTTTATTTAATGAATATAAATTTCCAAAGTATAGCTTATGGGTTACAATGGCTTCCCCTCTCCCATAACTTCCCTCCCGCCCGCAACCCTCCCCTTTCCCGCTCCCTTTCCCCTTCCATTCATGTAAAGATTCATTTTCAATTCTCTTTGTCTACAGAAGATCAGTTTAGTATATATTAGGTAAAGATTTCAACATTTTGCCCATATAGCAACATAAAGTGAAAAAACTACCATTGGATTACTAATTATAGCATTAAATAGCAATGTACAGCACATTAAAGACAGAGATCCTACATAATTTTTTTTTCAAATTAATTAATTTTCTATGCCATTTCCATTTTAACACCAGGTTGTTTTTTTTTTTTCATTTCCAATTCTCTTTATATACAGAAGATCACTTCAGTATATAATTAGTAAAGACCTCATCAGTTTGTACCCACACAGAAACGCAAAGTATAAAAATACTGTTTCAGTACTAGTTATAGCATCACTTGGCTTTAGACGACACATTAGGGACAGATCCCACATGGGGTGTAAGTACACAGTGACTCCTGTTGCTGACTTAACAATTTGACACTCCTGTTCATGGCGTCAGTAATCTCCCTAGGCTCTAGTCATGAGTTGCCAGGGCTATGGAAGCCTTTAGAGTTTGCTGACTTTGATCTTATTCCGATAGGGTCATAGTCAAAGTGGAAGTTCTCTCCTCCCTTCGGAGAAGGGTACCTCCTTCTTTGATGGCCCCATTCTTTCCACTGGGATCTCACTCACAGAGATCATTCATTTAGGTCTTTTTTTTTTCCATGATATCTTGGCTTTCCATGCCTGCTATACTCTCATGGGCTCTTCAGCCAGATCTGAATGCCTTGAGGGCTGATTCTGAGGCCAGAGTGTTGTTTAGGACATCTGCCATCCTATGAGTCTGCTGTGTATCCCACTTCCCATGTTGGATCTTTCTCTCCCTTTTTGATTCTATCAGTTAGTATTAGCAGATACTTGTCTTGTTTGTGTGATCTCTTTGACTCTTAGACCTATCAGAGCTATCAATTGTGAGCTGAAATTGATCACTTGGACTAGTGAGATGGCATTGGTACATGCTATCTTGATGGGATTGTGTTGGAATCCCCTGGCACATTTCTAACTCCACCATTTGCGGCCAGTCCGATTGAGCATCTTCCAAATTGTTCATCTCCTCCCTCTCTTTTTCCACTCTTAGATTTAACAGGGATCACTTTTCAGTTAAAATTTAAACACCTAAGAATAATTGTGTGTTAATTACTGAGTTCAACCACTAGTACTAGAACAACAACAACAACAACAAATACTAAAAAGGATAAAGTATTACATTGTACATCTAAAGTCAGGACAAGAGCTGATCAGTTCATTGTTGCTTATAGTGTCCATTTCACTTCAACAGGTTTCCCCTTGGGCGCTCAGTTGTCACCGATCAGGGAAAACAAATGATATTTGTCTCTTTGGGACTGGCTTAATTCACTCAGCATGATGTTTTCCAGATTGCTCCATCTTGTTGCAAATGACCGGGTTTCATTGTTTCTTACTGCTGTATAGTATTCTATGGAGTACATGTCCCATAATTTCTTTATCCAGTCTACTGTTGGTGGGCATTTGGGTTGATTCCACGTCTTAGCTATTGTGAATTGAGCTGCAATAAACATTAATGTGCAGACGGCCTTTTTGTTTGCCAAATTAATTTCCTTTGGGTAAATTCCAAGGAGTGGAATGGCTGGGTTGTATGGTAGGGTTATGTTCAGGTTTCTGAGGAATCTCCAGACAGACTTCCATAGTGGCTTAACCAGTTTGCATTCCCACCAACAGTGGGTTAGTGTCCCTTTTTCCCCACATCCTCTCCAGCATCTGTTGTTGATAGATTTCTGAATGTGAGCCATTCTCACCGGGGTGAGATGGAACCTCATTGTGGTTTTGATTTGCATTTCTCTGATTGCTAGTGATCTTGAACATTTTTTCATGTGTCTGTTGGCCATTTGGATTTCCTCTTTCGAAAAATGTCTCTTGAGGTCCTTGGCCCATCTCTTAAGTGGGTTGTTTGTTTTGTTGTTGTGGATTTTCTTGATTTCTTTGTAGATTCTGGTTATCAATCCTTTATCTGTAGTATAGTTTGCGAATATTTTTTCCCATTCTGTTGGTTGCCTCTTCACTTTCCTGACTGTTTCTTTTGAAGTACAGAAACTTCTCAATTTGATGCAATCCCAAATGTTAATTTTGGTTTTGACTGCCTGTGCTGTTGGAGTATTTTCCAGGAAGTCTTTGCCTGTGCCTATATCTTGCAGGGTTTCTCCAATGCTCTCTAATAATTTGATGGTTTCGGGTCGTAGATTTAAGTCTTTAATCCATGTTGAGTGAATTTTTGTGTAAGGTGATAGGTATGGGTCTTGCTTCAAGCTTCTGCATGTGGAAATCCAATTTTTCCAGCACCATTTATTGAATAGACTGTCCTTATTCCAGGGATTAGATTTGGATCTTTGGTCAAATATAAGTTGGCTGTAGATGTTTGGATTGATTTCTGGTGTTTCTATTCTGTTCCATTGGTCTATCCATCTGTTTCTGTACCAGTACCATGCTGTTTTGATAACAACTGCCCTGTAGTATGTCCTGAAATCAGGTATTGTGATGCCTCCGGCTTTGTTTTTGTTGTACAGGATTGCTTTGGCTATTCGAGGTCTTCTGTGTCTCCATATGAATTTCAGCATCATTTTTTCCAGATCTGAGAAGAAGGTCTTCGGGATCTTGATGGGTATTGCATTGAATGTATAAATTGCTTTTGGGAGAATAGACATTTTGATGATATTGATTCTTCCAATCCATGAGCATGGAAGATTTTTCCATTTTTTGGTATCCTCTTCTATTTCTTTCTGTAAGGTTTTGTAGTTTTCATCGTAGAGATCTTTAACGTCTTTGGTTAAGTTTATTCCAAGGTATTTGATTGTTTTTGTAGCTATTGTGAATGGGATTGATTTTAGAAGTTCTTCCTCAGCTGTGGCATTGCCTGTGTATACAAAGGCTGTTGATTTTTGTGTGCATTGATTTTATATCCTGCTACTTTGCCAAACTCTTCGATGAGTTCCAGCAGTCTCTTAGTACCAGACATTTAGAGAAGAACTAACTCCAATTCTTCTCAAACTATTCAGAGCAATCGAAAAAGAGGGAATCCTCCCAAATTCTTTCTATGAAGCCACCATCACCTTAATTCCTAAGCCAGAAAGAGACGCAACATTGAAAGAGAATTACAGACCAATATCCCTGATGAACATAGATGCAAAAATACTCAATAAAATTCTGGCCAATAGAATGCAACAACACATCAGAAAGATCATCCACCCAGACCAAGTGGGATTCATCCCCGGTATGCAGGGATGGTTCAACATTCACAAAACAATCAACGTAATACACTACATTAACAGACTGCAGAAGAAAAACCATATGATTCTCTCAATAGACGCAGAGAAAGCATTTGATAAAATACAACACCCTTTCATGATGAAAACTCTAAGCAAACTGGGTATGGAAGGAACATTCCTTAATACAATCAAAGCAATATATGAAAAACCCATGGCCAACATCCTATTGAATGGGGAAAAGTTGGAAGCATTTCCACTGAAATCTGGTACCAGACAGGGATGCCCTCTCTCACCACTCCTATTCAATATAGTTCTGGAAGTTTTGGCCAGAGCTATTAGGCAAGAAAAAGAAATTAAAGGGATACAAATCGGGAAGGACGAACTCAAACTATCCCTCTTTGCAGATGATATGATTCTTTATTTAGGGGACCCAAAGGACCCCTGAGTCTTGAGACCAGCATTCATGCTAATCACATTTAACGGGCTGACAGGGACCTGTTGTTTTTGAGAAAATGGGAGTTACTCTGAAGGAGACTGAGGCTCTCTGAATAAAGCTATAGTGGTCTGCGTGCTCACTGGTCTGGCAGGATGATCCGACACTGGCTGGAGTTGAACTCGAGCAGGATCCGTGTCATGTTGGAGTTGTTACCCAAGTCACGGCACCAAAATGTTATAGGGAATGTCAGTGGAGACAATATTAGACCTTGGTTCTTTGTCTCATGTGGAGGAAGAATTTCCAAGCAGACAAGCAGAAAGATTTAAAAGCAAGATTTATTAGAGTCAAAGACCCCCAGCCAGAGTGGCATGGAGGGGGGGTTCCAAGGGAGTATGTGAGCTTCCAAAGGTGTGTGTCTTCATTCCCCAACTAGTTAATTGCCATTACACTATGGTTTCTGATGACTATAGGCACATTCTTAGAGTGGGACAGAGAGAGGGCTGCCCTCTTGTCCTGCTTTGCAAACCCCAGTGGTTCTTAGGCCTGTGGCATCAAGAACTGTAGCTATGGGACTGTGTGACATGGATAGAACCTTCCCATGGCCTGCTGGGTGAACATGATGGATGTTGGGACTTACAGCACCAAAAGCCCTTGTCCTAACATTGGGGTATGTGAAGGGTACCTAACCCCAGTCCTACAGGAGGAATACAGGGGCTGGAAATTGTACACTAGTAGGTATGGGTCTGGAGCAGTGGAATGCAGGTATGTTCCTATAGGGTAGGTTCCAATGACTGTGAGGAATATACTAACAGCAGTCTCAGTCCTGGATGAAGGGAAGTCCTTACCTAGGTTTCACAGGGTGAGTGTCAGCTACTCTGAGGACTGAGGATTGAGAGCTTCCAGCCTGAAGCATAGAAACACAGGTAGGATCCTCCCTCAAGATCCAACAGTTAACTGCAAGTTATTCCTGAGATGGTAGCACAAAGAATGAGTCCCAAAGCTGCAGGGCAGAGGGTACTTCACCAGTTCCTACAGGACATGCAAGGGTGGCGCTGGGGCTTGCCCCTGTGAAAGGGCAGAAGAAGAGAACGTCCTTGGTCTTGTCCTCAGGGAATTTGCACAGTATGCTGCTTGTGCCAAGCCTCCAAAACTGAGGGTAACTTCCCCAGATAATGTGGCTCTGGGGCTAGGGCTCAGAAATCCCGCGTGTGCGGGATGCACAGGGTCTCCTCTCCCCCCTGGGAAGAATCCTGACCTTGGTTCTTGGTATTCTGGTAGTGATGGGGCTGCTTGTTGTCACATAGGCAGAATGGACATTAGCAGTGGCCGGAAGGCAGAAGCTCAGGTCTGGCATGTTGCGGGCAGAGAGACAATATGGGTGTCTTTCGAGGAGCAGAGTCCTTGTTCAGACCCTCATCAGCTTTCTCTGCTGGACTTCGGCAGTAAGAATTTTGGAACTCTCCCGTGGTTAGGGCGGCCAGTCTGTGGTGGTGAGGGGGGCAGTGATGCTTTATTCTGGTCTTTTACCAGCAGGATTCTGTCCCTGCAGTCAGGGAGCCGAGGCAGGAGCTGCAGCACACCTTGTTCCTGTCTCTCTGCTGGCTCTCAGTCACTGTGCTGTTTGTATGGGGTGTAAGTTAGAGGTTTTGTTTCAAACTTCTGCATGTTGAAATACAATTTTCACAACACCATTCTGAAGAGACTGCTCTTTCTCGAAGGAGTTTTTATGTACCTTTGTCAGTGATGTGCTGGACACAGATGTGTGGATTAATTTCTGGTTTTTCTATTCTATTCCATTGATCTATGTGTCTATCCCTATGCCCACATCATGCTGTTTGGTTACAATAGCCTCCCACTCTCACTCAAAGTAATTCAACAGAGAAAGAATAGTCTTTGGAAAATAATTTGCATGAAAAATTATGGATTCATATACAAAAATGTAAAGCACTATAAATGTTGCAACTTATAAAAATCTAAAATGAATCACAGATATAAATATAGATCTGTAAAATATAAAGAAGAAAATATGAAAGAAAATCTGTACAAACCGTGGCTAAGCAAGAAGCTCTTAGACATGATATATAAAGAAATCCACAAAACTGTAAAAATTGATTGGTTAAATCTTATCAAAGTGTGTAACTTTTGATCTGTTTAAGACATTGTATGCAGAAGGGAAAGAAAAGGCACAAATGCAGAAAATATTTGCAGATTTAAACTATGACAAAGCATTCATATCCAAATATATTTTTGAAATTTCAGCAATAAAAAGAATCACATATACAGCTTTTTAACTGAACAAAATGGAATTTCATCAAAGAGAATATGTGGACCAAAATATAGGTGAAAGGGTGATCAAAAAACATTCCAATAGGAGAAAGCAAAATTAAAACTTTAATATGACACGGATACACACTTGCTAGATTTTCTAAATAAAAGGAAAGCACTAATAATGCCAACTGCTGGAAATTATGTAAAGCAGCAAGAAGTCTCATACATTGCTGGTCAGAACATAAAATTGTATAGTAACATTGAAAAATGGGTTGGCAGTTTCTTTTAAGAACACTGACTTAATAATCCAGCAATCTCTCTTCGGGATATATACTATAGCAATACGAAAACTTAGGTTCACACACAAAAATTCTATACATGCACAAGATATATAAATGAAATGGATAAATTTCTGGGAAGGCAGAAACTATCAAAACCAACTCAAGAATAACTGTAAGGTCTGATTAGATCCATAACAAATGGATGTTGAATTAATAACCACAAACGTTCCATAAAGAATAATCAGATGGTACAACTGATAAATTTTACTACTTATTTAAAAAAGAATTAATACTAATTTTTCATTTAACCTTCCCAAAAAACAGAAAAGGAGGTAATACTGGCTAAAGCAGTCCCTGGCCAAGGCAGCTCCTGCCTTGGCTCCCTGACTGCAGGGACAGTATTCTAGAGGCCTTATTTTCCTACTACCAGTGCAGTAAAGAATATCACAGGAAAAAACATTTATACATCAACATCTCTTATGATTGCAAACATAAAAATTCAGCAAAGTAGTAGTAAACCAAATATAGACACATATAAAAAGACTATACACTATGACAAAATGGAATTTATCCCAGGGATACAAGATTGGTTTACTATCTGCAAATCAAGTAATATCATATATCCTATCAATATAATAGACAAAAATCACATGGTCCTCTCAATAGATCCATAAAAGCACTTGACAAAAATCAACATCCCTTCATGATTAAAAAAACACTAACTCTCCAAAGTGTGTGTGTGTACATATGTGTATGTATATTTGCATATGTAATATCTTTGGCACTTCAAAGAGAGATACTCCAAATTTGACTCATAGCTGATAAAAATACAAGTTTAATCATATATATCTTACTTGGATCTGGCAATCCTAGTTTACCTCCAAGTCAGAACTATATTAGTTGCTTTACAGGGTCAGTAAATCAAATAAGCATACAAGTTAACAACAAAAATATAGCTCAAAAAATTATATCTTAAAGAGAAATGTAGCACTTTATTCAAACCATAGCTATGTGCTAGAGAAAGAAGTCAAGATCTGAAGGAAGAAGTTCCTATGATCCTGGACACTAAAACAGCCTAATATTGGGGGAAAGTGAAAAAGGTCTCTTTGACCTTCATACAGTCAATGTGAAAATACTTAAAATAACATGCTGTATGCCTGTATTTTACCAATCTGACAAATAATTGATACAAACACTGGTACATTAGATGATTCATATCCTATGAGAAATAAAGTTGGTTGGCATACCACCTACAAAAGCACATTATCATTTCCAGAGGGATATAATCTCTAATGACTTACAGGTGTACTGGTATCTCCTTCCATTTCTTCCCACTCCTATTCAGAATCATTAACAGAAACCTTGAATCTATGAAAGACTGATGGATACTCATTTTAAAAGCAGACCAGAAGAAAAATTAAAGCATGTGCCCGTATGAAGATTTATAAATGGATGGTTATAGTAGTCTTATTGTTAATAGCCAAACCTGTAAATTACTCAAAGTTTTTATCAACAGATCAATGAGTAAACAAGTTGTATTATCATTTTGATGTAATATACAAGAATACAGCAATAAAAAGGAATGAAGCATTTATACAAACAACACATGAATCTCAAAAGGATTACTCTGAATTGAAGATGTCAGATGAAAGAATGATTAATATTGCATGATTTCATTTGTAAAATTCTAGAAAATGTGCATGATATTTATGGAAGCAAATCAATGATTTCCTGGGGACAGGGTAAGAGAGAGAAAGGAGCAATTACAAAAGTATATGTAGACACCTTTGGGAGTCAGGGATATATTTATTTTATTGATTGCCATGATAGTTTCAAGGATGTATATATATGTAAAACTTACATTATTCACCTTACATATATGTAATATGATGTATGTAAATCATGCTTAAAAATCTGTTTTAAAAGGGCACCAGTAAAATTAAATCTAAAAATATTAATAATAACCTTTTAGTGGATACTTCTAATTAATAATTGTACCAATTATATTTCAGCAGAGGAGTCTTGATAATGGAGTGTCTATCAGGCAATTCATTTTCCCTGTATTCATTAAAAAACACTCAATACATGGGACAATTTCTGAAACTGAGCATATTGGACTGTTATTAGCAATATGAAAAACAAATATTGAAAACAGATCTTCTCTTTTAGAAGTATATCACTGTCTTTAACTTTCTAAACTCCTACATCCCATTACTCTGTGACCAAAAGATTGTCAAGATGATAGAATTAGAAGAAAAGGAGATGCCCTGATTGAGAGGCAAATAGAACCTGATAGAAGGGGCTTGATAATAATCTGGTGGGCTTTAGGCCTTGTAAATTCAGAGGCCCAGACCTATCTATCTCTTCACATGGGGTATATCCTAAGGGAGGTGTGAACCTCCTAGGGGAAGGCACTCTGTTGACTTTCATTACTTGGCTGGCCTGGGAGGAGAGCTGGCCAGGTAAAGGCAGGTGGCATCTCTAACAAGAAATTGACAGTTCTGCCTGCAATGTTGCTGACCCTACTTGACCATCCCCTCAGCTGCAGTGGTCACTTTGGAAGTTGGGCTGAGTGAAGGGCTTTTCAGCTTGGAGCCAATAAGATCTGTGGCTCTGACCTGGGCATCCTTCGACTCCAGGGCAGGTCCATTACCAGTGATCCAACTCTTGGCAGAGCTGCCAGGGCTCTTCACAAGCTGACTTCTGCTGAAGCCCAGGCTTACCACATTGAAAGCCACTGCAGTGGACTGGCCTGTTGGGTCTCCTTGAGGGCAGATCACTGTACAGATCAGCCATTAATAGGCCTGCCACCCATTGCTTCTGATGCCGAGCTTTCTTTTCCTCCTGGTTTGTGTTAAAGCAGACCAGAGGATGCAAGTCAAGGGAGTGCCCGTTTCCCATCTCTAATCTTCGGTGGCCTGAACTACAAGTCTATAGTCACAGGCATGTTCTGTAGTAGTTTTTCTAAGGTAGACAATGCCCATGAGGAAAATTATATTCTCACTTTAAAACTTTCTTTCCCTTTGGTCTGAAAGGGAGGTTTTTTCTACTTACTGTATACTATTGTAGCTTAGACAGCACCTTTCTTAGCTCCTCTAATAATGACTCTGTCCTTTGTTCTAGGCCCTGTCTAGTGCACTTGGGCCTCATTCCTTTGTAATCATAACCTCTACTCTACCACCAATGGCTCTACTCCCAACCTGTGTGTACTGATGGTCCTCTTCCCCACTTAATGCTGTATAATTGTTCAAACCTGGTAAATGCCACTCTTAGGATCATTGGTTACTATCCTCACTCTGTCTTTTATGACCTTGTCTAAATATGATCAGAGTCGGTGAACTTGGAAGGCTTCCATAGCCTTGGCAACTCATGACGACAGCCTAGGATGGTTACTGGCGCCATAAACTAGAGTGTCAAATTGTTGGGTGAACAACAGGAGCCACTGTGCACTTGCTCCTCATGTGGGATCTCTGTCCTTAATGTGCTGTCCATTGTGATTTAATGCTATAACTAGTACTCCAACAGTATGTTTCACTTTGTGTTTCTATGTGGGTGCAAACTGTTGAAATCTTTATACTAAATTGATCTTCTGTATATAAAGAGAATTGAAAATGAATCTTGATGCAAATGGAAGGGGAGAGGGAGCGGGAGGGGGGAGGGTTGCGGGTGGGAGGGAAGTTATTGGGGGGGGGGGAAGCCATTGTAATCCATAAGCTGTACACTGGAAATTTATATTCATTAAATAAAAGTTAAAAATAAATAAATAAATAAAAAAAAAAAAAGAAAAGGAGATGCCCTAAGGCTAAGTTGAAGGACACATTTTCCACAATCTGGTCACTTACTTGAGCTCCAGAATCCAGAAATCCAGAGAGAATTTCTTTTTAGGTCTGTCAAAAAGTTGCCTCAGTGCCTGAAAGTGATTTAACAGTGCACCTACACCGAGAGTTACAATTCTTATACTATAATCAAACTGAGAACTCTGCATACTAGAGTTTCCATCTACTGCCTGCCAACTGAGCTTTTTTTTCTGTCAACTTGAAATCAACAATCCTTCCCAGAGAAAACAGCAAGGTGTCTCTTCTATGCATTACAAAATCTCTACTGCTCAAATACATGTGCAGTTCACCTTGCATCACTCAAGAAGTATTTGTGTTAGAGCTGCATCAGACCTGTCCAACATGACATGACAGTCTGACATGATAGCTGAGGCAAGCTATCATGTTCCATGCATTTTCCCCCTGGGTCTTTCTTTCACATCATGTGACTGCTGGCGAGCACTTCAGGGGAATTCTTGCTCTCTGAAGCTATAGGGCTTGCGGGTTACTCTGATAAACACTGTTCACAGTCTTCTCTGACTCATCCAGTCCTACTGAACACTATCCTTTCTACTGCCTCACTCCAGTTGTGTTTGCTTCCTGAAAGCTACACTACCCTCAATTTAAAGAACAGAGAAAGACACAAAATAAACACTTGGAAAATAATATTCAAACAGTTTGATTTTTAGAATAAATGGAACGTGGTCAAGTCTTAGCAACCTCTGATGGAAATGTAAAAGTTCCATGTGGAACTTTTAATGATTTTGTTCTAAAGGGGACATGGGCATAAGTCAATCATACCACCAACTGTGGATAACATACATAGGCTCATGAGGAACATAATTCATAAGCTGAGAAGTAGGAGCCACAGACAAACCCCCGAATTTACCATTATCTCATAGGTAATGGCTTAGGCTAGGCAGGACTGGACAGCATCATGGCCAAAACTCTGTGGAGAGGAGCCCCTGCTGCTGTAATGCTCTGCTAATTTAAAGGACCAGAAGTAAGAAACTTTTGTATGACTCTAAAACAGAGGTGGTTCCAAAGTTAATAAAATGACTAGTTCTTACTATGTTCTGTTGAGCTAACTCACCTACTGAGTCATCACTCTGTTGGGCTACTGTAAAGGTGCTTAGAAATCATTGCCTTGATAAACAACATGCAGGGGAATCCAAGACCGCAAGAAGCAGCACTGACCTCAGCCACGGAAAGATAGCAGAAAAACACAGGAAGGACCACATTCCCAGGGGACTGATGGGGAGAACTTCTCAGTGGGGAACAGGTAGAACAGAATAGGCTTCATGGAGGCAGGAAGGAGAGTGGACAAACACACTGCTGTCTATGGTGTCACCAGCCACTCCTGGATCTACAAAAGTGGATGCTAGGTGGGAAGCACCATCTTGCCAGGATAAGTTGAGTCTGCTGTAACCACCATTACTGGTGGCTTTGACTGAGGGAGAATTCTATGTCCCCACTGGCTTTGAGTCCAGCCTAGGTACTGGTGGGGGTCTAGGAGACTGCTTTACACTGCAGTGTGGCCTCCATGCAATCAAACAGCAAGACACAATTTGCTGGGATGGAGATGCATCTGAACTCTTTTCTGACTTGGGAGCAGTCCCACTTCTGATGAAGGCTGCCAGGGCAAGTTGCAGGACAGAGAATGGGTCCCCTGTACTCTGTCCATGTGGGAATTCTGGGCACAGATCACAGAGCTGAGAGGGTACTGCATTGTGGCTGGGCTCCCATGCATGCACAAGGCCTCGCTGCAGAGTCTAAGCTCCCTGCCTTCTGGGGATGGGTCTTGGGGAGGGGCCATCAGACACAATGCTGTTACTCTGGATGATGTCTGTGCCTGGGTGGGTGAGAAGGGAAGGCAAACAAAAGCTCCCTCTAGGCTGTGAGCTGGTTCAGCCTGGCTTAGAGAAGGGGTGGGGCGCTAAGCACATTAGGCAGCTCCAGCATTCTGTCTAGCACTGACTGCATCCAGAAGCACACCACCATATACATCTTGGGTGTCATTCTTGCCCCATCCACAAACTGTGGCCAGAGCTCCTTGGCTCAACTCAGGACACATCACTGGAACTCAGGTGGAAGCCTTAGAAACTCCACCAAACACCACAGGCACATATGCAAAATCAAAGCCTTCGATCAAAAGCCAACAAAAACCCTTCCTCCTCATTAGAAACAAGAAATCCCCCAAATGCAGAAACTTAAACATAGAAACACCAGAAACATGAACAAGGAAGGCAATGCCATTCATCTAAAAGAACAAAATATTACATTAATATTGTACTGGAAAGATTTATGAAACACAAGAGAAAGAATTAAAAAGATTAGTTCTAAGTTTACACAAAATAACAGAGAAGTCAAACGAAATGAGGAAATTAGTACATGACATGGGCAAGAAATTTGCAGAAATCAAAACAAACAACCCACTTAAGATAAGGGCAAAGGACCTCAATAGACATTTTTCGAAAGAGGAAATCCAAATGGCCAACAGACACATGAAAAAATGTTCAAGATCACTAGCAATCAGGGAAATGCAAATCAAAACCACAATGAGGTTTCACCTCACCCCGGTTAGAATGGCTCACGTTCAGAAATCTACCAACAACAGATGCTGGAGAGGATGTGGGGAAAAAGGGACACCTACACACTGTTAGTGGGAATGCAAACTGGTTAAGCCACTATGGAAGTCTGTCTGGAGATTCCTCAGAAACCTGAACATAACCCTACCATTCAACCCAGCCATCCCAGTCCTTGGAATTTACCCAAAGGAAATTAATTTGGCAAACAAAAAGGCCGTCTGCACATTAATGTTTATTGCAGCTCAATTCACAATAGCTATGACGTGGAATCAACCCAAATGCCCATCAACAGTAGACTGGATAAAGAAATTATGGGACATGTACTCCATAGAATACTATACAGCAGTCAAAAACAATGAAACCCAGTCATTTGCAACAAGATGGAGGAATCTGGAAAACATCATGCTGAGTGAATTAAGCCAGTCCCAAAGAGACAAATATTATATGTTCTCCCAGATTGGCGACAACTAACTGAGCACCAAAGGGGAAACCTGTTGAAGTGAAATGGACACTATGAGAAACAGTGACTTGATCAGCTCTTGTCCTGACTGTTGACGTACAATGTAATACTTTATCCTTTTTAGTATTTTTTTGTTCTAGTACTAGTAGTTGAACTCTGTAATTAATACACAATTATTCTTAGGTGTTTAAATTTTAGCTGAAAATTGTTCCCTGTTAAATATAAGAGTGGGAAAAAGAAAGGGAGGAGATGTACAATTTGGGACATGCTCAATCGGACTTGCCCCACATGGTGGAGTTAGAAATGTGCCAGGGGATTCCAATACAATCCCATCAAGGTGGCATGTACCAATGCCATCTCACTAGTCCAAGTGATCAATTTCAGTTCACAATTGATGGCTCTGATAGGTCTAAGAGTCAAAGGGATCACACAAACAAGACAAGTGTCTGCTAATACTAACTGATAGAACCAAAAAGGGAGAGAAAGATCCAATGTGGGAAGGGGGAGACACAGCAGACTCATAGAATGGCAGATGTCCTAAACAACACTCTGTCCTCAGGATCAGCCCTTAAGGCATTCGGATCTGGCTGAAGAGCCCATGAGAGTATTTTAGGCATGGAAAGCTGAGACACTCTGGAAAAAAAAGAAGACCTAAATGAAAGGTCGCTGTGAGTGAGATCCCAGTGGAAAGAATAGGGCCATCAAAGAAGGAGGTACCTTTCTCTGAAGGGAGGAGAGAACTTCCACTTTGACTATGACGCTGTCGGAATAAGATCAAAGTCAGCGAACTCTAAAGGCTTCCATAGCCTTGGCAACTCATGACTAGAGCCTAGGGAGATTACTGACGCCATAAACAAGAGCGTCAAATTGTTAAGTCAACAACAGGAGTCACTGTGTACTTATGTCTCATGTGGGATCTGTCCTTAATGTGTTGTCAACTGTCAAGTGATGCTATTACTAGTACTGAAACAGTATTTTTACACCTTGTGTTTCTGTGTGGGTACAGACTGATGAAATATTTACTTAGTATATACTGAATCGATCTTCTGTATATAAAGATAATTGAAAATGAAAAAAAAACTTGGTTTTAAATTGGACATTGCATAGAAAATTAATCAGTTTTTAAAAAATATCATGTAGGATCTCTGTCTTTAATGTGCTGTACACTCTTATTTAATGCTATAACTAGTACTCCAACAGTATTTTTCACTTTGTGTTGCTATGTGAAGGCAAACTGTTGAAATCTTTGCTTAATATATACTGAACTGATCTTCTGTATATAAAGAGAATTGAAAATGAATCTTCATGTGAATGGAAGGGGAGAGGGAGCAGGAAAGGGGAGGGTTGCGGGTGGGAGGGAAGTTATGGGGAGGGGGGGAAGCCATTGTAACCCATAAGCTGTACTTTGGAAATTTATATTCATTAAATAAAAGTTTAAAAAAATCAGAGGTAAAAACGAAAATATAACAATAGATACCACAGAATTTTAAAAAAATTGTTAGGAATTTCCAAACCCAATTACCAAAATAGAGTCATGAAGACAAAGAAAACCTAAACAAACCAATAACCAAGATTGAAATTCGGTCAGTCATAAAGACCCTCCTAGTGAAGGAAAACCCAGGACCAGGTGCTTCACTGCTGAGTTCTGCCAATCATTTAAAGACAAGACATTTTAAGAAGAATTAATTCAAATTCTTCTCAAGCTATTCAAAACAATTGAAAGGGGAGATATTCTCCCAAACTCCTTATATGAAGCCTGCATCACCTTAATTCCTAAAATAGAAAAGGATACAACAGAGAAAGAAAACTACAGACCAATATCCCTGATGAAAATAGATGCAAAAATCCTAAACAAAATACCAGCTAATCGAGTACAACAACACATCAGAAAGATCATTCACCCAGACTCAGTGGGGTTTACCCCTGGTATGCAGGGGTGGTTCAACATCTGAAAATCAATAAATGTCATACATCACATTAGAAACTGAATAATAAAAGCCATGTGATCATTTCAATAGATGCAGAAAAAGCATTTGATAAAATTTGGCATCCTTTCATGATAAAAACCTTAAGCAAATTGTGTATAGAGGGAATATTCCTCAATACAATCAAGCCAATTTATGACAAACTCATAGCCAGCAACCTATTGAATCTGGAAAAGCTGGAAACATACCCACATAAGATCCAGAGCTAAGCAAGGATGCCCACTATCACCATTGCTATTTACTATAGTCTTGGAAGTTTTAGCTAGAGCCATTAAGCAAGAAATGTAAAACAAAAGATACAAATTGGAAAGGAGGAAATCAAATTATCTCTATTTGTAGATGACATGATTCTCTATATAGGGGGTCCAAAAGACTCCACGGGAACTCATAAAAGAGAATGGTAAAGTGGCATGATATAACATCAACATGAATAATAGCCTTTGTATACACCATCAGTGCCATGGCTGTGAAAGGACTTTTAAGATTAGTACCAGTTATAATAGCTCCAAAAAGAATGAAATATTTTGGAATAAATTTAACAAAGGATTTCAATGATTTCTAAGATGAAAATTACAAAGCACTAAAGGAATGAAATAGAACATGACATTAAAAATGCAAAAAAATCTTCCATGTTCATGGATTGGAAGAATTAACGTCATTAAAATGTCCCTATTATGAAAACCAATTTACAGATTCAATTCAATCCCAATCAAAATATCGAAGACATTCATTGCAGATATAGAAAAAATGATGCTAAAATTCATATGGAAACACAAGAGACCTTGAACAGCTAAAGCAATCTTATACAACAAAAATGAAGCTGGAGGCATCACCATACCACAATACCTGATTTCAAGACATACTACACCACAGTTATAATCAAAACGGCCTGGTATTGGTACAAAAATAGGTGTGTAGATCAATGGAACGGAATACAAACTCCAGAAATCAATCCATGCATCTAAACCAACTTATATTTGACAAAGGTACTAAAATCAATCCTGGAGCAAGAACATTCTTTTCAACAAATGGCATTGGAAAAATGGATCTCTGCATGTAGAAGTATGAAACTAGACCCCTACCTTAGACCTTACACAAAAATCCACTAAAAATTGATCAAAAACCTAAATATATGCACCGATACCATCAAATTACTGGAGAACACCGGGGAAACTCTGTAAGACAATGGCATAGGCAAAGACTACTCAGAAAAAGACCCTAGAAGCAAAGACAATCATAGCCAAAGTTGACAAATGGGACTACATCAAGCTGAGATGCTTCTGCACTGCAAAAGAAACACTCAGTAAAGTGAAGAGGCAACTGACAGAAAAGGAGAAAATATTCACAAACTATGTGGCTGATAAAGGGTTAATATCTAGAATCTATAAAGAGTTCAAGAAATTCAACAACAACAAAACTATCCAATTAAGAAGTTAAGTGCAAAGTATTTGATCAGGCATATTACAAGAGACAGAATTCAAATGGACAACAGACACATGAAGAAATGCTCAAGATTGGTAGCCATAAGGGAATTGCAAATAAAAACCACAATGAAGTTTCACCTCAATCCAGCTAGAATGGCTCTCTTACAGAAATAAACAAACAATAAATGCTGGTGAGGATGTGTGGAAAAAGGTACTCTAATCCATGGTTGGTGGGAATGTAAACTGGTCTAGCCACTATGGGAGAGAGTTTAGATATACCTCAGGAATCTAAATATAGACCTACCATATAATCCAGCCATCCTACTCCTGGTAATTTATCCAAATCAAAAGAAATCAGCATGTGAAATTGTTATCTGTACCCCATGCTCATTTCAGTACAACCCACAATAGCCAAGGAATGGAATCAACCAAGATGTCCATCAAATGTTGTCCAGATAAAGAACTTATAGTGTATATACACTATAGAGTATTACTCAGCTTCAAAAAAGAACAAATCCTGTCTTTTGAACAAATCTTGTCTTTTGAAGATGGAAGCAACTGGAAACTATTATACTTAGTGAACTAAGCAGTCCCAAAAAGACAGATATCATAAGTTTCCCCTAATCCAAGGCAACTAATAGAGTACCTAAGATGCAATGTATTTGAGTGAAATGGACATTTTGAGATTCAATATTTGTTTATAGCTCTGAATGCTTCCATTGAGGGATAGTGGTTTTTTTCTTTATACTATTGTTGAACTCTTTTACTTAGTTAGGGTTAATTTTTTGATCATTAAATAAACCCTAAATAAATCTTTGCAAAAATTAAGAGTAGGAATGGGAGAGGGAGAAGGAAGAAGGACTGGAATATGGCAGGGAGGGATGGTAGGGAAGTATCACTATGTTCCTAAATCTGTATATATGATGTACTCTATGGAATACTACACAGTTGTGAAAAAATAAAATCCAGTTATTTGCAACAAAATGTGTGGTGGAATGAGAAGCCCATTCCAAGATGGCCACTGGCAATGGAGCCTGCCTGGCAACAGGCTGTGATTGGATGGCTTTGGAAACTGCCTGGCAACAGGCTGTGATTGGTTAGGGCATAAACCTCCCCTTGATCAGATTGGCTGCCTCAGCTATATAAGCTGCTGTACCAACTGAAATAAACATGTCTGCAGGCTCTTCACCTCTGGCCAGATTTCACCAGACTCCCGAGGTCTGTGTGGTGACTCTGTGCCTCTTGCCCCCACCATGCCTCTCTTCTCAGAACGAATCCACAGCAAAAAAAATGGATGCATCTGGAAAACATTATACTTAGTGAAATAAGCCAGTCCCAATGGGATAAATACCATATGTTGTCCCTTATCTGTGATCACTAATAGAGCACCTAAAAGGAAATCTGTTGAAGTAAAATTGACACTTTGAGAAGCAATGAGTTGAATAGCCCTTGTCTTGACTGTTGAGGAACAGTTTTTTTGTTGTGTCTTTGTTTTCTGTTTTTTTCTTCTTAATGGAGAATGGGATTGGAAGAGGGAGGTGAGGTGGGAATGGGGGTGGGAGGGTAGGTATGATGGGAAGAATCACTATATCCCTAAAGTTGTACTTATAAAATTTGTACTCATTAAATAAATGGTTTCTTTGGGGAAAAATCTGTATATATGAAATACATGAAATTTGTAATAACTTCAATAAATTTTAAAAATTAAAAAAGTAATAATGGAGGACTTCAATACCCCATTTTCATCAATGGACAAATAAACTAGACAAAAAATCAACAAAGAAATAACAGAGCTAGTCTACATTGTAGACCAATTGACCTAATAAATATCTACAGAACATATCATCCCACAGCTGCAAAATACATATTCATTCATCAGTGCATGTAACACTCGTGTAGGAGAGGCCATATACTAAGCCATAAAATAAGTGTCATCAAATTAAAAAATGAAATAATACTATGTATCTTTTCTGACCACAGTGGAATTAAGCTAGAAACAAACAATGCAAGAAACTCCAGAAAACATACAAATCTTGGACTTTGAACAATATGCTCCTGCATGAGTAGTGGGCCACAGAAAAACCAAAAGGGAAATCAACAAAATGTTTTGCAGAGTGAAAATGAAAGCATAACATCTCAAAACTTACAGGATACAGCACAATCAGTGTTAACAGGAAACTATATAGTAAAATAAGTGCCTAGTTAAAACAAGCAAGGTGTCAAATAAATGATGAGACAATGCATCTCATGGACCTAGAAAAACAAGAACAAATCAAACCCAAAATTATTAGAATGGAAGAATAACAGAAATTAGAGAACAAAATAAACCAAATGGACATTCTAAAAACTATATAAAATATCAGTGAGATTAAGAGCTGGATTTTTGAACAATTAAACAAAATTGATATACCATACGCCCAACTAACCAAAATAAGAGAAAGACACAAATTAATGATATCATAGATGATAAAGGAGATGTTACAACTGATACCACAGAAATGCTAAGAATCATCAGGAATCGTTACAAACACCTATTTCCCAACATTTTGGAAAATCTAGAGGAAACTGATAGATTTCTAGACACATACAATTTAACAAAATTGAGACAAAAAACCAGAAAACCTGAATATACCAATAACCAAGTCTGAGCCTCCCAACGAAGGAAAGCCTGGGACAAGATGGCTTCACCCAAATTTTTACGGAAGAACTATATAACAAGTTTTATAATAATAACAAGTTTTCTTAAACTATTCCAAAAATGTAAGGAGAGGGAACTCTTCCAAATTCATTCTCTAAGACCAGCATTACATGAATTCCAAAACCAGAGAAAGTTACAACAAAAAAGAAAAATATAAACCAATATCCCTGATAAACATAGATGCAAAAATCCTAAACAAAATACTAGCAAATCATATCCAACAACACATTAAAAAGATCATCCACCCTGACCAAGTGGATTTGTATCCCTGGGATGCAATCAAAAAGTGATACAGCACATCAACAAAAGGAAGGATGAAAACCAAATGATGGGAGGGGCAGTGCTATGTTGTAGTAGTTTAAGCCTCTGCCTGTGGCATTGGCATCCCACATAGGCACCAGTTTGAGTCCCAGCTCCTCTTCAGTCCAGCTCTCTGCTAATGGCCTGGGAAAGCAGTAGAAGATGGTCCAAGTGCTTGGGCTCCTGCACCCACGTGGGAGACCCTGAAGACGCTCTTGGCTTCATATTGGCTGTTGCAGCCATTTGGGGAGTGAACTAGTAGATGGAAGACCTTTCTCTCTTCCTTTCCCTCTCTGTGTCTGTAACTATTTCTCAAGATAAATAAATAAAATCTTTGAAATAACCCAAATGATGATTTCAATAGATGTAGTGAAAGCATTTGGTAAAATACAACATCATTTTATGATAAAACTAGTACTCCAACAGTATTTTTTTTCACTTTGTGTTGCTATATGGGGGCAAACTGTTGAAATCATTACTTAATATATACTAAACTGATCTTCTGTATATAAAGAGAATTGAAAATGAATCATGATGTGATTGGAAGGGGAGAGGGAGCGGGAAAGGGGAGGGTTGTGGGTGGGAGGGATATTATGGGAGGGGGAAGCCATTGTAACCCATAAGCTGTACTTTGGAAATTTATATTCATTAAATAAAAGTTTAATTTAAAAAAAAATCGGACATAATAGGAACATACCTCAACACAATTAAAGCAATGCATGACAAGCCCACAGCCAGCATCACACTGAGTTGGGAAAAGCTGGAATTGTTTTCCCTAAGATATGGAACAAGGATGCCCACTCTCACCATTAGTGTTTAATACAGTTTAGAAAGTTTTAGCCAGAAAACTTTTTTTTTCTTGAGGTAAGAAAAAGAAATCAAAGAGATACTTATTGGAAAGGATGAAGTAAAATTACCCTTGTTTGAAGATGACATTATCCTTTCTATAGGGAAAACAAAAAACTCCACTAAGAGACTATTGGAACTGATAAGATAATTAGGCAGAGTAACAGTATATAAATTCAATACACAAAAGTCAATAACATTCTTAAACACCAACAATGTTCTGGCAGAGAAAGAACTTATTAGATCAGTCCCATTCACAATAGATGCAAATTATTTAAATGTATTAGGATAAATTTAACCAAGAATATGAACGATATCTGCAATAAAAGTTATAAAACATTAATGAAACAAATAGAAGCAGATATAAAATGGAAAAATCTTTGTTCATGAGTGGGAAGAATTAATAGCTTGGAATGTTCATATTCCCCAAAGCAATTTACAGATTCAATGCAATTGTAATCAAAACACCAAGAACATTCTTCACAAATCTAGAAAAAAAAATCCTAAAATCCATATGGAAACAAAACAGACCCTGAATAGCCAAAGCAATCTTAAACAATAAAAACAAAGTTAGAGGCAATACCACATTTTAAGACATACCACAGCACAGTTATAATCAAAATAACCTGTTACTGGCATAAAATATACATGTAGACCAATGGAAAAGAATAGAAACCTCAGAAATTAACCCACAAATCTACAACAAACTAATCTTTCACAAATTAGTTAAAATAATTCCCTGGAGAAAGGACAGTCTTTTCAACAAATGGTGTTGGGAAAATTCAATCTCCATAAGGGAAAGTTTGAAACAAGAACCATACTTGACAATTTACATATAAATGAACTCATAATGGATCAATGACCTAAACTTTAAGACCTGAGACCATGGGCCGCTGCTGTGGCTCACTAGGCTAATCCTCCCCCTGTGGCGCTGGCACCCCGGGTTTCTAGTCCCGGTAGGGGCGCCGGATTCTGTCCCGGTTGCTCCTCTTCCAGTCCAGCTCTCTGCTGTGGCCTGGGAGTGCAGTGGAAGATGGCCCAGGTCCCTGGGCCCTGCACCTGCATGGGAGACCAGGAGGAAGCACCTGGCTCCTGGCTTTGGATCAGCACAGTGCGCTGGCTGCAAAGCACCAACCATAGCGGCCACTTGGGGGGTGAACCAACAGAAAAAGGAAGACCTTTCTCTTTGTCTCTCTCTCTCTTACTGTCTAACTCTGCCCATCCAAAAAAAAAAAAAAAAAAGAAAAAGACCTGAAGCCATCAAGTTCCTGGGAGAAAACACAGGAGAAATGCTGTAGCACATTGGTCTAGGCAAAGCCTTCTTGCATAAGCCCCCAGAAGCACAGGCAGTAAAAGCAAAACCAGACAAATGCAGATTACACCAAACCAGAAAGTTTCTACAAAGCAAAGGAAACCATTAAAAAGTGAAGAGGAGAAAATATTAGCAAACCATGCATTTAATAAGTGATTAATATCCAGAATATATAAGAAGCTCAAGAAACTCAACAACCGCAAAACAAACAATCTAATTCAGAAATGGGCTAAGGATACAAACAGGCAATTTTCAAAGGATGAAAAAATTATTGTCAACAGCCAGATGAAAAAAAAAATGTTCAGGATCACTAGTCGTCAGGTAAATGCAAGTAAAAAACTCAAATTAGCTATCACCTTACCCATGTTAAAATGGATATTACTCAAAAATAAAAAATAATAAATGTTGGTGATGGTGTGGGGAAAAGGGCACTCTAATACGCTGTTGGTGGGAATGCAAATTGGTACAACCATTATGAAAAACAGTATAGAGTTTTCTTAGAAAACTGTAGTTAGATTTACTGTATTATCCAACTATTCATCTCCTGGGAATATATCTGAGGAACATGAAATCAGCATATTAAAGAGTTACTTCCACTGCCATGTTTATAGCAGCTCAATTCATAATAGGTAAGATATTGAATCAACCTGAATGTCCACCAACTGATGATTGTATAAAGAAAATGTGGTGTATACAGAAAGACAAATAATACATATTTTCTCCTGTTTGTGGTAGCTAGTATATATAGAGAGTATAAAAATTGTGTGGATGTCATATCATTTGGTGTGTTATAAATATTGTTTCATTGAATCATTCCATGCAAATGACAGTATACTCTTCTTTACTGCATTAAGAAAAGGAAATGGAGAATGGAGAAAATAGCCAGAAATTTGGAGGTGTTAGTAGTATTTTGTTCTTAATTCAGGTGTTGGTTGTGAGAGTAGTCAGAGGACCAAAAACTCATTTATCTGTATACTTATTTCCATTTCTTTGTATGTATATTGCATTTCAACAAAATGTTTTAAAAACAATATGCAAATGAAGGAATATGGCTATGTTCCAATAAAAGTTTATTTATGCACACTGAAAAAATTAGAGCCATCCAGGCATTTCCTTTAGAACACCCCTGACTCTTGGAAGATCAGGAAGTACTCCTTCCCATTCGAAGTCACTGCCTTGGGGAAAGTGAAAGTTCATTTTAGGGTGTTCGGAATAAGAAAAGAGATCTGTTCATCCCACACCTCAACACTTTACTCACATTTAGGGTGGGACCAAGTGAGACTGACTTGGTAAATTGCTGTCATCCCCCCACTGTGGAATGTAGGACTACCTGTTCTTGGACCAGACTCAGCAGTTTCATAGATATTAAAGTTACTATTGTTCATCATATAAACTTTAGAATTACTTAATGTTTTCCAGCTAAATAAACCTGCTGGATTTGTGGGAAGATAACTGATGCACTGAAACATCCTGTCCATATTATGGGTATTTCTGTTTACCCAAGTCGTCATTTATCTGGCAAGGGTAATAACATTTTTAAACGTTAGGGGGCTTCTCTTTCTGGAATCACATAGTAGAAATGTCTTAGATGAGGCACCTGGCGAACTGATCTCAAGACATAGAATTGTGTGAGGAAGTTTATTGGGGAATATGCATGAAATCAACATCAAAGGTAAAGTGAAAGAAGTAGGATTTAGTAGGAAGGATTTCTGAACTGCAATGGCATTACTACAAAGGCTGATCCCACAGTAAGGCAGGATGGTTCTTTAGGGTTTCCCAGTCTTGAGGCAGGAGAGACAAGTCTCTATTACCACCGCAAGGGCCAGTGATTCATACAAGCCACCTTGGACTCAAGGAGGATGCCTACACTTTGGTGAAGGAACTTGCTTTCTTGAGGTAAATTCCCTCAGTTGATAAACTTTAACCAACAATGCTCCTAATAACTAGGGAATAAGTACCTAAGTTCTGATGGTTCCTGAGTCTACTATTTGCCACCCTGTGCATCAAGGAGTGATGCACCCTATTTGCCACCCTATGCACTCCTTGACCCATGTGCATTTTATAATAAATTTTACCTAGGAGTGAAGATGCTGTCTTTTTCTGCAGACATTGCAATAGATCATGAGAACACAATCCATAATTACCATTTCCCTCTTCTACAGCTCTAGATTTTTCTCACTTTCAGTTACTCTCTCGCTGCATCTCTATGAATCTATGCATGTCAACTGATGTGACAAACTAAACCTTTATCCCTGAATTGCCTAAGACCTTGACCTTGACCTTCTCAACTCATGAGTGTAATGTTTCCTCATTTGCTGTTAAGATTTGGCAAAGAGAATGGGACAAGGGACAAGGGAGAGCTCTTGGGGTTAATGGAAACATTCTGCATCTTGAATGTGATAGTGTTATACAGTTTTCAAAATTCATCAAATTATGCTCTAAATGGTTGCGCTTTATAATGCAATGAAAAAGATATTTCAATAAAATAGATCCTTTAAAATTGAGAAATGGAGTATAAAAAAGAAGTCAAACTGCAAAATATACACTTAGTAACAGTTAATGTTCAATCATTGAGATAACTCAGAAGACTTGGTTTATACTCATAAAACGACCTTATTACAAAGGGTACAATACATTAGCATCAGAAAAAGGTTGTGCATTCAAAGGGACTTGGAGTTCTAAGTGGCAGGTTTCCTCACTTCCCAACCATTGGGTTCCATCACACAGGATATGAATTATCTCCAAGCCTTAAGCTACCAGCAGAGTTTAGGTGAAGCTTCTCAGGTGCAGGAAAACAGAAATATCTTCATGATAGTGGGTCTCATATTAAACTGTTTACTAAAGTCTGCTCTGGCTGCGCTACAAAACTCAATCTTCAAACACTGTCAACTCTCACTCTTCACATTCCACTGAAATCATGTGCATATCATAAATCAAATTATCACCACTAAGCCACGCAAATAGACAGTAATATTGCTCTACTACAACCAACAGATTCACACTTTCAGAATATCATATATCTTTAGTTAATTAATTCTTTATTACTAACCAAAGGTCAATAATTCTAGAGATAAGGATACAGTCAATCCAAACCAAATAGAGTTGGTCCATGCCATAAACAAATATATTCCTTCCACCTCTACTGTCTAACATTAGCTCTACTGCTTCCTGTTGATAAGCATATACTACCTCTGCCTGTTCTTCAGTCAGCATGAGAAACCCAAATATGGGGTAGAAATTTTTGTTCCAGTGAATTATTCTATATTAAGTAATAAAGATTATGCCATCAATAGTGATGAGAAAAAATATGTGAAATAAATATTTTTGTTTTAAATTTTAGAAGACAGACCCAAGAAAATCAATGAGGCAAGCCTAGGATCATCTCCACTTTCTGCCTGTAGGCAAGTTTTATTGTGGTCAGATGAACCAAGAACACAAATGAATCCCAAAGTGATCTAGTTGAATTGAGGAGACCCAGAAGATAGATTTCAGGAAGATGTAACACTGAATAACAGAAGGAAGGCAGCTACTAAGAAAAAGGGGTCGAGAAATCTTCCAATAAAATCCTCCGAGAATTTCCTATTAATTAGTTCATGAGTTAAGTGAAATTGAAAGACCTTGAAAAAGACATGCCAGTAATTGTATGCCAAAGAATTGGGAGAACAAAAAAATATTCAAGCTTAAATCACCCAGAGTGTAGAACTTTGAGCAATATCACATGGAATCCAATGGAGTCCTTGGAAAGGTCAAACCTTAGTATTAGGCTTCAACTGCCCCTGGAGTGAAGCCTATTCTAGACTCCTATAACAAAGCTTGAAAACAGAATGTTAAGGAATAAAATTGGACAGCAGGTAGCATATCTGAGTGAGGTTGTAGAGAATGGGAAACTCTTATACACCATTGGTGGGAATACAAATTAGTGCAACCACTATGGAAAATAGTATGGAGATTTCTTTAAAATCTAGAAATAGAACTACCACATGATCCAGCTACTGGATTATATATCTGAAATACATGACATCGTTGTGTCAGGAGATAATTAGCCAGGATATGGAATCAACCAAGATGCCAATCGTCAGATGAATGTATAAAGAAAATGTGGTATTATACATAATGGAATACTATTCAGGCATAGAAAAGAATAAAAACCTTTTCATTTGCAGCAAAATGGAGCTGGAAGACATCACGTTAAGTGAAATAAGCCAAACATGAGAGACTAATACTACATGTTCTCCTTCCTGTGTGGGAGCTCAAGAAACAAAACAACCAACCAACCAAATAAAAACCCTCAATCTGAAGACAAGAGACTGAGAAGAGCGTGAGCAGGACACAAGGAGCTTTATTTTCAAAAAGGAAAGCTGGGAGTGCTTTATTAGTCATGACAAATATGTGACACTAACAGGAGATGTTAAACATAGGAAGCTGAGTGTGGTTTATAGATGGTGGAAAACATATATTACTTTTTTATTTTTTAAATTTTATTTAATGAACATAAATTTCCAAAGTACTGCTTATGGATTACAATGGCTTCCCCCCCCCATAACTTCCCTCACACCCATAACACTCCCCTCTCCCACACCCTCTCCCCTTCCATTCACATCAAGATTCTTTTTCAATTCTCTTTATATACAGAAGATCAGTTTAGCATATATTAAGTAAAGATTTCAACAGTTTGAACCCACAGGGAAACATAAAGGTAAAATACTATTTGAGCACTAGTTATAGCATTAATTAAACACCTAAGAATAACTGTGTATTAATTACAGAGTTCAACCAATAGTTTTAAGTAGAACATAAAAAAATACTAAAAGGGTAAAGTATTAAGTTCTTTTTTATCTCTTTTTTTGTTTGTTATATAGTTATTTTTTAATTTAATAAATGTGAATTTACAAAGTGCAACTTTTGTATTGTTGTGGCTTCCCCCCCACAACCTCCCTCCCTCCCATGGCCCTCCCCTCTCCCACTCCCTCTCCCATCCCATCCTTCATCGAGTTTCATTTTCAATTACCTTCATATACTGAAGATCAACTTAGTATATACTAAGCAAGGATTTCAACAGGCTGCACTCACACAACCGCACAAGGTATAGGGTATTGTTCGACTAGTAGTGTTGTCTTTAAGTTTCATAGTAAAACACATTAAGGACAGAGATCCTACGTGGGGAGCATGTACCCAGTGACTCCCGTTGTAGATTTAACAATTGGCACTCTTATTTATGATGTCAGCAATCACCCGAGACTCTTGCTATGAGCTGTCTAGGCTATGGAAGCCCCTTGAGTTCACCAACTCTGAACTTGTTTAGTCAAGGCCATATCACAGTGGAGGTTCCTTCCTCCCTTCAGAGAAAGGCGCCTCTCTCCTTGATGGCCTGCTCCTTCTGCTGGGGTCTTGTTCACCAGGATCTTTCATTTAGATTGTTTTTTGCTACCGTGTCATGGCTTTCCATGCCTGTGAGACTCTCACGGACCTTTTAGCCAGATCCGAATGTCCCAAGGGTTGATTCTGAGGCAGGAGTGCTGTTTTGGGCGTTTGCCATTCTATGAGTCTGCTGTGTGTCCTGCTTCCCCCGCAGGATCATTCTCTCCCTTTTAATTCTATCCTTCATTATTTGCTTACACTGGTCTTATTTGTGAAATCTCTTCAACACATACCCTATCTTTTTGATCGGTTGTGTATTTATACTTATCACTTTACCAAGTGCGCTGGCATTGGTACCTGCCTCCTTGGTAAGATTGATTTGAAATCCCCTGGCACATTTCTAGTTCCACCATTGGAGGTAAGTCCGAGTGAGCATGTGCCAACCTATGTATCTCCTCCCTCTCTTATTCCCACTCCTATGTTTAACAGAGATCACTTTTCCATTAATTTTAAACGTCTAAGAATGATTGTGCATTGATTACAGAGTTCAACCAGTGGTCTTATGTAGAACAAACAGAGCAACAACAACAACAACAACAACAACAACAAAAATACTAAAAGGAATAAAATAGTAAGTTGATCCTCAACAGTCTAGACAAGGGCTAAATATAATACTGTGATAAGATATTAACAATGGAGTGAGGTGTTGCACTGTGGCAGAGCAGGTTAAAGCCCCAGCCTGCAGCTCCAGCATCCCATATGGGCACCTGTTCAAGTCCTAGCTACTCTACTTCCATTCAAGCTCCCTACTAATGTGCCTGGGAAGGCAGCAGAGGTTTGCTCAAGTGCTTGGGCCCCTGACCCACTTGAGAGGCCTGGAAGAAGCTTCTGGCTCCTGGCTTCCAACCAGCCTGGCTCTGGACATTGTAACCATGTGGGTTTGAACCAGTGGATGGAAGGCCTCTCTCTCTGTAATTCTGCCTTTCAAATAAATTTTTGAAGAAGTTGTTAAAAAAAATAGCAGAATTTCACTATGAGGTGTATGAGTACTCTTTGTACCTCCTCACAATTTTTGTTTTATAAATTTAAAATTATTCTAAAATGAAAAGAATTATTTAAAAATGATTATATGCATACCTTATGACCCAGAAATTTTGCTCCTTGTTATTTACCTAATCAAAATGATTATCTATCTTCATCAAAGGCAGGAACAAGGATATTTTAATAGTCTAAAATAACAAACAATCCAAATATAAAATGGTAGAAATATGTAAATAAATTGTGCTATAGTCATGCAAAAATGAGTGTCATACAGCAACAAAAATTAATAAAGTAGAAATTTGTGAAGCACATAAATTAAGCTCACATACACAAGAGTTAAATGAAAGAAAAAGACAAAATAATACTTGTAAGATTTCCACTTACATAGTTAAACAGCAAAATTTATTTATGGTGGTAGAAGTCAGATTAGAAATTACCTTTGATACCTTTCTCTGAAGGGAGGAGAGAACTTCCACTTTGACTATGGCCTTGTCTAAATAAGGTCGGAATTTGTGAACTCAAGAGGCTTCCATAGCCTTAGCAGCTTATGACAAGAGCCTCGGGTGATTACTGATGTCATAAATAAGAGTGTCAATTGTTAAATCAATAACAGGAGTCACTGTGCACTTACTCCCCTGTAGTATCTCTGTCCTTAATGCGTTGTACTATGAGAATTAACGGTAAAACTAGTACTCAAACAGTACTTTATACTTTGTGTGTCTGTGTGGGTGCAAACTGTTGAAATCTTTACTTAGTATATACTAAGTAGATCTTCTGTATATAAAGATAACTGAAAATGATCTTGTTGAAGAAGGGATGGGAGAGGGAGTGGGAGATGGGATGGTTGAGGGCAAAAGGGAGGTTCTGAGGGTAAAAGCTGCTATAATCTAAAAGTTGTAATTTTGAAATTTATATTTATTAAATAAAAGTTTTTTTTAAAAAAGAAATTACCATTAAGGAAATTCTCCATGACAAAGGGGTTAGCAGAACATTTGTAGCACTGTGAATGATCTATATTTTTCTCTGGTTATATCTACTTAGGAACCTTCAGTATGTAAACTTACAGGGAGATGTACAAATATGGTTTGTATGCTTTTCTGAATATATATATATATATATATATATATCTACATATACACCATATTTCAATTTAGAAGTTTTAAAACCTTTGCAATTTAAAAAAAGGAAACAATAACTTCCATTTAGTGCTGGTGGGATAGCAAAATGATAAAATCCTCTGAAGCAGAGAAGTTTGCAATAAAATTATACATTCATTAAGCCTTCAATCTAGCAATCTTCTGTGAATGTATTTGATATATTCATCTGCTCAAATAAAAAAGGCTCATGCACGTGTTTATTCACTGTGGCATTTTATGTAATTAAAGGAATGGAAATAATGCATTTGCGAGTAAAATAGCATTGATTGAATTACCAGTGGCACGTATGTGTCATTGAGTACCCTGTCACTGCAAACGAAGTTAATGAAGATAACGTGCATGAATGGTTTTTTAAAAAAGATTTAATTTATTGATTTGCAAGAGTTACAGAGAGAAGTAGAGACAGAGAGAAAGGTCTTCCATCCGCTGGCTCACTCCCCAGATGGCTGCCACGACCAGAGCTGCACCGATCCGAAGCCAGGAGCCAGGAGCTTCCTCTGGGTCTCCCATGTGGATGTAGGGGCCTAAGGAGTTGGGCCGTCTTCTACTGCTATCCCAAGATATTTCAGAGAGCTGTATTGGAAGAGGAGCAGCTGGGACTAGAACCGGTGCCCATATGGGATGCTGGTGCTTCAGGCCAGGGCTTTAACCCACTGCGCCACAGCACCGACCCATCCATGTTTTGTTAACAGGACAGATCTCCAGCATATGTCACTCAGGGAAAAGGAGGAGGACAAACTAGTTCCTTTGTTACCTTGCTTGTATCAGTGCTTCATTCTTTCCATGGCTGAATAATCCATTCTACACATAAATCACATGTTATTCATTCATTCATCAGTTGAGAAAAATTTGGGTTGTTTGGTTATTATGAATGATACTGTTAGGAACATTTCAATACAAATCATTGTGTGAACATGTGTTTTCTATTTTCTTGGATATTCCCAAAGGTGGAATTTCTGGGTCATCTGGAAGCTCTAAGCTTATATTTATGAATAGCTGCCAAACTATTTTCCATAGCGGTTACGCTATCTCACACTCTCATCAGCAACATGTGAAGGTTCCGGTTTCCCCACATCCTTACCAACGCATGTTATTTTCTATCTTGCTGACTGTAGCCATCCTGGTGGACATGAGGAGATATCTGATTTTGGTTTTCATCTGCATTTCCCTGAAGATTAATGAAGTTGAACACATTTTTATGTGATTACTGGTGCTTTGCATAACTTCTTTGGATCTAGCTATTCAAGTCCTTTGCCATTTCTATTTGGATTGTCTTTTTATTAAGGCATTTTAAGTAGTTAAGTATGTAAGTGTAGATACAATGCCCCTTAGCAGATAATGCTTTGAAAATATGTTCTAGTCTGTGGATTGTCTTTTTACTTTCTTGATAATATCCTTCAAAGTACCAATTTTTAAAAAATTCATATCTATTAATTTATTTGAGGCACAGAGAGAAAAAATAGAGAGAGAGCTCCCATCTTTTGGTTCACTTCACACGTGCCCACAACAATCAGGGCCGGGTCTGGGGTGGAGCCAGGAGCTGGGATGCAATCCAGGTCTCCCACGTGGATGGCAGGACCCCAACCACTTAAGCAGTTATTGCTGCCTGTCGGGGTGTGAGTTGGCAGGAAGCTGGAGTCGGGAGGCAAGTCCAGACACACAGCCCAAGTACTCTGGTACGAGACATGGGCATTTAACTGCTAGGCTAATGCCTGCTCCATGAAGCACGAAATGTTTAACTTTTATGAAAGCCAGTTTATTTGGATCTTGTTTTGCTGTTTATGCTTTTGGTGTCATATTTAAAAAGGCTCTGCTTAACCAAAGATCGTAAATATTTATTGTTGTGTTTATCTCAGAGAGTTTTATCATTTTAGCTCTCACATCCAGGTCTTTTGTTCCTTTTGAGTAAATGTTTATAAATGGTGTGAACTTGCAGTCTAAATTTATTATTTTGCGGAGGGTATCTAGTGCCATTTTATTTACTTATGTATTTATTTTCATATTATTTGGAAGGCAGAGACACACACACACACACACACAGAGAGAGAGAGAGAGAGAGAGAGAGAGAAGACACATGTAGAGAGATCTTCTATTCACTGGTTCACTCCCCAAATACCCACAATGACCAGGAATAGAATGGCCAAAGCCAGAAGCCAGGAACTCAGTTGAGGTCTCCCTCATGAGTGGCAGGGCCCCATGTACTTCTAGCATCACCTGCTGTCTTCCAAAGAGTGCATTAGCAGGAACCTAGACTCAGAGTGGAGCCAGGACTTGGAACCATCTTCACTTCAATACGGGATGCAAGCATCAAAAGCAGCATCTTCTAAAAAAAAAAAAAGAAAGAAAGAAAAGAAAGAGGGCCGGTGCTGTGGCATAGTGGGTAAAGCCACTGCTTGCAGTGCAGGCACTCCATATGGGTTCCAGTTTGAGTTCCAGCTGCTCCACTTCCAATCCAGCTCTCTCCTATGGCCTGAGAAAGCAATGGAAGATGGCCCAAGTCCATGGGCCCCTGAACCCATATGAGAGACCCAGAAGAAGCTCCTGGCTCCTGGCTCTGGCTCCTGGCTCTGGAGCTGAAGCACAGCTTCAGCCTTTGCAGCCATTTAGGGAGTGAACCAGTGGATGGAAGACACCTCCCCCCCCCCACCTTTCCTTCTCTCTTTGTGTAACTGTGACTTTGAAATAAATAACTAAATCTTTTAAAAAGGATTTATTAGTTTGAAAGAATCAGAGAGAGAGAGAGAGAGAGAGAGAGAGAAAGAGAGAGAGAAAGAGAGAGATCATCCATTCACTGCCTCACACCCCAGATAGCCACACTAGCCAGGCCCATGCCAGACAGAAGCCAGGAGCCAAGAACTTCACTTGGGTTTCTCATATGAGTGGCAGGGGCCAGAACACCTGAGCTATCTTCCACTGATTTTCCAAGGCCACCAGCAGGGACCTGGATCAGAAGTGGAGCATCCAGGACAGGAGCCAGTGTCCACATGGGATGCCTGCAAAACAGGGAGCAACTTAACCCTCTAAGCCACAATGCCAGCTTCCCAGGCAGGATCTTAACTGCTTCACCAACCACCCACCTCCAATGGACAATTACATTAATTTTTGTACTATAAAAGTGTTGAGCATGTTTTAAAATTTTTATTTATCTGTTTTCATTTTGTTTCAGTGGGAGAGAAAAGGGAAAACACTCCCCAAGTGCCCCTAACATCCAGGGCTGGGCCAGGTTGAACCTGGGGGCTCAAACTCAATCCGTGTACCTTACATGTGTGGAAGGGACACACGTATCTGAGCCAGCGCTTGCTGCCTCCCAGGATGCACACTGGCAGGAAGTCGGACTGGAAGCAGCAGAGCCAAGTCTCAAACCAGGCACTCTGATAATGGATGTGGGAGTACCAAGTGGCAGCTTCACCACTGTGTCAAATGACAACTCTGAATTTAAGAACAGAATATTGGATAATACCATTTATATAAAAATCTATGAAGTTCAAACTAGGACACAGTAAAAGAAAGATCTTTTGCCTGGAATGGGGTATGGGTTGAAAGAAGAGAAAGTGATGATGAAAGAGCTACAGACTCTTTTGGAGATGAGTCTGTAGAGAAGGGAAGAGTTGAGACACGAGAGAGATGGAAAATGAACGGAGTAAGGTCCCCAAGTAGCAAACGAAGATGGCGAAGATGGAGGGAAAGCTCAGCCTGCGGCCTTGTGAAGCACAGACAAGTCAACAGATTGTACTTGAAAGGGCTGCAGTGGCAAGGGAGTGCCCCCTGGGAGGCTCAGACTTCAGTCAAGGCAAGAAGCAGGGGTTTGAAATGAAGATTTAAGGGACTACAAGAGTTTATTTTTATTGCTTGGGGGAAATGTGGTTATAAAGAGCACAAAGAAATAGTTCAGGAAGAAAGGCAAATAACAAAAGTGGAAGAATAAAGCAGCGTGAGAAAAAGTTCTTAACCCATTGTGTCCCATCAGCCTGTGTATGAAGCAACTATAAAAAATAAATTGAGCAATAACTAGATCACTTTTTGTAACTTTATTATGGTTTTCAAATTCTATTGAGAAAAGTAAGAAGTAAATGATTAGTGGATTTGAAAATATTTTTAAATTCATTATGGAAATGACATAAATTTTACTATTGCAAGTTACTTTTTAAAATAAGATTTATTTATTTATTTTTAAAGATTTATTTTATTATTTGAAAGACAGAAGTATAGAGAGAGGTAGAGCCAGAGAGAGAGGTCTTCCATCCACTGGTTCACTCCCCAAATGACCACAACGGCCAAAGCTCAGCTGATCCAAAGCCAAGAGCTAGGAACTTCTTCCAGGTCTCCCATGAGTGTGCAGGGGCCCATGGACTTGGGCCATCTTCTACTGCTTTCCCAGGCCATAGCAAAGAACTGGATCAGAAGAGAAGCAGCCAGGACTCGAACAGGTGCCCATATGGGATACCGGCACTTCAGGTCAGGGCTTTAACCTGTTGCACCACAGTGCCAGCCCCAAGATTTATTTATTTATTTGAATGTCAAAGATAGGGAGAGAGAGAGATAGAGAGAGAGAGAGAGAGAGAGAATCTTCCATCCATTGGTTCACTCCCCAGATGGCCACAATGCCTGGGGCTGAGCCAGGCTGAAGCCAGGAACCAGGAGCTTCTTCCAGGGCTTCTATGTAGGTAGCAGGGGTTCAAGCATTTGGACCATCTTCCACTGCTTTTCCCAGGCCATTATCAGGGAGCTGGATCGGAAGTGGGTCATCCAGGACACAAACCACCTCCGGTATAAGATGCCAGCACTACAGGTGGCAGCTTTACCCACTATGCTACAATGCCAGCCCTAAAAGTTAGTTCTACTAAATGTTCAACTGAGCAAAAGATTATGTACCTAACTGTTATGTGATATAATGAGTGCATTCATGAAAGTATTTTCTAGAACTAGATTGCCATCTTATTTTGAAGAATGCACTACACTTCAAAATAACGATGTTTGAACATAGTTGTCCTATCAGTAGGACACTAGGACAAGGTATACTGCATAGTAATTTGTACTATACTGCACTGCTACTTGACAAACCCTAACATGTTGCTACTTGTTGACAAGTTTTGACTTGTGTGCTAAGTCTAAGGTAGTTCTACAAATACTTGAAATGTTAGAGAATTCACAATCCTATTTTTTGACAGGCTATTCACTAGTTATGAGTTTCTGGTACAAGTTTGAAACATTGGATTCCATTAGATTCAAATACAGGCATCGTGAGGGACAACAGACTAAACAAGTATCTTGTGAAAACAACCTCATAGTTGAAAAAACAAGCAACTGGGTTGTAAGATTACAGGCTTGCTACAGGAATGAAATTCTCATTGTAAAATGGTTGGATAATAGGTGTGTCAATGTTGGTACAAACTATGATACACTGATACCACTTGGCAAAGCTCCATAATGGAAAAAAGCAACAAAGAGAAAAAGTGGGATTCCACCATGGCTGAATAAGGAAAAGATATGCTGATTTTGACCAGGGGAAGATAACAGATGAAAGCCAGAGGAAGTGCATTCCCAGGGCAAAGTTGGAGAGAAGTTTGCACTGGAAATTCTACAGAGAGAACAGACTCCTTAGAGCAGCATGGACAGTACAAACATGCAGCAGCGAGCAAGGACACCACCCACGACATCTGCTGCGGGGGACCAGGGGGACCCATCTTCTGGGAGCCGGGTGAGAGCAGACTGCTGCAGCCCATGTCACTGCTGATCTTGCCTGAGGGAGAGCCTTGCAGACCACACAGACTTTGAGTCTGGCCTGGAGTGCTAGTGGGGAGCAGAGTACCCACCTAACCCTGTGAAGGAAGAGCACATTTCTTTCCCCCATTCCCCTACAAGCAACCAGCAGGGAGAAAGCACCATCTTAAAGAGAGTAGAAGTTGGGCTGGCACTGTGGCACAGCGGGTCAAAGCCCCGGCCTACAGTACCAGCATCCCATAAGAGTGTCAGTTCAAATCCCAGCTGCTCTACTTCTGATCCAGCTGTCCGCTGTGGCTTGGAAAAGTAGTGTCAACATTATGAAAGAATGTGAAGTCAGAAAATCACCTAGTAAAAGTGCAAAGGGAATCCAAAGTAAACAATAGGAATATTTATGGAAAAACGGCAGGGCGAAGTCATTACTTATGAATAATAACCTTGAATCTAAATGGCCTAATCCCCAATTAAAATATACAGACTGGCTAAATGTATTAAAAACAAGACCCATGTACTTGCTGCCTACAAGAAACACACCTCATCAACAAAAATATAAACAGGCTGAAAGTAAAAGGATGGAAAAAGATATTCCATGTTAACAGAAAGGAAAAATGGCAGTGTAGCCATCTTCATATCAGATAAAATATACTTTAACACAAAAACTGTTAAAAGAGATAAAGAAGGGCAATATGCAACAATTAAGGGAACATTTCAACAGGAAAATGTGACTACAGTAAATGTATATGTAGCCAGTGCCAGGGTCCCTGCCTATTTAAAAGAATTGTTAATGGACCTAAAAGGAAAAACAAGAACAAAGAAAACTCAGAATTTGTAGGAGGAAAGAAATAATTAAAATTAGAGAAGAAATAAAAATTGAAATAAAAAAGATGCAAAAGATCAGAAAAACAAAGGGAGGCAGGATACACAGCAGACTCATAGAATGGCAGATGTCCTAAACAGCACTATCAGCCCTTGAGGCATTCGGATCTGGCTGAAGAGCCCATGAGAGTATTGTAGGCATGGAAAGCCAAGACACTCTGGAAAAAAAAAAACCTAAATGAAAGATATCAGCAAGTGAGATCCCAGTGGGAATAACGGGGCCATCAAAGAAGGAGATACCTTTCTCTGAAGGGAGGTGAGAACTTCCACTTTGACTATGGCCTTGTCTAAATAAGATCAAAGTTGGCAAGCTCAGGGGGCTTCCATGGCCTTGGCAACTCATGACTAGAGCCTGGGGAGATTGCTGACGCCATAAACTAGAGTGTCAATTTGTTAAGTCAACAACATGAGTCACTGTTTACTTACTCCTCATGTAGGATCTCTGTCCTTAATGTGTAGTTCAGTGTGAATTAATGATATGACTAGTGCTCAAACAGTATTTGGCAATTTGTGTTCTGTGTGGGAGAAAACTGATGAAATCTTTACTTAACATATACTAAATTGATCTTCTGTATATAAAGATAATTGAAAATGAATCTTGATGTGAATGGAATGGGAGAGGGAGCGGGAGATGGGAGGGTTGTGGGTGGGTGGGAAGTTATTGGGGGGAAGCCATTGTAATCCATAAAATTGTACTTTGGAAATTTATATCTACTAAATAAAAGTTAAAAAAATTAAAAAATTGATACACCATTGTCCTAACCAAAAAATGCATATTAAGAAATCAGAGATTGAAAAGGAGATGTAACAATGGATACCCAAGAAACAAAAAGAAATCATCAGAAACTATTACAAACAGTTATATGCCATCAAATTGGAAAATGTAGAAAAATGTAGAAAAAATGGATAGATTTCTGAACATGCAATCTACCAAAAATTAAGTCATAAGGACATAGAAATCTAAACAGACTAATAATTAAAACAGAGACTGGGTCAATAATAAAGACTTTCCAAACTAAGAAAAGCCCAGGATCAGATGGCTTCACTGCTGAATTTTATAAAACATTTAAAGAAAAACCAATTCCAATTCTTCTCAAACTATTCAAAACAATTGAAAGAGAGGGAATCCTCCCAAAGAACTTCTATGAGGCCAGCATCGCCTTAATTCCGAAATCAGAAAAAGATATAACAAAGAGAACTATAGACCAATATCCCTGATGAACATAGTTTCAAGAAAACCTCAAAAAAAGCACCAGCTCTTTGAATCCATCAACATATCAGAAAGTTCACTCACTTGGAGCAAGTGGAATTTATCCCTGGTATGCAGGAGTGGTTCAACATAATCAATCAATAAATGTGATACATCACATAACAAACTGAAGAATAAGAGCCATAAAATTATCTCAATAGATGCAGAGAAAGCATTTGATAAAACACAACATCTTTTCATGATAAAAGTCTTAATCAAACTGGATATAGAGGGAACAAACTTCAACAGAATCAAGGCAATATATGACAAACCCGTAGCCAGTATCATGAAAGGGGCAAAAGCTGGAAGCATTCCCCTTAAGGTCTGGAACCAGACAAGGATGTCCACTTTCACCATTGCTATTCAATATAGTTCTGAACGTTTTAGCCAGAGCCATTAGGCAAGAAAAATAAATCAGAGGAATACAAATTGGAAGTAGAAAGTCAAGTTATCCCTGTTTGCAAATGATATGATTCTATATATAGGGGAACCAAAAGACTCCACAAAGAGACTATTGGAATTCACAAGAGAGTTTGGTAAAGTTGAGAGATATAAATCAACATAAAAAATCTACAGCCTTTATATACATAGGAAATGCTATGGCTGAGGAAAAATTTGTATGATCAATTCCATTCACAATAGCTATGAAAAATTTAAATGTCTTGGAATAAATTTAACAAATAATATGAATAGTCTTTACAAAAAAATTACAAAACATTAACTACAGAAATAGAAGAAAACACAAAAGATGGAAAAATTGTCCATGTTTGTGGATTGGGAGAATTAATATCAAAATATTCATACTACACAAAGAAAGGTACAGATTAAATGTGATCCCAATCAGAATACCAACATTCTTGAATCTAGAAAAATGATGCTAAAGTTAATATGGATACACAAGAAACCCTGAATAGCTAAAGCAATCTTAAACAACAAAAAGCAAAACCAGAAGATTCACAATGTCAGACTTCAAGCCATACTATAAGGCAGTTAAATCAAAACAGGCTGGTATTGGCACAAAATTAGACATGCAGAACAATGGAACAGAATAGAAACCAAAGAGATTAATTGACACATCTATAATCAACTAATCTTTGACAAATGAGCTAAAATCAATTCCTGGAGAAAGGACAGTCTCTTCAACAAACAGTACTGGGATTGGACCTATACATGCAGAAGAATGAAATCAGATCCCTACCTTACCTACCTTATACCTTATACAAAAGTCAGCTCACAGTACATCAAGAATCTGAATCTATGACCTGATAACATCAAATTACTAGAGAAAAACATCTAGGAAACACTGCAAGACATTGGCATAGGCAAAGACTTCTTATAAAAGACCCCAGAAGCACAAAGAATAAAGATAAAAGTAGACAAATGGTATTAACTAAAGCTAAGAAACTTCTCATTGCAAAGCAAACACTCAACAAAGTTAAGAGACAACCAACAGAATGGGAGAAAATATTTGCAAACTATGCAACTGATAAAGGATTGCTATCCAGAATCTGTGAAGAGCTCAAGAAACTCAATAACGATAAAACAATCCAGTTAAGAAATGGGCAAAGGACATGAACGGGTGATTTTCAAAGGGTAAATACAGATAATCTCCCATCCAAGTACTAACCAGGCCCGACCCTGCTTAGATTCCGAGATCAGACGAGATCGGGTGCGTTCAGGGTGGTATGGAAAATACCCTAGAAGCACAGGCAGGCAAAACCAAAATTAACATTTGGGATTGCATCAAATTGAGAAGATTCTGTACTGCAAAAGAAACAGTCAGGAAAGTGAAGAGGCAACCGACAGAATGGGAAAAAATATTTGCAAACTATACTACAGATAAAGGGTTGATAACCAGAATCTACAAAGAAATCAAGAAAATCCACAACAACAAAACAAACAACCCACTTAAGAGATGGGCCAAGGACCTCAAGAGACATTTTTCAAAAGAGGAAATCCAAATGGCCAACAGACACATGAAAAAATGTTCAAGATCACTAGCAATCAGAGAAATGCAAATCAAAACCACAATGAGGTTTCACCTCACCCCGGTTAGAATGGCTCACGTTCAGAAATCTACCAACAACAGATGCTGGAGAGGATGTGGGGGGAAAGGGACACTAACCCACTATTGGTGGGAATGCAAACTGGTTAAGCCACTATGGAAGTCAGTCTGGAGATTCCTCAGAAACCTGAATATAACCCTACCATTCATCCCAGTCATCCCACTCCTTGGAATTTACCCAAAGGAAATTAATTTGGCAAACAAAAAAGCCATCTGCACATTAATGTTTATTGCAGCTCAATTCACAATAGCTAAGACCTGGAACCAACCCAAATGCCCATCAACAGCAGACTGGATAAAGAAATTATAGGACATGTACTCCATAGAATACTATACAGCAGTAAGAAAGAATGAAACCCAGTCATTTGCAATTAGATGGAGGAATCCGGAAAACATCATGCTGAGTGAATTAAGCCAGTCCCTAAGAGACAAATATCATTTGTTTTCCCTGATCGGTGACAACTAACTGAGCACCAAAGGGAAAACTTGTTAAGGAAATGGACACTATAAGAAACAATGACCTGAACAGCTCTTGTCCTGACTCTAGATGTACAATGTAATACTTTATCTTTTTTAGTATTTTGTTGTTGTTGTTGTACTAGTACTAGCGGTTGAACTCTGTAATTAACACACAATTATTCTTAGGTGTTTAAATTTTAACTGAAAAGTGATCCCTGTTAAATGTAAGAGTGGGAATAAGAGAGGGAGGAGATGTACAATTTGGGACATGCTCAATCGGTCTTGCCCCAAATGGTGGAGTTAGAAATGTGCCAGGGGATTCCAATACAATCCCATCAAGGTGGCATGTACCAATGCCATCTCACTAGTTCAAGTGATCAAATTCAGTTCATAATTGATCACACTGATAGGTCTAAGAGTCAAAGGGATCACACAAACAAGTGTCTGCTAATACTAACTGATAGAATAAAAAAAAAGGGGGGGGGGAGAGAAGGATCCAACATGGGAAGCGGGATACACAGCAGACTCATAGAATGGCAGATGTCCTAAATAGCACTCTGGCCTCAGAATCAGCCCTTAAGGCATTTCAGATCTGGCTGAAGAGCCCATGAGAGTATTGTAGGCATGGAAAGCCAAGACACCATGGAAAAAAAAAAAGAAGACCTAAATGAGAGATCTCTTTGAGTGAGATCCCAGTGGAAAGAACGGGGCCATCAAAAATGGACGTACCTTTCTCTGAATGGAGGAGAGAACTTCCACTTTGACTATGACCCTGTCAGAATAAGATCAAAATCAGCGAACCCTAAAGGCTTCCATAGCCCTGGCAACTCATGACTAGAGCCTAGGGAGATTACTGACGCCATGAACAGGAGTTTCAAAATGTTAAATCAACAACAGGAGTCACTGTGTAGTTACATCTCATGTGGGATCTGTCCTTAATGTGTTGTCCAATGTGAAGTGATGCTATAACTAGTACTGAAACAGTATTTTGCACTTTGTGTTTCTGTGTGGGTGCAAACTGATGAAATCTTTACTTAGTATATACTGAATCGATCTTCTGTATATAAAGATAATTGAAAATGAATCTTTGTGTGAATGGAATGGGAGAGGGAGCGGGATATGGGAGGAGTGCCAGTGGGAGGGAAATTATGCGGGGGGGAACCAATGCAATCCATAAACTGTACTTTGGAAATTTATATTTCCTATATTAAAAATATAGAAGAGTCAATGTATCTCAATGTATGAGTATTTGTGATGATTTCAGTGGTTGGTTTCCAAATATTTCACTTCTTTTACAGTTTTTAAAAATGGTAATGCCTTTTGCCTCTCAAATAATTGATATGTCTAATATAATTGCATAAACTATTCCCAGATTTGTAAACAAAGATAAGAAAGATCTCATAAATTTGATGGATTTCAAGAGACATCTCTTTAGTATATCTAAAACAATGCATTGGGAAACCATCAGGAGGAAGACAGTCTCATAATTGAGACCTTCTACTGTCCAAGATGATAGAAGGTTTGACATGAGAAGTCATATTATACTCAAGAAATAAGAGCAATGATGATGTAAAAGTAAGTGATGTCATGCAAAACCAATAGCATGTTGTCAAAAATGTAATGTAACCTTTGTTATATATTTTTCTCTTTGTTGAATAGGTCATAGAAGTCACTTCTTTGTATAATATTTAATGTATGAAAAGATATTATATTTGCCCAATGTCCTATTTAGAAGATGGCATTTTATATATATATATATATACTATATATATAATATATATATTGTATATATATATACATATATATATGTATATACAATATACACTATATTATTCCAAAGTCCATCCCTACTCTACCCTTACATTCAATCATGAGTCAATCATCAGTTATGCCTCTTCAGGGTCTCAGGCACTTTCAGTATTTCTATCCCCCCAAACACTGCTCCAGTTCAGGCCACCATCACTTTTCCCACAGCATATGGATAAAATAGTGCTTTAGAGCTAATCGTCTGTAACTTGTCTTCTTCTAATGCATTCTTCACCAGGCAGCCATAGTTAATCTACTGTCATTTCCCCATGTTAGTCCATTGTGATAACCTTCTTCTGCTACAGCTTTAACTTCCCAGTAGGATGCACAAGAACATACTTGTTTGATCCTAACCTGTTGCTTGGCATTGTCCCCTGTAGTCTTCCATTGAAGGAAGTACAAGTTTCCTCAAAAGCCCAACTCCTCACTAACCTCAACTAGTTATGTTCCTCTTTAGAAGACAAGACATGAGAGTGACAAGAAGAGTTGGAAGTGCGAGCATTTTGCCTGACAGTTATGAGGCCAGTTGTGAATCCTATATCCCTTATCAGAATGCCTGGGTTTGAGTTCTGGCTCTGCTCCCAATTCCACCTTCCTGCTAGTGCACAACCTGGGAAGAGGCAGTGATTCTGGAAGTGGTTGGGTTCCTGCCACCAACATGAGGTACAAGGACTGACTTCATGGCTTCTGACTTTTGGATTGGCTCAACCCCAGCCATTCCGTGGAGTAAGCCAGAGGATGGAAACTTGCACTATTATCTATCTATCATCTACCTATTATCTATACCATCTACCTATCTGCCTACCTATCTTTGCCTTTCAAATAAATACACACATAAATTTTTAAAAAGAAGAGTTGGAAAGTGCCTTCACTTGTTATGGTATAAGTTTTTCCTGGGCCATCTTTGTGGCATGGTATGTTAAGCCACTGCCTGCAATACTGGCATCTCATACGGGCACTGGATCGTGTCCTGGCTGCTCTCCTTCTGATCCAGCTCCATCCTAATGCACCTGGGAAAGTAGCAGAAGGTGTCCCAAGTGCTTGAGCCCCTGCATCCACATTAGAGACTGAGAAGAAGCTACTTTCTCCTGGCTTCAGGCTGGCCCAGTACCAGCCATTGTGACCATTTGGGGAGTGAACCAGCAAATGGAAGCACTTGCTTGCCTGCTCTCTCTCTCCCTCCCTCTTTCTCTGTAACTCTGCCTTTCAAATAAATAGATAAATAAAGCTTTCTTTAAAAAAAAAGATTTTCCTGATAAAACTGACAAATTCACCATGGAGGCTATCCACATATAAAATAATGTCCATCATTGTTAAGCATTCAGAAGAACACTGGAGGTCATTGTAACTTCAACCTCTCTTTCCCAGGGAAAATGGTTTCAAAGCACAGAGGTAATCTGAACTTGTCAAATTGAAATTGGATTCCAAAAGGTCATAGTTCTATCAAAGAAGTTGAGAAATTCCTGTATAACTCAGTTGCCTCTTTCTGGTGACAGTTTTTTCTTAGTTCTGCAGAAGTCTTCTTTCCAAAAAAAAAAAAGCATCATTTCTGAGCCGTAGGAGCTTTTGTCACAACTTACATATAACACCTAATAACTCAGGGACAGTCAGTTTATCCTTTTGTTGATTCCTTACGGCTTCTTCAAAGCTCATCAAGCAGGTTTGGACAAAAAGCAACTATATTTTCGTGGTGCTGTAATTATTTGCTTCATTTTCCTTCTCAGTCATTTCAGATTAAAGATGAACATTCTTCTCTTCCCACTTTGAAACAGGACTTGATGTAAGGCCAATGTCTCAGCATCTTTCTTCTGACTGGCAGCAATGGCAGTTGTCTCATAGGCATATGTCTAAAAATTCTATCTCCTTCCTCTTCTACAAAGTCAAAGTCTCATTCACAATTTCTACATGTTTCAGGGAAACTGAAAAGTAACCAAAGCCTTTGATTATGAAAACCTCAATGTCACAGCAAAGCAAATCACACCCTTGTTAGTAGTCCTGAGCACGAGATGTGAGGACACTTAACAGACAAGATCTTTTCGTTTTCTTTATTAAGAGGTCTAGGGAGTGAATGGAATTTGCCAACATTTGTACCTGCACTATCTGCTGAATTTGCAGATAACTAAGTCTGGTTGTGTTTGTACTTGGGCAAGATGTCAAAAACCTTTTATTTGAAGCTATCTGATATTTCATTTAAGTCTTCATAGAAATCAAGAAGGTGATTCTTTTCAAATCCAAGTATCTCAGAGCAAGGAGGAATACTTCTATATTGCCATGATTCAACATGTCACTTGCTAAACTCCCTCATCCAGTTGTATGTGTCCTTCCATCTGTCACTAAAGTAAAGCTGCTTAGTCTTCCTTTTCACTAATGTCTGGGCCATGCTGGCATTGGTTTTGAGCTCATTATTTTCATGATCTTTACTCCCAAACTCTGCAGCATTATTTGTTACAGCTGTTCCACAGGGACAATACTGAGACTAGTGGTCAAGTCAAAATTGGCTATTCCTAAACATTTAGCTACGCTGGCTTTTGCATTTTCTAACAGCTCCATTCTATCTGCTACAGCATCAGTACCAAGGAGAATGGTTCTCTAATAATGATTCTGTCTTTTGTATCTACTCCACTTGGGCCTCATTCCTTTGCAATCATGGCCTCTACTCTAATATCAATGGCTCTACTCCTGACTTGTGTGTATTGATGGTCCTCCCCCAACTCAATGTTGTATGATTGTTCAGAATTTCTCTACAGACAGACCCCTCTACCCGCAAAAGATGAGTGGCTTTTCTCCCACTCTTGGCTGGGATCATGTCCCAAACAGTCCTCACAAGGGTCCAGAGACCCCCCTCATTTCCTCTCCTCTATGAAATCCTCTCATTGTGTGGTTAATGTCACTCTTAGGATCATTGGTTGCTATTCTCACCCTGTCTTTTATACTATAGTGTCTGTTTAGTTGTTTAAAGCAGGTGATAATGGAACAAACCAAGGCCTTCAGCAACACAGCGGTCAACCAAATGCTGCTTCAGGGATATGCTTGGCTCCCCACCCATGAGACAGCAGCTTGAGACATCGCCCCATGCCAGAGAAGAGTACCTCGTCGCCCCATGTCAGCAGGAAGTAGCTCTAAAGACAGATCATTGCCCTCTACCTCTCCTGGACTTTTGGGACTAATGTAATCCCATACAACTCCTGCTTTATAAAAAACAAAAGGGGGATGTTAGGAAAATAGTGCAGTTTTATTTATGGCGTGATCTACACCCTGACAACATCCTAGGCTCTAGCCCCCACCGCCATTGCTAGAAGCCAGGTGGCCACATGGCCCAACCACCAGTGTCAGGCTCCACCCTCATCCTAATGGGATTCACTGCTCTTGCTTCCCTGCCTGCCCTCTGGCAAAGTTTTAAAAGGACCTGTTCCTCAACACATGACTCTCTCTCGCTCTCTCTCACTCTTACTGTCTCTCTGCTCTCTCTTGGCTTATCTCTTGCTCCCCTCTCTCCTCTCCCTCTCTCTTGGCTCCTCTTCTCTGCTCTCCTCTCTTCTCTTGCTCGTCTTCTGCTTTTTTTCACCTGTTCTCACCTCGCTCTCTTGTCTCGCTCCTCTCCTCTCCCCTCTCTTCTCTCCTCACTAGCTCCTCACTCTCTCTCTCACTCTCTTTTTCCTTCTTTGCCCCTTCCCTCAGGTCTGCTGGGTTTTCCCCAGTGAACTCTTTCCCTTACTCCAGTGTCTGGTGTGTTTTGTGGTGGCCTTACACTCATCAGCCACAAATACCTGTAATCTTGCTCAGACTTGATAAATATATGCTGATGTTTAACAAAAAAGAACCAAGAATTTTGCTGCACTTTTTTATATTTATAGATGGGACGAAATCCAAGGAATCCACAAAAAATCTAAAAAATTGAATAATTTATTTTAATACAATCACAAACATGCGTACATAGCTGTAGCCTCACCTGTTAAAGAAAATTACTGTTAACATTTTGGCATATTGCCCTCCAATACTGTGTGTGCCAAAAATGTCATATTCTCCCTTATATTTGAGAGCTAAAATTAATAAAGAAAAAGAAATGCCTGTCTATATCAGTTTTGTTGAAAATACGGTGTTTGGTGAAATTTTGGTTTAAGTCTTTGTTAAACAAATTGATAGGAATTATATAAGCTGGTTTTAATGATTTTGTGACTATTTTAAAATCTACTTTCAGTGAAGTTGAACACTTTTCATCTGATTTCTGTGCATAGCTCTATTTTCCTGAGATAATATGGTCTTTTAATTTTTATTTGTTGAGTTCTTTATTTAGCAGAACTATTAAGCCTTTGACTATAATGCAAATTTAAAATATTTTATCTAGGGCTGGCGCTGTGGCACAGTGGGTTAACACCCTAGCCTCAAGTGCTGGTTTGAGACCTGGCTGCTCCACTTCCAATCCAGCTGTCTGCTATGGCCTGGGAAAGCAGTGGATGGCCAAAGTCCTTGGGCCCCTGCACTCATGTGGGAGACCCAGAAGAAGCTCTGGCTCCTGACTTTGGATCGATGCAGCTCCAGACACTGCAGCCAACTGGGGAGTGAACCAGCAGATGGAAGACCTCTCTCTCTCTCTGCCTCTCCTCTCTGTGTAACTCTGACTTTTGAATAAATAAATAATCTTTTAAAAAATGTTTTATCTCTAAAATAATAAGTAGAAGATTAAGTTGAAAAATATCTTTAATGAGAGGGGAGAGCAGCAAGATGGTGGAATAGGAAGGGAGCACACTGATAGTAAGGGAAGAGACAGTTTAATGAAAGTGGAGATACTACAGGTTCAAGGAAGAGCAGGGGAAGAAACAGTAAAGGAAACTCTTCCGGAACTAGTGATTCACAGTGGACCTGCATGGAGAGCGTGGGAGCCCAAGTTCGGGACACCAGTGGCAGAATCAACACACCAGCGCTGGAACGCGAGGTGAGCCAAACCTCAATAGCCCGAGACACCAGCGGGAAAGCAGAGACTAGAAGGAACGAGGCTTGAAACCCCGTGGGGAAAAGTTCACCAGGCTAACTAGGAGAGAGAGAGAGAGAGAGAAAAAAAAAAGTGACCGATACGGACACAAGTTTCTCTCTCTCTGCTCACCTCTCAAAGGCGAGCAAGACAAAGATCAGGCGCCATTTTGGACATATGTCATAAGCAGGGCGACCTCAGGTCTGTACCTGCCCTCAGCCAAGCAGAAACACCTGACTCGGGGTGGGGGGTGAAATAACAGGAGATTAGGACCTAGAGAATGTGTGGTGCTAATGAACTGAGACTGTGAAAAAAGAGACGGTGGGTGAGAGAACTCACAGAATTCAAGTGAGTACTCCCCAGAGGCGCTACAATTCAGTAACATTGGCAACCCAATGGGAGACTGCAGGAGAATTTGAGTCCACAACACAGATTCCCTGTGTCGTCCTTAGGAAAGAGCTTCCAATCTCTGGCTCCCATGGGTATATCATTCGCCTTCTAACTACCTTCAATTCCACTCAGCTGTGCGGAATTACTTCCCTTCTGAATCAAAAGAAAGAGAGAGAGAGAGAGAGAGAGAGAGAGAGAGAGAGAAAGGAAAGAAGGAAGGAAGGAAAGAAGGAAGGAAGGAAGAAAGAAAGAAAGAAAGAAAGAAAGAAAGAAAGAAAGAAAGAAAGGGAGAGATTTACCACGCCTAACCTGGGAATGTCACCGTTGGCCCACCCTTAACCCTGAGGAACCAAACAGAGCTCTCAGGCCACACCCATCTCAAGCCTCTAAGGCTCTATCAAAAGCAGACAGTCCACTTAATACAGTCATAGTATAACAAGAAAAAAACACCACAGCGAGGGAAGAAGAATCCAAAGAATATCTCCACAATGCCAAGCAACAAATTCAGAAACAGATGAAACAAGAAAAAGGAAGACATTATGACACCCCCAAATGAACAAGACACCCCAACCCAAGATTATGAAGATGATGAGATGGAAGAAATGCAAGATACGGATTTCAAAAAATTTATGATAAGAACACTTAGAAGTTTTAAAAACAAATGCTTGAGCCATGGAAATCCTTACTGGACAGGATAGAAAATCTCATTCGTGAAAATGAAATCTTAAGGAGGAATCAAAATGAAACACAAAAACTAGTAGAACAGGAAAGTGTGATAGTGAAGAGAAATCAAAATGAAATGAAGAACTCAATAGTACCAATGAAAAAACATTAGAGAGCCTTAAAAACAGAGTCAGTGAGACAGAAGAGAGAATATCGGACTTAGAAGACAGAGCACAAAAAGTTTACAGTCAAACCAAAGAAAAGAAGAGGAAATTAGAAATCTAAAAAATATTGTCAGGAATCTACAGGATACTATTTAAAAATCCAAATTCGGGTTCTAGGAGTTCCTGAAGGCATGGAGAGGGAGAAAGGATTAGAAGGCATTTTTAGTGAGATACTAGCAGAACATTTCCCAGGTTTGGAGAAGGACAGAGACATTCTAGTACAGGAAGCTCATATAACCCCTAATAAACATGACCAAAAGAGATCCTCACCACGACACATTGTAATAAAACACACTACAGTGAAACATAAAGAAAAGATCCTAAAATGTGCAAGAGAGAAATGCCAGATTACTCTCAGAGGATCTCCAATTAGACTCACAGCTGACTTCTCATCAGAAACCGTACAAGCTAGGAGAGAATGGCGAGATATAGCCCAGGTACTAAGAGAGAAAAACTGCCAGCCCAGAATATTATATCCTGCAAAGCTCTCATTTGTGAATGAAGGTGAAATAAAGACCTTTCATAGCAAACAGAAACTGAAAGAATTTGTCACCACTCGTCCAGCCCTGCAAAAGATGCTTAAAGATGTGCTACACACAGAAACTCAGAAACACGGTCATCAATATGAAAGAAGGTAAAGGAAGGAAACCTCACAGCAAAAGATCACAGGAAGCTCAAAGCATATATTATAAAATATCTTTGGGAAATGGCAGGGCAAAGTTACTACTTATCAATAGTCACATTGAATGTTAATGGCCTGAGCTGTCCTGTTAAAAGACACAGATTGGCTGATTGGGTTAAGGAACAAAACCCATCTATTTGCTGCTTACAGGAAACATATCTTTCCAACAAAGATGCACACAGACTGAAAGTGAAAGGCTGGAAAAAGATATACCATGCCAATAGAAATGACATAATTTTCAAAACTGTGATTTCTGGTGTTGGTTATACAAAAGCTATGAAATAAGATTCCCGAAAAAGTGGCTTAAATATTAAGTAGAAAAGATGTATGCAGACTGAAAGTCAAAGGTTGGAAAAAGGTATTCCATGCCAACAGAAACCAAAAAAGAGCTGGCGTAGCCATCTTAATATCAGACAAAATAAACTTTGGCAGAGTGGACAGTGAGAGAGAGAGAGACAGAGAGAAAGGTTTTCCTTTTTGCCATTGGTTCACCCTCCAATGGCCACTGCGGCTGGTGCATTGTGCTGATCTGAAGCCAGGAGCCAGGTGCTTCTCCTGGTCTCCCATGAGGGTGCAGGGCCCAAGGACTAGGGCCATCCTCCACTGCCTTCCTGGGCCATAGCAGAGAGCTGGCCTGGAAGAGGGGCAACCGGGATAGAATCCAGTGCCCTAACTGGGACTAGAACCCGGTGTGCCAGCGCAACATGGTGGAGGATTAACCTGTTAAGCCATGGTGCCGGCCCCCAAAATAAACTTTAACACAAAAACTGTTGAGAGACAAGGAGGGGCACTATATAATGATTAAGGGATCCATTCAACAGGAAGATATAACGATTATCAATATATATGCACCTAATTACAGTGCACCAGTTTATTTAAAAGACTTGTTAAGGGACTTAAAGGGAGACTTAGACCCCAATACAATAATTCTGGGGGACTTCAATACTCTACTCTCAGAGATAGACAGATCATCAGGACAGAAGATCAACAAGGAGAGAGTAGATTTAAACGACACTATAACCCAAATGGATCTAACAGATATCTACAGAACATTTCATCCTACACAGAAAGAATTTACATTCTTCTCAGCAGTACATGGAACCTTCTCTAGGATTGACCACATACTAGGCCATAAAGCAAGTCTCAGCAAATTTAAAAGAATTAGAATCATACCATGCAGCTTCTCTGACCACAAAGGAATGAAGTTGGAAATTGGCAACTCAGGAATCCCTAGAGCATATGCAAACACATGGAGATTGAACAACATGCTCCTGAATGAACAATGGGTCACAGAAGAAATTAAAAGAGAAATCAAAAATTTTCTGGAAGTAAGTGAGGATAACAGCACATCATACCAAAATCTATGGGATACAACAAAAGCAGTGTTAAGAGGAAAGTTTATATCAATAGGTGCCTACATCAAGAAATTGGGAAGACACCACATAAATGAGCTTTCAATGCATCTCAAGGATCTAGAAAATCTGCAGCAAACCAAACCCAAACCCAGCAGGAGAAGAGAAATAATTAAAATCAAAGAAGAAATCAACAGGATTGAATAAAAAAAAAATTACAAAAAATCAGCCAAACGAGGAGCTGGTTTTTTGAAAAAATAAACAAAATTGACACCCCATTGGCCCAACTAACTAAAAAAAGAAAAGACCCAAATCAATAAAATCAGAGATTAAAATGGAAACATAGCAACAGACACCATAGAAATAAAAAGAATCATCAGAAATTACTACAAGGACTTGTATGCCAGCAAACAGGGAAATCTATCAGAAATGGATAGATTTCTGAACACATGCAACCTACCTAAATTGAACCAGGAAGACACAGAAAACCTAAACAGACCGATAACTGAGACAGAAATGAAACAGTAATAAAGGCCCTCCCAACAAAGAAAAGCCCAGGACCAGATGTATTCACTGCTGAATTCTACCAGACATTTAAAGAAGAACTAACTACAATTCTTTTCAAACTATTCAAAACAATAGAAAAATAGGGAATCCTCCCAAATTCTTTCTATGAGGCCAGCATCACCTTAATTCCTAAGCTGGAAAAAGATGCAGCACTGAAAGAAAATTACAGACCCATATCCCTGATGAACATAGATGCAAAAATACTCAATGAAATTCTGGCCAACAAATTGCAACAACACATCAGAAAGATCATCCACCCAGACCAAGTGGGATTTATCCCTGGTATGCAGGGATGGTTCATCTTTTGCAAAACAATCAATGTGATACACCACATTAACAAACTGCAGAAGAAAAACCATATGATTCTGTCAATAGATGTAGAGAAAGCATTTGATAAAATACAACACCCTTTCATGATGAAAACTCTAAGCAAACTGGGTATGGAAGGAACATTCCTCAATACAATCAAAGCAATATATGAAAAACCCACGGCCAACATCCTATTGAATGGGGAAAAGTTGGAAGCATTTCCGCTGAGATCTGGTACCAGACAGGGATGCCCACTCTCACCACTGCTATTCAATATAGTTCTGGAAGTTTTAGCCAGAGCTATTAGGCAAGAAAAACAAATTAAAGGGATACAAATTGAGAAGGAAGAACTAAACTATCCTTCTTTGCACATGATATGATTCTTTATTTAGGGGATCCAAAGAACTCTACTAAGAGACTGTTGGAACTCACAGAAGAGTTTGCCAAAGTAGCAGGATATAAAATCAATGCACAAAAATCAACAGCCTTTGTATACACAGGCAATGCCACAGCTGAGGAAGAACTTCTAAGTTCAATCCCATTCTCAATAGCTACAAAAACAATCAAATACTTGGAATACATTTAACCAAGGACGTTAAAGATCTCTATGATGAAAATTATAAAACCTTAGAGAAAGAAATAGAAGAGGATACCAAAAAATGGAAAAATCTTCCATGCTCATGGATTGGAAGAATCAATATCATCAAAATGTCTATTCTCCCAAAAGAAATTTATAGATTTAATGCAATACCAATCAAAATACCAAAGACATTCCTCTCAGATCTGGAAAAAATGATACTGAAATTCATATGGAGACAGAGGAGACCTCAAATGGCTAAAGCAATCTTGTACAACAAAAACAAAGCCGGAAGCATCACAATACCAGATTTCTTTTTTTTTTAACTTTTATTTAATGAATATAAATTTCCAGTATACAGCTTATGGATTACAAGGGCTTCCCCTTCCCATAATTTCCCTCCCACCCGCAACCCTCCCCTCTCCCGCTCCCTCTCCCTTTCCATTCACATCAAGATTCATTTTCAATTCTATTTATATACAGAAGATCAATTTAGTATAAATACTTCAACAGTTTGCACCCACATAGAAACACAAAGTGAAACATACTGTTTGAGTACTAGTTATAGCATTAAATCAAAATGTACAGTACATTAAGGACAGAGATCCCACATCAGGAGCAAGCGCACAGTGGCTCCTGTTGTTGACCCAACAAATTGACACTCTAGTTTATGGCGCCAGTAACCACCCTAGGCTGTCGTCATGAATTGCCAAGGCTATGGAAGCCTTCCAAGTTCCCCGACTCTGATCATATTTAGACAAGGTCATAAAAGACAGGTTGAGGATAGTAACCAATGATCCTAAGAGTGGCCTTAACCAGGTCTGAACAATTATACAGCATTAAGTGGGGAAGAGGACCATCAGTACACACAGGTTGGGAGTAGAGCCATTGGTGGTAGAGTAGAGGTTATGATTACAAAGGAATGAGGCCCAAGTGGACTAGACAGGGTCTAGAACAAAGGACAGAGTCATTATTAGAGGAGCTAAGAAAGGTGCTGTCTAAGCTACAAGTAATTTTTCTGATTGAGAGGCAAATAGAACCTGATAGAAGGGGCTTGATAATAATCTGGTGGGCTTTAGGCCTTGTAAGTTAAGAGGCCCAGACCTATCTATCTCTTCACATGGGGTATATCCTAAGGGAGGTGTGAACCTCCTAGGGGAAGGCACTCTGTTGACTTTCATTACTTGGCTGGCCTGGGAGGAGAGCTGGCCAGGTAAAGGCAGGGGGCATCTCTAACAAGAAATTTACAGTTCTGCCTGCAATGTTGCTGACCCTACTTGGCCGTCCCCTCAACTGCAGTGGTCACTTTGGAAGTTGGGCTGAGTGAAGGGCTTTTCAGCTTGGAGCCAATAAGATCTGTGGCTCTGACCTGGGCATCCTTCGATTCCAGGGCAGGTCCATTTCCAGTGATCCAACTCTTGGCAGAGCAATACCAGATTTCAGGACATACTACAGGGCAGTTGTTATCAAAACAGCATGGTACTGGTACAGAAACAGATGGATAGACCAATGGAACAGAATAGAAACACCAGAAATCAATCCAAACATCTACAGCCAACTTATATTTGATCAAAGAACCAAAACGAACCCCTGGAATAAGGACAGTCTATTCAATAAATGGTTCTGGGAAAATTGGATTTCCACGTGCAGAAGCATGAAGCAAGACCCCTACCATTCACCTTACACAAAAATCCACTCAACATGGATTAAAAACTGAAACCTACAACCCGACACCATCAAATTATTCGAGAATATTGGAGAAACCCTGAAAGATATAGGTACCGGCAAAGGCTTCTTGGAAAAGACCCCAGAAGCACAGGCAGTCAAAGCCAAAATTAACATTTGGGATTGTTGGGTCAACGCCGTGGCTTAACAGGCTAATGCTCTGCCTTGTGGCGCCGGCACACCGGGTTCTAGTCCCGGTCGGGGTGCCGGATTCTGTCCCGGTTGCCCCTCTTCCAGGCCAGCTCTCTGCTATGGCCCGGGAAGGCAGTGGAGGATGGCACCCATATGGGAGACCATGAGAAGCACCTGGCTCCTGGCTTCGGATCAGTACAATGCGCCAGCCGCAGCGGCCATTGGAGGGTGAACCAACGGCAAAAAGGAAGACTTTTCTCTCTGTCTCTCTGTCTCACTATCCACTCTTCCTGTCAAAGAAAAAAAAAACATTTAGGATTGCATCAAATTGAGAAGTTTCTGTACTTACAAAGAAACAGTCACGAAAGTGAACAGGCAACCGACAGAATGGGAAAAAATGTTTGCAAACTGTGCAAGAGATAAAGGGCTGATAACCAGAATATACAAAGAAATCAAGAAACACCACAACATCAAAACAAACAACCCACTTAAGAGATGCGCCAAGGACCTCAATAGACATTTTTCAAAGGAAGAAATCCAAATGGCCAACAGACACATGAAAAAATGTTCAAAATCACTAGCAATCAGAGAAATGCAAATCAAAACCACAATGAGGTTTCACCTCACCCCGATTAGAATGGCTCACATTCAGAAATCTACCAACAATAGATGCTGGAGAGGATGTGGGGAAAAAGGGACACTAACCCACTGTTGGTGGGAATGCAAACTGGTTAAGCCACTATGGAAGTCAGTCTGGAGATTCCTCAGAAACCTGAACATAACCCTACCATACAACCCAGCCATCCCACTCCTTGGAATTTACCCAAAGGAAATTAATTTGGCAAATAAAAAAGCCATCTGCACATTAATGTTTATTGCAGCTCAATTCACAATAGCTAAGACCTGGAACCAACCCAAATGCCCATCAACAGTAGACTGGATATAGAAATTATGGGACATGCACTCTGTAAAATACTGTACAGCAGTAAGAAACAATGAAATCCGGTCATTTGCAACTAGATGGAGGAATCTGGAAAACATCATGCTGAGTGAATTAAGCCAGTCCCAAAGGGACAAATATCATATATTCTCCCTGATTGGCGACAACTAACTGAGCACCAAAGGGGAAACCTGTTGAAGTGAAATGAACACTATGGGAAACAGTGACTTGATAAGCCCTTGTCCTGACTGTTTATGTACATTTTAATACTTTATCCCTTTTAGTTTTTTTTTTTTTGTTCTAGTACTATTGGTTGAACTCTGTAATTAACACACATTGATTCTTAGGTGTTGAAATTTAACTGAAAAGTGATCCCTGTTAAATATAAGAGTGGAAAAAAAGAGGGAGGAGATGTACAATTTGGGACATACTCAATCGGACTTGCCCCAAATGGTGGAGTTAGAAGTGTGCCACGGTTTCCACTGCAATCCCATCAAGGTTGCTTGTACCAATGCCATCTCACTAGTCCAAGTGATCAATTTCAGTTCACAATTGATCACACTGATAGGTCTAAGAGTCAAGGGGATCACACAAACAAGACTAGTGTCTGCTAATACTAACTGATATAATAAAAAAGGGAGAGAACGATCCAGCATGGGAAGAGGGAGACACGGCAGACTCATAGAATGGCAGATGTCCTAAATAGCACTCTGGCCTCAGAATTAGCCCTTAAGGCATTTGGATCTGGCTGAAGAGCCCATGAGAGTATTGTAGGCATGGAAAACCAAGAACTCTGGCAAAAAGAAAAAAAAAAACCTAAATGAAAGATCTCTGTGAGTGAGATCCCAGTGGAAAGAACGGGGCCATCAAAGAAGGAGGTACCTTTATCTGAAGTGAGGAGAGAACTTCCACTTTGACTATGACCCTGTCTGAATAAGATTGAAGTTGGCAAACTCAAGAGGCTTCCATAGCCTTGGCAACTCATGACTAGAGCCTAGGGAGATTACTGAGGCCATAAACAACAGTGTCAATTTGTCAAGTCAACAACAGGAGTCACTGTATGCTTACTGCTCATGTAAGATCTCTGTCCTTAATGTGTTGTCCATTGTGAATTAATGCTATAACTGGTACTGAAACAGCATTTTACACTTTGTGTTTCTCTGTGGGTGCAAACTGATGAAATCTTTACTTAATATATACTAAATCGATCTTCTGTATATAAAGATAATTGAAAATGAATCTTTGGCACCCAGCTCCTGCCTTTGTATCAGCGTGGTGGCCATTGGAGGGTGAACCAATGGCAAAGGAAGACCATTCTCTCTGTCTCTGTCTCTACTGTCCACTCTGGGTGTCAAAAAAATATAAAAGAAAATGAATCTTTGTGTGAATGGAATGGTAGAGGGAGTGGGAGATGGGAGGTGTGTGAGTGGCAGGGAAGTTATGGGGGGGGGTAAAGCCATTGTAATCCATAAACTTATATTTACTAAATAAATCCATAAATTTATATTTACTAAATAAAAGTTAAAAAAATCTTTAATGAGCAAAAAAAAAAAAAGACTGTGAAACTTTAGTGTATGTGAGAACCAACAGCAAGGATTGTTACAACACAAACTTCCTGATTTCACAGACCTAGGTGGAGGCCAAGAATTTGCATTTCTAACAAGTTCCTTGGGTGGTGCTGATATTGTCCATACAGAAACCACATTTTTAGGGTGATTGCTAAACACTATGATTTAATCTCCTATTTTATACTCCATTAACATATTTAAAACCTTTTTCTATTGCTAGTCTTCAAAAATGTTATTTTAATAGATTTATAGATTTCCAAATCATTTTTGCCCAGAATTTATTTTTAAATTTTCATATCTTGCCAAGGCTCAAAAGAGGCAAAACATAGCTCCCTTTTTCTTTAAGTTATAATTCATTGCTATTTTATTGGGAATTACACTGAATCTGTAAATCATTTTGGACACTTTGGTAATATTAACTCTTCCAATCCATTTACATGGGAAGACATTTTTTGAGTCTTCAATTTTCTTCATTAATTTCTTGAATATTTCTTTGTTGAGGTCTTTCACATCTTTGGTTAGATTTATTTCAAGGTTTAATTTTTTATAGCTATTTTAAAAAGTGTTGTACCTTTTAAAAAAAAGAACACATTTATTTGACAGGCAGAGTTACAGAGAGAGGGAGAGACAGAGAGAGAGGTTTTCTATCTGCGGGTTCACTCCCCAAATGGCCACAAAGGCCAGAGTTGAGCTGATACGAAGCCAAGTGCCAGGAACTTCTTCTGGGTCTCCCACGTGGGCGCAGGAGCCCAGTGACTTGGACCATCTTCCACTGCTTTCCCAGGCCATTAGCAGAGAGCTGGATGGGAAGAGGAGACTATAGGTGCCCAGATAGTCAGTGGTTTTGGATAAAGTAGCATCCAGATGTGGGGAAGTGGACAACCTAATGATGGACCCTACAGTTAGGATGACTCGTGGACCTGACAATGGTCAAGGTAGCCTGCTCCCATGGAGACAGACTTGACTGCTGATGTTTCCTTGTGGCTGAAAGCAATAATGATCGCATTTCCTCTGTGGGCTGCCTGCCCCTTAGATGAGAAAAGGTGTTGGGAACACACAAACTCGCCTCCTGCTCTCCAATTTACACTGTGGAAGCTAGGGGAGGTGTTAGTGAAGGGGAGAGAGGCCCAGTGTGTGACTCTAGTGGGGCTCCCTGCATCCGGGAGCAAATTTCAGCAGCTGGGACAGCAGCCCCTACATGGCCACCCTCCCCTTCCTCTCCACAGACCCCACTCCCCTTAGCTCGAGGTATATCATCTCTTCTGGCCAACGGCCGTAGACAGTTTATAATGGATACGCACACACATCACGTTGAATCTGCCTCTGGTTATTTGAGTAGGGATAGTGCCTACAGATGTGGAGTTACTGGGCTGGTGACTTAAAGCTTTTCACAGACACTGTCCAATTATCTTCCAAAACAGATGCACACGTTTGCATTCCCACCACCAGTGAATCAACACATTGTACTGCGGTTGACTCTTGGCTACGTCAACCCAAGCAGATAAGTGCAGTGTTCAGAGACTACATCTTGCCTTTCAAGTCTCAGGGCTAGATCAGATGCAGGGGTGAAGACAGGCCAACCCACGTTGGTTATTCCTGCAAGGTGTCCAGTGCATAACAAATCTTCCCAGGCAGACAAATCAATTAATTCACAGGCTTTTATTGGGATTCTGTCCCAGGCGAGGTTCCCCAGTCCCAACAGAGCGGGGGCAGGGGAAGTCTTGTCAGAGGCTGGGAGGGCTCCTTTTGTAGATACAGGGCATGGGGCTTAAAGATTGAGGCAGGTCTGATCTTCACTGGTTGACTTTAGGCACCTGCAGGGACCTTGACAAGGACTTTTCTTCCCCGGAAGTACAGGAAGGGACTCTCCATTCCCGGAAGTATAGGCCTTCCTTCCATGCGGATCCCAAAGCTACCAATTCTGAGGTGAACGCCCTTCTCAGCTGCGGGTCCTCGAGAAATAGCAGGTATGAGAAAGGATCTCTGACCTCAGCTTTTGTACCTTGGATCACAAAATTTGCCAAAGGAAATGAGGAACACCTTTATCACCAGGGGCTAGAAATCTAGGCCAAAATGAATGGGTGCAGACAAAGGCACATCATAACCCCTGTTGGTGACTGTCACTTCACCCAGCTTGAGTCTCTGCGTCGTTTCTTCACAGAGGTATCATTTGCTTTGTCTAAAACGTGTAAGAGCTGTCTGCTCTGGCCTTTCTTTGGGTCTTATTCTCTTGTGAAGGTTCCCACATGCATGCATAAGTTTTATAAAATCTGCATGGTGTTCTCCTATTAATCTACTGTCAGTTCAGTTCCTGGGCCCAGCCGGAGACCTGAAGGTGTAGAGAGGTTTCTCCTCCCCGGCACAGGCCCAGGATTCACTGGCACCCTGCTTCTCAAGCTTGCGGGACCTCAGCTCCTTCACAGCTCTCGGCCTGGAGGCGGGCTCTGCTTATCATCCATTCATTCAGATTAACTTCCTGGACCCAGGGGTGGGCCTAGCAGGAAAGATCACAATGACTGGCAAAGCAGGCGGCTCCTTGGAACAGCCTAGAAAAATTCCTCCCTCCCCACTTGCAACACCCTCCTAAGCCTCCCAATTCCCCGCCTACTTGGTAGCCTTTTTGCCAATGCCAACGCCTTCCCAGCCATGATTGAAGATCTCCACCCAACACACCCAGAAATCAAATGGGAGGAGAAGAGGAAAACACACTACATACTTTCCTAGATACTAAATCTGATGGGCAACTCGAAGATCTTGCCCTCTAGAAAGAAACTTCTTTCAACAGCTAGGTGTGTGTGTGCCTTGTGCTGGGAAAAACAGAGTGAGTGGGACCCGGGAAATCACTGCCCCCTGGAGCCTATGAGAATATGAATCTTTGAGAGAGCCAGGGTTCAGAGAGCTCTCTGGACAGAGGCCACAGTGTGTGCAGAGGCCGCCCCTGGGGAGGAGCAGTGCACTGCCAGGAAGTGAAAGATCACCGTGAGTGGCACACGGAGGCCAAAGCAAGGCCACAGGAGGTGGCAGGGCCGACCATATGGAGGCCAGGAGACCATGTGCCAGGCTCTGAGGTGTACGCTAATGGCACCAGGAAACCCCTGCGCAGCCTTTGGCGGGGTGTAGACATCGGGATGGGCAGTGTCCCCAGCCCCACTCAGGTGTACATGCTGATCCTTCTGGCTCTATGAACACTGTGCTGTGAGGATTGTCAGAACGCTGAGAGCCGTGAGAGCCTGGCTTACTGGCCACGCTATCTTCACAACCAGAGCCAGAAGCCACGTTGGCTAAGAGACTGACATTACCGAACAGACACCCCTTGCCTTTAAGATTTGATTTCCCCAAGGCTAAATGCTAGACTTTGTAGTGTTTGTGATTAGGTATAACCTTGGTAGAGTCAAATCAGTTATGGCAGGGAATGACTTCTGGGCTCTGAGTAATAGCTTAGCTCTTTTACCCAGTCTGCTAACTCTTCAGCTACAGTCTTCATTCACGCCACCCAGTGCTTTTGTCAAGAACGTCCACAAAGACAGAGCTCAATGCTGAACGGCTGGGGACCTGCCTCCAGGTTGTCATGGAGCCTAAACTACGACGAGTTCACCAAACAGCACTTTCTCCACACTTCCTCCCAAGGGATTTTGGAAAAGTTCTTTTTGAAAGCAATATGAAAAGTTTTCTCTGTTGGGAACACCACAGAAGTGATACCTAAGAGCTACTAAATTGATTGCTTGGTTACTGGATCTGTCCATCTGGTACGCCTGAGCAAACGTACAAAGCAGGGGGTCTAACACAATCTGCCCCTAGCAAGACCTGCTGGCTGGCTCCTTCCGTTCCTCACTTCTTCAGGTGCTCAGAGCTCAGCCTTTGTAAGCTGTACCTGCACCGGCAGCTCAGCGTCCGGGAGTGTACATCTGAACTCCACTAGCTTACCTGCCTTGGAGGGAGCCCTATTCCCTCCTGTCCCATCCCTCCAGCTCCTGTGGGACACCCCAGTCTCCCAGACCAGTGGTCTAAGGCAATTCTTTTCCCTGGGTTACACTTTCTCTGTTTTTCTTTTTTAATATTTTTAACTGATTTTCATTTGTGCTTGAAAGAAAGAGAGAGAGACAGAGAGAGAGAGAGAGAGAGAGAGAGAGAGAGAGAGAGAGAGAGAAATGAGGTCTGCCATCCATTGGCTCATTCCAAAATGACCCCAACAAGTCAGAGTTGGGTCAGCTCAAAGCCAGGAACCAAGAGCTCCATCTGGGTCTCCCATCAGGTGTAGGAACCCGAGTACTTGGGCCACCATCTGCTGCCTCCCAAGGTGCACATTGGCAGGAAGCTGGATCAGAAGTCAGGGCAGCACTCAAACCCACACACTCTGATGTGGGATGAGAGCATCCCAACGAGCAGTAGCCTAATGCACTGCACCCCAATACCCACCCTGCTCTCTCCTTTCCTACAAGCACAGACTTCCTCTTGTTGGGGGCCAGTCTTGGGCCCAGTGAAGCCCGGGAGAAAGGGGAGGAGTGCCAGCTGGTGATGAGTTCCCGTGCTGAGCCTGCCCCAGCATTTCTCGCCCACGTGCTTACGTGACCCTCTGCTGGGACTCCATCTTCTCCCATTCCTGAGAGAAACCTCGCGTCTTCCTCCTGCCCTGCTCAAATCCAACCCTCTTAGAAAGCCTGCACTCACAGCCCCACTCGGCGTGATGCACTCCTCCTCCAAACCCCACACCAGCTGGGCATGCATATTTCAGGAGAGGCTCACCCAGACGGGCTTCTGAACTCCTGCCACAAACAACAAACCATTTGGCCACATGGAGCTGTGGTTCCCTCATCTGCAGATCTCACAGGAATGCTCTGAGCACCATCATCCCACTGTAAAGTGCGCTGCTCTCAAAAGCAAAGGCAACCCTCAGCATGACCTACACCTCTGGCCGCAGGTAGGTGCCCTTGCTTCTGCCCCTCGCCTCACCTCCACTGGGAGCTCCTTAGGTGACAAGCTGACTAATCCATCTGTAGAAACCCAAGCTCCAAGGGGAGCTGGAAAAACTGGAGTTCTGTAGAATTCTGTGCTGTTCAGCTTAGAATCCCGTATATGGTTGTCTGTATCTTAAATTAAGTTAGAAATTAAGCTCCTCAATCACACTAGCCTCCTCTCCAGTGCTCTAAAGCCACGTGTGGCTGGCGGCTGCCACTTTGGACAGTGCAGGTGTAAACATGTCCATCATCACAGAAATTTCTCATGAACGATGCCCGTTTAAGTGCTGACTGCAGTGGGGTACAGCTCAGACTTCCAGGTGCCAAACCCATCCCCATCTGATGCTCACCCCTGTGGGCAGGTGGAGTAGACAGAAGGTAATATCTGGAAACGCTTCCAAATGCTTCACTCTTAACAGGACAGACAGCGACAGATGTAGAAACCTGCCTCATTGTGCCACCTTGTGTCCAACTATTGACATTGCACATTCAACGTGAGAATGTAGATCCTGTGTCCCCGGTATCAGCAGAGGGAGGGCGCAGCCAGGGGCAGGGAGTCCCGGTTGAGCTGGCTGGCCAGGGCTGGCCCACCAACACCCTGCCACCGCAGCTGAAGACGTGAGTCGCACTGCACTGGCGCCAAGTAAAAGCACACTGTACATCTCCGACTTGCCTTCTCCCTGACAATGACTTCTACAGGGTATTTTCCAAGTACAGCAATTATTATCATGAAAGATAAAGATCACAGTGGGAGTAAAGGGGTTGCATTCATTCTGTTTTAGGATAAAGTCTGCGCAAAACTGCACCAAGGCAATAAACAACAAGCAGTTATTTGATAAAAACAATTTTGATAAAAAGCAAAGCAAGTGTTGTGATTGACAAGGGAAGAATAGCTGAGTGCATCTGAAGATGAAACAACTTTGACAAACCCGAGTGCTGCAAGTGTGTGTGGGGAGAGTGGACCTTAAAACCCTTGTCCCCAGGGCCGACGCCGTGGCTCACTTGGTTAATCCTCCACCTGCGGCACTGGCATCCCATATGGGCGCCGGGTTCTAGTCCCAGTTGCTCCCCTTCCAGTCCAGCTCTCTGCTGTGGCCCCAGAGTGCAGTGGAGGATGGCCCAAGTGCTTGGGCCTTGCACCCACATGGGAGACCAGGAGGAGGCTCCTGGCTCCTGGCTTCGGATGAGCACAGCGTGCTGGCCATTGCGGCCATCTTGGGGGGGTGAACCAACGGAAAGAAGACCTTTCTCTCTGTCTCTCTCTCTCTCACTGTCTGTAACTCTGTCAAATAAATAAATAAAAATCTTAAAAAAAAAACCCCTGTCCTTTGGGGAGTATGAGCCTCCAAAGAAAGAAAAAAAAAAGGAAAAAAAGAAAGTTCCTGAACCACAAGAAAAAATGGAGGAGGTGGAAGAGAGATGAAGGGGAAGACCTGCTCTGGAGCCTCAGCCAGGCCATGGTTTCCAACAAACAAGACTGCAGAAGGACCAAAAAAGATGGAAGCCCAGTTCAGGTGCTCCCTCGGCATCAGACGCCACGGGACGCCGGGATAAAGAAAGCACGTATTTCAGAGAGGGGGAAGGGCCGAGGGATGACACTTGCATTTATTGTGTAAATATCCTTAAAATCAAAAAAGTTTTGGAGCACAAAGTTCAGGTGAGGACTGTGGTTGCTTTTGGAATATAAGCGTAAGAATACTTAATGCCAAACTTGCCTTAGCACAGCTCACTTTGAGCATCCCTAATCTGAAATCCTGAACACTAAAAAATTGGAGACATTTACAAGGCCAACAGTGTCTCAGTAGGACATCCCATCTCAGAACCCTTTGACGGCAATGTTGTCACACGTTCTGTACAAAATCACCCTCATGTGCCCACCCTGGGGCCAGTGCTGTGGCGTAGTGGGCTAAGCCTCTGCCTGTAGCACCAGCATCCCATATTAGCTCCAGTTCTGATCCAGCTTTCTGCTATGGCCTGGGAAAGCAGTGGAAGATGGCCCAAGTCCTTGGGCCCCTGTGCCCACGTGGGAGACCCAGAAGAAGCTCCTGGCTCCTGTCCAGCTCCAGCCTTTGCAGCCACTTGGGTGTGAACCAGCAGATAGAAGGCCTCTCTCACTGTTTTTCTCTCTCTATCTATATTTCTTCCTCTCAAGTAAATAAAATCTTTTTAAACAAATCCCCTCAGGCTATACACACCAAGTTTACATAAAAAGTAAGTGAAGTTCATGCTTGGATTCAGATCTCAGTCCCTTCATGCCTCAGGTATTTATGGAGTCATTTCAAAATCCTGAGTGTTCCAGATAAGACATCCGCAACCTGCACTAAGCATCAGAACCTGCTAGTGATAATCCTGAAAGGAGCTCATCCTAATAGCAATAAGAAAGCGATGCTACTATAGTGACGCTGCTGTCATCCCATGAGAAAGAGGTATTAAAGTGATTTATCTGAGATGTTCATTATGAAACTTTGTTCACGGCTGGTTTACATGGCTTTTGAAATTTAATCTTCAAAACAAAAACTTCATAAAATGCTAATAAACTTTTAAAGATGAGTGTTGTCTTAGAAAAAGAAAGAAAGAAAAAAGCAAGAAAGCAAGAAAGAAAAAGAAATCCAGCAGGAAATGTGGGTTTACACAATGTAAACCCTTGAAGACTTTCTGAGTCACTGTCTTTCCATATCAAGGGCTTGTGAACCCACACACACACACACACACACACACACGTACACCTATACACACACACGCACACATACACACATGCACGCACACATATACAAATGCACACACGTGTGCACCCATACACACATGTACACACAGATACACGTGTGCACACATACACACATGCACACACATCCCACCATTCTCTGAACTTGCTCCCTAGAAGCCGTGGTGGCCTTGGTTACCGCCTTCCTGCCCACAAGCACAGAGCTGCGTGGCCTATGAAGTGTCACCCCCACCCCTCAGAAAGCTCTGCTCCGTTGAGATTTTCACTTGACTAGGATGGAGAGTCTTGGGGGTAGGGGGAGAATGGTTTGCTCAAAACAGTTTAAAAAACAAAAAGTGGAGAATCAAACGTGGCCTGACTGCCCCAAGTGCCAGGCTCTTTCTCTCCAAGGGAAGGGACCTTGTTCTGAGCCACGAGGGCCCCCAGCATCACATGAGCCAGTGAGAGGGGAGGGGCACACAGCACCAGTCTGTGCCCAGCATCCGTTTGCTGAGCAAGAATGAGCCTTGGAGGACAGAGGTCTGGGGTCTTCGAGAGTCACCAGAATGTGGGCTTCAAAGAGCACAGGAAACCAGACAAAGAGCCCCGGACAAAGACTTCGGGAGACTCGCAGCGAGTCGTAGCATTTGGGGGAGCATCAGAGTGTTTTGGGGAGTCACGGAGCTCCAGAGGAAGCTTCCAGAACTTTCAGAGCTGTCGGTAGCTTGCAGGTGTTCAGACAGAGGGAGAGATTGGGAGACTTACACAGAGAATTTGAAAAACAAAAAAATCAGAAGGTTGAGAGTAGGGGAAAGGTCAGATGGGGACACATTGGCTCCTACATGGCGGAACATTCTACACCTTGCTGCAAAATGACAAGCTTGGGGAGCCCCTCAGATTTCTACAGCTAACCTATGTGGGAGGGAGCAGAGAGAGGATGGACCCCTGGCTGTGTGCCTCTCTGCCCCCCGGGGAGGTGGGGTGGGAGCTGCTGGCGTGGGCCCTTGTCCTCCCCTTGTGGTCATGTCTTGTACTGCACATGCTGAAAGATCCACAGGGGTCTGTGTTAGGGCTCCCAAGCCAGGCCCTACTAGGTAACTCCCATGTGCCTCTCTCCCTCTCTGAATCCCCGCCCCTTGTTAAGTAGTTGTATTGTGAGGGCACAGTGACCGCCACCCACCACCGACAGCACCTCCCAGGGACCCTGCAGTGAGCAGCGGTGTACCGCTTTAATTTCCACTCCCTGAGATCTCGCAGTGTGTGAATGGCAGCGCTGTGGTCAAACCTGAGCCTGAGGAGAGCGGCAAGATGGCGGAATAGGCAGAGAGCAAACTATTGGTCCGGAGAGAGAGACAGGTGGATATAAGTGGAGATACTGCAGGATCAAGGAAGAATAGGGGATGAAACAGCATAGGAAACTCTTCCGGAACTAGTGATTCACAGTGGACCTGCGTGGAGAGCGTGGGAGCCCAAGTTCGGGACACCAGCAGCAGACTCAACGCACCAGCGCTGGAACGCGAGGTGAGCCGAACCACAATAGCCCGAGACACCAGCGGGCAAGCGGAAGGAGGAGGCTAGAGGGAACGAGGCTTGAAACTCCGTGGGGAAAAGTTCACCAGGCTAACTAGAAGAGAGAGAGGAAAAAAATAAAAAAAGCGACCGATACGGACACAAGTTTCTCTCTCTCCGCTCACCTCTCAAAGGCGAGCAAGACAGAGCAGGCGCCATTTTGGACATACGTCATAAGCAGGGCGACCTCAGGTCTGCACCAGCCCTGAGCCTAGCAGAAAAACCTGACTCTGGGGGGAGGGGTGAAATAACAGGAGATTAGCATCTAACTTGGCAACCCAGTGGGAGATTTCAGGAGAATTGGAGCCCACACTGAGGGCAGCAGAGATTCCCTGTGTGGTCCATGGGAAAGAGCTTCCGATCTCTGGCTCCTGTGGGTATATCATTTGCCTGCTAACTACCTCCAATTACGTTCAGCTGTGCGGAATTACTTCCCTTTTGAATCAAAAAAGAGAGAGATTTACCACACCTAACCTGGGAGTGTCATCTTTGACACACCCTCAGCCCTGAGGAACCAAACACAGCTCTCAGTCCACGCTCATCTCAAGCCTCTAAGGCACCACTGAAAGCAGACAGTACACTTAATATAGAGCCATAGTGTAACAAGAAAAAACACCACAGTGAAGAAACCAAATATCTCCAACATGCCAAACAACAAACGCAAAAACCAAGCTAACAAGAACAAGGAAGACACTATGACACCCCCAAATGAAAAAGACACCCCAATTCAAGATTATGAAGATGAGGAGATTGAAGAAATACAAGAAGCAGATCTCAAAAAATTGATAAGAACATTAAGAAGTTCTCAAAAACAAATTCTTGAACTACAGAAATCCTTAATGGACAAGGTAGAAAATCTCTCTCGTGAAAATGAAATATTAAGGAGGAATAAAAATGAAATGAAACAACTAGTGGAACAAGAAATGGTGATAGTGACGAGAAATCTTAATGAAATGAAGAATTCAATAGATCAAATGACAAACACATTAGAGAGTCTTAAAAACAGAATGGGCGAAGCAGAAGAGAGAATATCAGACTTAGAAGACAGAGAACAGGAAAGGAAACAATCAAATCAAAGAAAAGAAGAAGAAATCAGAAATCTAAAAAATACTGTCAGGAATCTACAGGATACTCTTAAAAAACCCAACATTCGAGTTCTAGGAGTACCTGAAGGCATGGAGAGAGAGAAAGGATTAGAAGGCCTCTTTAGTGAGATACTAGCAGAAAATTTCCCAGGTTTGGAGAAAGACAGAGACATCCTAATACAGGAAGCTCATAGAACCCCTAATAAACATGACCAAAAGAGATCCTCACCACGACACGTCGTAATCAAACTCACCACAGTGAAACACAAAGAAAAGATCCTAAAATGTGCAAGAGAGAAACGCCAGATTACTCTCAGAGGATCTCCAATTAGACTCACAGCTGACTTCTCTTCAGAAACCCTACAAGCTAGGAGAGAATGGCGAGACATAGCCCAGGTGCTAAGAGAGAAAAACTGCCAGCCCAGAATATTATATCCTGCAAAGCTCTCATTTATGAATGAAGGTGAAATAAAGACCTTTCACAGCAAACAGACATTGAAAGAATTTGTCGCCACTCGTCCAGCCCTGCAAAACATGCTTAAAGATGTGTTACATACAGAAACACAGAAACACGGTCACCAATATGAAAGAAGGTAAAGGTAGGAAACCTCACACCAAAAGATCACAGGAATCTCAAACCATATATTAGAAAGTATCTTTGGCTAATGGCAGGGCAAAGTTACTCCTTCTCAATAGTCACATTGAATGTTAATGGCTTGAACTGTCCAGTTAAAAGACACCGATTGGCTGATTGGGTTAAGGAACAAAACCCATCCTTTTGCTGCTTACAAGAAACCCATCTATCCAACAATGATCCATACAGGCTGAGAGTGAAAGGCTGGAAAAAGATATACCACGCCAACAGAAATGAAAAGAGAGCGGGCGTAGCCATCTTAATATCGGACAACATAAACTTTACCACAAAAACTGTTAGGAGAGACAAAGAGGGGCACTATTTAATGATTAAGGGATCCATTCAACAGGAAGATATAACGATTATCAACGTATATGCACCTAATTACAGGGCACCAGCTTATTTAAAAGACTTGTTAAGGGACTTAAAGGGAGACTTAGACCCCAATACAATAGTACTGGGGGACTTCAATACTCCACTCTCAGAGATAGACAGATCAACAGGACAGAAGATCAACAAGGAGACAGTAGATTTAAACGACACTATAGCCCAAATGGATCTAACAGATATCTACAGAACATTTCATCCTACACAGAAAGAATTTACATTCTTCTCAGCAGTACATGGAACCCTCTCTAGGATTGACCACATACTAGGCCATAAAGCAAGTCTCAGCAAATTCAAAAGAATTAGAATCATACCATGCAGCTTCTCAGACCACAAAGGAATGAAATTGGAAATTAGCAACTCAGGAATCCCTAGAGCACGTGCAAACACATGGAGATTGAACAACATGCTCCTGAATGAACAATGGGTCATAGAAGAAATTAAAAGAGAAATCAAAAATTTTCTGGAAGTAAATGAGGATAACAGCACAACATACCAAAACCTATGGGATACAACAAAAGCAGTGTTAAGAGGAAAGTTTATATCAATAGGTGCCTACATCAAGAAATTGGAGAGGCACCAAATAGATGAGCTTTCAAGTCATCTCAAGGATCTAGAAAATCTGCAGCAAACCAAACCCAAACCCAGTAGGAGAAGAGAAATAATTAAAATCAGAGAAGAAATCAACAGGATTGAATCCAAAAAAACATTACAAAAAATCAGCCAAACGAGGAGCTGGTTTTTTGAAAAAATAAACAAAATTGACACCCCATTGGCCCAACTAACTAAAAAAAGAAGAGAAAAGACCCAAATCAATAGGATCAGAGATGAAATGGGAAACGTAACAACAGACGCCACAGAAATAAAAAGAATCATCAGAAATTACTACAAGGACTTGTATGCCAGCAAACAGGGAAATCTATCAGAAATGGACAGATTCTTGGACACATACAACCTCCCTAAATTGAGCCAGGAAGACATAGAAAACCTAAACAGACCAATAACTGACACAGAAATTGAAACAGTAATAAAGGCCCTCCCAACAAAGAAAAGCCCAGGGCCAGATGGATTCACTGCTGAGTTCTACCAGACATTTAGAGAAGAACTAACTCCAATTCTTCTCAAACTATTCAGAGCAATCGAAAAAGAGGGAATCCTCCCAAATTCTTTCTATGAAGCCACCATCACCTTAATTCCTAAGCCAGAAAGAGATGCAACATTGAAAGAGAATTACAGACCAATATCCCTGATGAACATAGATGCAAAAATACTCAATAAAATTCTGGCCAATAGAATGCAACAACACATCAGAAAGATCATCCACCCAGACCAAGTGGGATTCATCCCCGGTATGCAGGGATGGTTCAACATTCGCAAAACAATCAACGTAATACACTACATTAACAGACTGCAGAAGAAAAACCATATGATTCTCTCAATAGACGCAGAGAAAGCATTTGATAAAATACAACACCCTTTCATGATGAAAACTCTAAGCAAACTGGGTATGGAAGGAACATTCCTTAATACAATCAAAGCAATATATGAAAAACCCACGGCCAACATCCTATTGAATGGGGAAAAGTTGGAAGCATTTCCACTGAAATCTGGTACCAGACAGGGATGCCCTCTCTCACCACTGCTATTCAATATAGTTCTGGAAGTTTTGGCCAGAGCTATTAGGCAAGAAAAAGAAATTAAAGGGATACAAATTGGGAAGGACGAACTCAAACTATCCCTCTTTGCAGATGATATGATTCTTTATTTAGGGGACCCAAAGAACTCTACTAAGAGACTGCTGGAACTCATCGAAGAGTTTGGCAAAGTAGCAGGATATAAAATCAATGCACAAAAATCAACAGCCTTTGTATACACAGGCAATGCCACGGCTGAGGAAGAACTTCTAAAATCAATCCCATTCACAATAGCTACAAAAACAATCAAATACCTTGGAATAAACTTAACCAAAGACGTTAAAGATCTCTACGATGAAAACTACAAAACCTTACAGAAAGAAATAGAAGAGGATACCAAAAAATGGAGAAATCTTCCATGCTCATGGATTGGAAGAATCAATATCATCAAAATGTCTATTCTCCCAAAAGCAATTTATACATTCAATGCAATACCCATCAAGATCCCGAAGACCTTCTTCTCAGATCTGGAAAAAATGATGCTGAAATTCATATGGAGACATAGAAGACCTCGAATAGCCAAAGCAATCCTGTACAACAAAAACAAAGCCGGAGGCATCACAATACCTGATTTTAGGACATACTACAGGGCAGTTGTTATCAAAACAGCATGGTACTGGTACAGAAACAGATGGATAGACCAATGGAACAGAATAGAAACACCAGAAATCAATCCAAACATCTACAGCCAACTTATATTTGACCAAAGATCCAAATCTAATCCCTGGAATAAGGACAGTCTATTCAATAAATGGTGCTGGGAAAATTGGATTTCCACGTGCAGAAGCTTGAAACAAGACCCATACCTATCACCTTACACAAAAATCCACTCAACATGGATTAAAGACTTAAATCTACGACCCGAAACCATCAAATTATTAGAGAGCATTGGAGAAACCCTGCAAGATATAGGCACAGGCAAAGACTTCCTGGAAAATACTCCAACAGCACAGGCAGTCAAAACCAAAATTAACATTTGGGATTGTATCAAATTGAGAAGTTTCTGTACTTCAAAAGAAACAGTCAGGAAAGTGAAGAGGCAACCAACAGAATGGGAAAAAATATTCGCAAACTATACTACAGATAAAGGATTGATAACCAGAATCTACAAAGAAATCAAGAAAATCCACAACAACAAAACAAACAACCCACTTAAGAGATGGGCCAAGGACCTCAATAGACATTTTTCGAAAGAGGAAATCCAAATGGCCAACAGACACATGAAAAAATGTTCAAGATCACTAGCAATCAGAGAAATGCAAATCAAAACCACAATGAGGTTCCATCTCACCCCGGTTAGAATGGCTCACATTCAGAAATCTACCAACAATAGATGCTGGAGAGGATGTGGGGAAAAAGGGACACTAACTCACTGTTGGTGGGAATGCAAACTGGTTAAGCCACTATGGAAGTCTGTCTGGAGATTCCTCAGAAACCTGAACATAACCCTACCATACAACCCAGCCATCCCACTCCTTGGAATTTACCCAAAGGAAATTAATTTGGCAAATAAAAAAGCCATCTGCACATTAATGTTTATTGCAGCTCAATTCACAATAGCTAAGACCTGGAACCAACCCAAATGCCCATCAACAGTAGACTGGATAAAGAAATTATGGGACATGTACTCCATAGAATACTATACAGCAGTAAGAAACAATGAAACCCGGTCATTTGCAACAAGATGGAGCAATCTGGAAAACATCATGCTGAGTGAATTAAGCCAGTCCCAAAGAGAAAAATATCATTTGTTTTCCCTGATCGGTGACAACTGAGCGCCAAAGGGGAAACCTGTTAAGTGAAATGGACACTATAAGCAACAATGAACTGATCAGCTCCTGTCCTGACTTTAGATGTACAATGTAATAATTTATCCTTTTTAGTATTTGTTGTTGTTGTTGTGGTTCTAGTACTATTGGTTGAACTCAGTAATTAACACACAATTATTCTTAGGTGTTTAAATTTTAACTGAAAAGTGATCCCTGTTAAATCTAAGAGTGGAAAAAGAGAGGGAGGAGATGAAGAGCTATGGGTTATTTAACTATGTGCTTATTTTCAAAGACTTGAATAATCACCTTGTAACAATGATCAGATTTGGTCTATGTTATGTCATGATTTTAAGGAATCTTATTTCAACCAGATATTTTGGATTTTGATATTGGTCTATTATGCTATGTTATATGTGCGCACATATTGTATGTCCACATGGGGAAATTTTATTAAGAGTTTTATTTTAAATGGCTTTTAGATAAGATTGTCCATAAATTTAAGCTGCTAAAATCAATCAAAGATACATTTTAATTTGTATGACCTGAATCTGTGTATCAAATGTTTTAAACTTGTTGGTAGAAAGAAACTAAAAACAATTTATATGGTTGTGCTTAAGTTTACTGGTTAAACAAACTACACCATGTTAGATATTTAAGAGGTGTTTTCAAATACAGGATTCTTAAAATTTATAGAAGGCATTGGACCTTCTGGTAAATGTTTTATTAAGTTCTTATCTAAGGGTTGAAACGGTTTGCTAAGTATTCATGTAATATTGCTATTGTCAGCAAGTGATCTAGGACTTGCTCCCTCATTTCTCTATTCTAAGCCCAACTTGTTCTTTCACTTCTCTATTCTCTTCAAGGTAGGGAACTAATTCTATTATGAAGGAATCTGTGGGACGCACAATTTAATCTTTAGACCTTATAAGAGATGGCTGACATTTTTCTGTAATAGCATAGCCAAAATAAGAACTTAACTAATAATCTCATAGCTAGATTCACATCGCCATCAGCGAAGTATACAGTAAGTAGAAAAAAAAAAAACCTCCCTTTCAGACCAAAGGGAAAGAAAGTTTTAAAGTGAGAATATAATTTTCCTCATGGGCATTGTCTACCTTAGAAAAACTACTACAGAACATGCCTGTGACTATAGACTTGTAGTTCAGGCCACCGAAGATTAAAGATGGGACACGGGCACTCCCTTGACTTGCATCCTCTGGTCTGCTTTAACACAAACCAGGAGGAGGGGAAAGCTAGGCATCAGAAACAATGGGTGGCAGGCCTATTAATGGCTGATCTGTGCAGTGATCTGCCCTCAAGGAGACCCAACAGGCCAGTCCACTGCAGTGGCTTTCAATGTGGTAAGCCTGGGCTTCAGCAGAAGTCAGCTTGTGAAGAGCCCTGGCAGCTCTGCCAAGAGTTGGATCACTGGAAATGGACCTGCCCTGGAGTCGAAGGATGCCCAGGTCAGAGCCACAGATCTTATTGGCTCCAAGCTGAAAAGCCCTTCACTCAGCCCAACTTCCAAAGTGACCTCTGCAGCTGAGGGGACGGCCAAGTAGGGTCAGCAACATTGCAGGCAGAACTGTAAATTTCTTGTTAGAGATGCCCCCTGCCTTTACCTGGCCAGCTCTCCTCCCAGGCCAGCCAAGTAATGAAAGTCAACAGAGTGCCTTCCCCTAGGAGGTTCACACCTCCCTTAGGATATACCCCATGTGAAGAGATAGATAGGTCTGGGCCTCTGAATTTACAAGGCCTAAAGCCCACCAGATTATTATCAAGCCCCTTCTATCAGGTTCTATTTGCCTCTCAACCAGAAAAATTACTTGTAGCTTAGATAGCACCTTTCTTAGCTCCTCTAATAATGACTCTGTCCTTTGTTCTAGACCCTGTCTAGCGTACTTGGGCCTCACTCCTTTGTAATCATAACCTCTACTCTACCACCAATGGCTCTACTCCCAACCAGTGTGTACTGATGGTCCTCTTCCCCACTTAATGCTGTATAATTGTTCAGACCTGGTTAAGGCCACTCTTAGGATCATTGGTTACTATCCTCACCCTGTCTTTTATGACCTTGTCTAAATATGATCAGAGTCGGGGAACTTGGAAGGCTTCCATAGCCTTGGCAACTCATGACGACAGCCTAGGGTGGTTACTGGCGCCATAAACTAGAGTGTCAATTTGTTGGGTCAACAACAGGAGCCACTGTGCACTTGCTCCTGATGTGGGATCTCTGTCCTTGATGTACTGTACATTTTGATTTAATGCTATAACTAGTACTCAAACAGTATGTTTCACTTTGTGTTTCTATGTGGGTGCAAACTGTTGAAGTATTTTATACTAAATTGATCTTCTGTATATAAATAGAATTGAAAATGAATCTTGATGTGAATGGAAGGGGAGAGGGAGCGGGAGAGGGGAGGGTTGCGGGTGGGAGGGAAGTTGTGGGAAGGGGAAGCCATTGTAATCCATAAGCTGTATACTGGAAATTTATATTCATTAAATAAAAGTTAAAAAAAATAAAATAAAATAAAAAATACTATGTCATGCCACCCAAAAAAAAAAAAAAAAAACCTGAGCCTGTCTCCTCTCAGACCCTCACCCTCTCCCCTGCTCCTGAGCCTCCTGGGGATTCAGTCTCCACCTTGTGTTCCCCGTCAAAGACCAGCCCCAGGCTTGATGCGCAGTTGAAGTTTACTGAGTGCTGATGGTTAAAAGCTAATTGATGACTGATTGGTGATTTTTTAAAGCAGTTTTAGTGCCTGAGTGGAGCCAGTGGCAGACTGGATGCCCATCCCAGGGCATGCCAGATGGTTTCCCTTGAACCTGACAGCCTTGATGTGGCCATGGGGACTAGCTCACCACCACTTGCCGCATGCCACCAGGGAGAATGTCCCCACCACGGTGGCCGCCTCAGGAGGCAGGGATGATTCCTGCATGGAAGGGCAAGGAGGAACAGCCTAATCAGAGCTCAGAGGCTTTGCCAAAGGGACTCCAACCGCGCAAGCTGTGCAGGCCTCACAAGCTGCAGCTCTCGCCCTCCCAGCTGGGTGCATCTCCCAGCCGCCGCGCCTGGGCCTCAGCTCTCCTCTCTTCTGGAACGGCTGGGGAAGGCACCTGTTACATGGTACTCAACCACGCAGCCAAAACCAAGACACAGAGTGCCGTTTCAACCCCGTGTACCATACATTATCTCATTTAAGTTCCCGAAGTCTGTAAGTAGACGGTGCCATCTCATCTTGCAGGTGCAGGATCCCAGGCTCAGTGGGCACCTGCGTGCAGCTCTTGAGCAGCCGGAACGGGACTCACAGCCCCAGCCCACGTGAAGGCATGGCGGCTCCACGGAGCTGCCTGCCAGCCCCTGGCCAAACACACAGGATCCCAGACTCCTGCTGGGAGCTCAGGAAACAAGCCGGCATCCCCGGGGCACTCACTCTGCGGTTTATAAAACATTTCCCAGTCACTCTTTCATGTCATCCACCCATCAGCCTGTGAGATAGAGGCTATCTCTGTTTATAGAGGGGACAAGGAGGCGTAGAGGTCTCCAGGCCTTTGCTTTGCCACTGCCAGGGCGTGAAGGAGCCTGCACGAGCCGGGGCTGCTCTGACTGGGGTTTGTACACTCAACTCTACCCCGCTGTGTCTCCCTACACAAGCCACAGATGGCACGTGTGTGTGCACATGTGTGAGTGTGACTGTGATGTCACGCCTGCACGTGGCCTGTGGCCCGCCACGAGGACTTCCCAGGCCCCAGCATGTGTGGTTCCTAGCAGCAGCCAGCCTCTCTTCCTGCTGTTTCGTATGTGTGCACATGCACGTGTGTGTCACTTTATCTTTCCTGCTTTATTGTCGCACAATTGACAAGTAGAAATTGTTCATATGTTGATTGTGCAGGGAGGACCCCAACAGGGCCGATTAGCAAACATCACGGAGTCACCATTCTGTGTGCGTGCTGAGCACACGCGTGAACCTCAGCTCTCCCACGCAGTATCGTTGACCATGGCCACGAGCTCTGGGGCCCCAGAACTGAAAACCGTCTCCTCCTTCCGCCTTGAGAAACCTGTTTGCCCAGGTGTACGTGGGAGCACGGCTGCCGGCGGCGGTGGCACCGGCCCCTAACTATCACCATAGTCTTCCGTGCATACCTGGCCCTGGTGGCCTCGGGAGCTCTGAGCCCAGAGCGGACTCTCAGTTCTACAGGATCACGTCCCAGGTCAGCTAGCAAGGACAGAGGCTGTCCCTCAGAACCCCAGGCCCAGTGGGCTGGGCTGAGGTTTCAGGGCCCCTCCTGCCGCCTCAGCCAGGGGCGGAACCCAGACTCACCTGCAGCCCTACCTGAGCTGTCGGAGCAGCTGTCAGAGGCCAGGCAGAGCCACCTGCGAGTGGGAGCTGCTGTCGGGAGCCTCAGGTGTGGGGACCAGGCCCAGGAGGTCTGGCTCAGGCCAGGCGGTGCAGGTAGGGGTCGTCCAGTCTGGCAGGGAGAAATTTCCAGTGGCTAGAATGTGTAATTCTCCTTGCTCTCCTCCATGCCCGGTCTCGGTCGCCATCTGTCTCCGTCTTACCCTCCTACATAATAATCTTTCCTCTTTCCTGCCCACCTGAGGTCTCCACCTTCCCCAGGTGCGATCTGGACATGGGCACACTCCAGATGCCAGGGTCCTTGGGGCTGGGGAGGGGGCACAGGAGCAGCCAGCTGGTGCCCGTCCCCAGTGGGACCCAGCTCTGCCTATCTTCCAGCCCCATGCAGGGAGCACACACGCTGTCTCCACAGGGCTGGGCTGCCATGGCCTTGGATTCTTGGGGGATGGTGACCCCTGGAGTTGTGCAGTGGCACAGCCTGAGACAGAGCCTGGCAGGAGTAAGCCGAGTGAGTGAGTGGCAGGAACTCCGTGGGGTTGGAGTTGAGCTGAGGGGAGCTGAGCGCAGGTGTATGGAGAAGACTCGTCCTCTCTGGGCCCTGCAGGCTGATGGGTGGAGTGGGGCAGGGGCCAAGGTGGCCAGGAGGATGGGGCAAGTGGAGGCTGGGGTGGCAGTGGTGGGCCTGGCAGGAGGTCTACAACGGGGGCCCGGGCCCAGGGGACTCCTGCCAGGGAATCTTTGTGCCACTGGAGAGGGCAACTCAGAGCTAATTTCCTCTCCCCCCAAGGAGGGACACCCCCTCAGGCTCTCTCCCTAGACACAGGACCAGCAGAGAGGGGACGGTGGTTAGTCAAGGTTTGGGAGCCGGATAAGTGCAGATTGAAAACCCACGCAGGCCACAGCAACTGGCCAGTGAGCCCCGCTTCCTCCCTAAGAGCGGGAGCAATAGCGCCAACTCACACGAGTGCTCTGACCCCAGAGATCATCTCGTGACATGCCCCATTGGATGGTTCTGGAACATTCTGGTGAACAGTAGCGTCCTGTTCCAGGAGCGCTGTTCTGGAAGAGGGCTGTCAGCAGGGACACTGGCCGAGAGTGGTTTTTCAGGAAGAACTTGCCGGCTGTCGGGCTGGAGGCCAACCACAGGGACCTGGAAGCTGCCCAGGGTTGTTCTCGGGGTTGGCAGTGCCAGTGGGAGACTGTGGAGGAGCCGTGGGCAGCGGTACAAAGGGGGACTTTCTTTCCATACAAGAGTGATGTGGGATGAATAGCCAGGCGGGTCTGTAAGGCCCAGATGTCACTCTATCCTACTTGTCCGTCAAAATGCCCCCTTTCCCAGGATGCACCTGGGACCTAACAGAGGATACCATGAAAATATGGAAATGCTCCATGTGGAACGTGTGGAGGTGTCACGAAGTTCCCAGGTGGCTTCACACCTGTAGAGAGATCACTCTCTAGGCTCACCCCACCTCATTAAAGTGAAAACTGTCTGGAGAGGCACCCTGTCAGCGTAGCTGCACAGGTGCAAGCTCCCTCTCTCCCCCACCCCTCCGTCCCTCAGGCAATCCTCTGGCCACTGCCCACTGGTGACAGGTGTTTCTGCATATGGGGCTGCCCACGCTCATGTGTGTATGTGTGTTCACTTTCTTGCATTTGGAATAAATTGTGTGACCACTTTGTGCACTGAGAATGCTTGTCTAATGGGAGGCAGGAAGCCGGACTAACAATCGAAGCATTCTTAGCCACTCAAAAACTCCTCCAGTAGCATGGATCTTCCAGTAGCTGACGCCCTATGCTCGGGACCTCACCATGAAGGCTTTATTCCCTTAGCCAAAGGCCCCCAGCCAGTGGCCATGCCAGGGCCTGTGGGCCTGGAAGTGACCCGAGGCTGCTTCTCACCCCACAGCCCTGTGCGGTGAACGAGCACTTGCAGGCACAGGGAGCTGGCTGAGGGGAAGGCCCACCAGGGGGTCGGGGCAGGACCCCAGCAGGATTAGAAGCTCAGCAATTCTGCAGCCTTCCAGTCCCCTAAGAGCAGCTGGGACCCTCTTGTCCCCACCCCTCAGCTCAGGGCCCCTCTCTGCGCAGGTGCCTCCTTCTTGTCCATCCCCCACATTGAACGCCAGGGGGCGACCATGCTCCATTCACTGGCAGCAGAGACACAGGCTCCCAAGCCTGACGGGCTCACTCGTAAGGCAGCCAGCCCTGCCGCAAATCAGCAATCGCATTCAGAGAGATAAACGGGGGTCCCACCGGGGTAGGGGATGTCCCCAGGCTGAGTCCGAGGCGGCCTCCAAGGACTGATCATGGAGGACACGAGCGGCAGGTGACCGGGGGGCGTGGCCCTTCCGGGAGCCACGCATAGGGACAGTGGAGCAGCAAAGGAACCCCAGGAGGGTTCTGACCCTGTCTGAGAGGCACTGGGGAAGGAAGAGGCTCTGAATGAGAAGCTGTGACGGAAGAAGGTGGCCACGAGACAACCAGTCCCTAGGCGGTCAGCAGAGAGTCTGTCCGAGGACAGCTTGAGACAGAGAGGCGTCTGTCTGGCTGGCTGCAGAACTGGGTAGAGGAGCAGTGGCAAGCTGGGGAGGGGTGGGGATACCGGAGAGGCGGGTGAGTGAGCCAAAGCGAGCAGAACTCTGGTTTGCAGAATCTTCAGCGAGGCTACAGGAAACAGCAGGCCTCGGATGCCCGAGTAGGGCCTGCCTGGTACTCCATTTATGGTGAACTGTAGAGGAAGTGAACTGGACTCCGTACTGAGTGATCCTAAAAGCAATTTTCTTTATAAAATTTCATTTTTAATTGACACACAATCATTGTGCACATTTGAGGTGTGCTGAGTGATATTTGGGTACATGTATGCGATATGTAAGGATCAAGTCAGGATGAGTGGCATGGCCATCGCCCCAAACAGCTGCCCACTCTTTGTGGTCCGAACATCCAAAATCCTCTGTTCTTGTTATTTTTTAAAAGACTTATTTTTATTTATTTGAAAGACGGAGTTACAGAGAGAGGTAAAGACAGAGAGAGAGGTCTTCCATCCACTGGTTCACTCCCCAGATGGCAGCAATGGCTGGAGCTGTGCTGATCCAAAGCCAGGAGCCAGGAGCTTCTTCCAGGTCTCCCACGTGGGTGCAGGGGCCCAAGGACTTGGGCCATCTTCTACTGCTATCCCAGGCCATAGCAGAGAGCTGTATCGGCAGAGGAGCAGCCGGGACTAGAACCGGCGCCCATTTGGGATGCCGGCACTTCAGGCCAGGGTGTTAACCCACTGCGCCACAGCGCTGGCCCCCTGTTCTTGTTATTTTTAAGTGCACCATAAATTGTTGTTAATTATAGCCACCCTCGTGTGCTGTGGGACACTGGAGACTGTCCCTCTTGTCTGACTGTAATGTCAGACCTCCTGGCCAATCTTTCCTCTCCCCCACCCTGTTCTGCCTTAGTAACCACTCTTCCACTCTATTTCTATGAGATCAGTGTTTTTCTTAGTTTCCCTGCATGAATGAGATCGTGCAGTGTTTGTTTTCCTGGGCCTGGTTAGCTTCACCCAATGTGATGTCCTGGTTCCATCCATTTGGTTGCAAATGGCAGTAGTGCATTTCTTTGTGGCTTAATAATACTCCATGTCTTGGCTATTGTGTTTCCTCTCTTCCCTACATAGATGGTTTCCGTTTTGTTGTGCAAAAGCTCTTTGATCTCTGTCTTCCATTTGTCCATTTTTACTTTTCTTGCCTGTGTTTTTGAGGTCTTATCACAAGGAAAAAAAAAGCATTTCCCCTGTATTTTCATTTTTGTCCAGTAATTTCAGAGTTTCTGGTCTTAAATTGAAGTCTTTAATCCATTTTGAGTGCACTTACTTGTATGTATCCTGAAAGATGGTGGTCTGGTTTTATTCCTGTGCACACTGAGAGCCAGTTCTCCCAGCATCTGTTACTAGAAAGATTGTGCTTCCCCAGTGTATGTTCTTGGCACCTTTGTTAAGAAAATGTTGGCTGTCAACGTGTGGATTCATTTCTGAGATCTCTATTCTGTTCCCTTGGTCTATGTGTCTGTTTTTATGCTAGAACCATGCTATTTTGGTAACTGTAGCATTTTTAAAATATATTTATTTATTTTATTTGAAAGAGTTAGAGAGAGAGAGAGAGAGAGAGTTCTTCCAGCCACTGGTTCACTCTCCAAATGGCTACAACAGCTAGAGCTGAGCTGATCCAAAGCCTGGAGCCAAGAGCTTCTTCTGAGTCTCCATCATGGATGCAGGGGCCCAAGCATTTGGGCCATCTTCCACTGCTCTCCCAGGCCATAGCAGAGAGCTGGATTGGAAGTGGAGCAGCTGGGACTTGAAGTGGCGCCCATATGGGATGCCGGCACTGCAGGCAGAGACTTTACCGGCTATTCCCCAGAGCTGGCCCTTGGTTACTATAACTATAACTTTGTAGTACATTTGAGAATCAGCTGACATGATGTTTCCAGCTTTGTTCTCAGAACTGCTTTGGCTATTTGTAGACTTTTCCAGGAGAATAGTGGGGTATAGAATCAACCTACAAAAGTAATGTTTTTATATAATAGAGACAAGCTATCTGAAAAAGAAATCAAGAAAGCAATTGCATTTATAATAGGAATCCCAACCTGGAAGAGAGAGAAAGAGAGAGCTCCCATCCATTGTTCCATGCCCCAAATGCCCACAACAGCCTGGGTCAGGCTGGGAGCCAGGAGCCAGGAACTCAACCCAGGTCTCCCGCATGGGTGGCAGGAACTAGTATTGGAAGTGCCACTGCTTCCTCACCTCTGCCTCAGGTGAACATCAGCGAGAAGCTGGAGTTCAGACCAGAACCAGGGATTGAATCCAGGCGCCCTCATGAGGAATGCAGGCATCTTAACCACTTGCCAAACTTTCGCTTCCGTTTTATTTGTTTTAGAATAACATTTCTAATGGTGTGAAATGGTTTCTCATTGTGGTTTTGACTTGCATTTTCTAAACAATTGAGCTTCTTTCAGGTGGTTATTGGCATCTGTGCAACCACTTTGGAGAAATCTGTAAGTCTTCTGCCCATTACCAATAAGGTTGCCTAATTTGTTTGTGTTACTAGAATTCTTTATACATTTGAGCTATCACTTCTTTATCAGATATATGACTTGTAAATATTTTCTCTCCTCCCATGGGTTGCCTTTTCACTATGCTGGCAATGTCCTTTGATGTACAGAAGTTTCAAATTTTGATGAAATCCAACTTATCTACTTTTTTTTTTTTGACAGGCAGAGTGGACAGTGAGAGAGAGAGACAGAGAGAAAGGTCTTCCTTTTGCCGTTGGTTCACCCTCCAATGGCCGCCGCGGTAGCGCGCTGCGGCCGGCGCACCACGCTGTTCCGATGGCAGGAGCCAGGTGCTTCTCCTGGTCTCCCATGGGGTGCAGGACCCAAGGACTTGGGCCATCCTCCACTGCACTCCCTAGCCACAGCAGAGAGCTGGCCTGGAAGAGGGGCAACCGGGACAGGATCGGTGCCCCGACCGGGACTAGAACCCGGTGTGCCGGCGCCGCAAGGCGGAGGATTAGCCTAGTGAGCCGCGGCGCCGGCCTACTTTTTCTTTTGTTGCTTGTATTTTTATATCGTGGCCAAGAAATCATTGTCCAATGTTATAAAGTTTTCCCTCCATGTTTTCTTCCAAGAGTTTTGTCATTTTGGCTCTTGCACTTACATCTTCTATCCATTTTGAGTTAATTTTTATATGTGGTATGGTATGAAGTTATAATTTATTTCTTTTTTAAAATTTTCATTGATTGTTTACATTTGAAAGGTAGAGAGACCCACAGAGAGGAAAAGAGAGAGAGAGAGCTACCATCTGCTGGTTATCACCCCAAAAGCTGCAATGGCAAGGGCTGGGCCAGGGCAAAGCCAGGAGGCTACATCTCCCTTCAGGTCTCCCACATGGGTAGCAGGACCCACGTACCTGTGGCCTCTCAAGGTGCACTTTAGCAGGGAGCTAAGGTCAGAAGCAGAGCTGTGACCCAAGCCCAGGCACTCCAATATGGGATGTGGGCACCCAAACAGCATCTTAACTGCTGTACCAAACACTCGTCCTGCAACTTCTTTTGTTTGCATTTTGATATCCAGGATCCCCCGCACCACTGGCTGTAGAGACTTTCCCTCCCACATTGGATGATCTTGGCAGGCTTCTCCGGAATTATTTAACCAGATATGTGATGCTTATTTCCGGGATCTCTGTTCTATTCTGTAGGATTATATGGCTTTCTTAACACAGCACCACAGCATTTTGATTTCTATAGCCTTGTCATCAGTTTGGAAGTCAGGAAATGCAAGCTATCCTACTTGGTTCTTATTTGCAGTGTGTCCTGGGGTCTCACTGGAAGCTCTCATTTATTAGCCTGTCTTACTTCGGTGTCTTGTATGTTCTCTAAGCCCTCCCACCCCATAAAGCTTTCCCAGTCACCTCTATCACACTTGGTTGCCACATCCTCTGAGCCCCTCAGCTAAGAAGAAAGAAGGGGTGGATGAATGCTGGTCTGCTATGTACCGAACCATGTTCTGAACACTGTGGGCCATTGCACATGTGCTGTGGCTGTGTCTCAGTGCCTTGCCCAGGGCCAGGTGCATGAGAGGGTTTGCTAAAAACAAACAAACAAACAAACAAAAAATGACAGCATGAGAACACTTTTAACTTTTAGGAAAGGATTTCCTTGATAATCGGGGCCTCCCCATGGAATACCAAAACCTTCCTAAAATGCTTAACCACTCAAAGGAAATGCTTCCTGCCTGGATTTCATAATCCATGCATTCAAAATCAGAAGCTAGAAGCAGCCTCAGTGGCTCTGGGGCATCCACGTGTACGAATACTTGGCTGCTCTTCTAGAATGCCCTTGGTTGGGGGGTGGTCTACCCTGTTTGCCCCCAGTTTGGCCATCTGTGCAAGGTCTCTGCTGCTTGCCCCAGTTTTAATGACATCCTCTGTACCAGTAAGTCATCAGCTGCCATTTTTTTTTGCTGTCCCTCCACAGCCCCGCCCGTCTCTGCCCCTCGACCAAGCTGCTGTTTCTGGGTTCTGTGAGCTGGAGCACAAATAACAAAACCCTGAGTGAGGCTAGAAGCAATGGGCCCTGAGTAGGGTGCCAGGGGCTCCCTGATGAAGAGCTGGGTTCTGGGACAGTTTTGAGATGGCTGTTCTGGCTCTTGGCCACATTTGAGGAGCGGCTGCTGTTGAGTCCGACTCTGCTGGACTAGGATTCAGTATAAGGTGCCAGGGTTGCGGCTCAGCCTCAGGCACCTGTGAGAAGGTGGCTGGAGGGCAGGATTTGAAGGCAGAATTCAGGGTCAAGGTGAGCCCTTCCTAGGGGGTAGGGAAGTGTGAGATTCAGCCGTCTCCCCACTAGAGCGTGGCATTCCCCTTCCCTTCTCTGGAAGAAAGATCCACCCGGGGGCCCTGCCCCTGGCGCTCTCAGCCCTGAGCTCAGAGCCCTCCTCCTCCCCTGTCTGATTGGCCCCACCTCCCACCGCCCCAAGCAGCTCACCCCCAGGGACTGTCAGGCTGACCATCCAATGGTCTGGTCCTTCTCAGTTTCCTGATGTTGCTAATGCAACCCCACCCCCTTAGTCCTCTTGTTTATCAGATAAACTTATTTCCCCATTAAATGTGAAGGAGGGACAAGTTCTCCATAAAGACTTGGAGCAGCGGCTTCTCTGCCATTCTGGCTGCTAAGCCTCAGGGCTGTGGGAGCCTGCTGAGCCCTGCCCAGCTGGGGGCTAGCTTGCCCTCCTCCCTGGTCAGAACTGCACACACTGCCCCCCACCCCGGATCAGCGTGACCTGTGCCGGATCTTCCCAGTTAGGGGACCAGAAGAGAAGTCCAGCACCCTGCCTCTCACTTTCCTTTCTCCAAGAGGGGAAGAGGAGAGGTTCAGGCCCCAACACCCAACCCTGGGACCCTCACTAGATGCTGGGAAGCGGGACAGGGCGATCGGGCCCATTTAGCTGCTGCTGTGGCCCAGGGCCCTGGCCTGTGTGTGCAGCAGGTACATGCAGAGAGACACCAGGCTGAGCAGTCCCCAATGCAGCTACTCTGGAGGGACCGAGTGAGCGGGCAAGCCTGTGTGTGTGGTGTCTGGGCCCCTCCTCGGCCGGATGGTGGCTGGCATCACTTTCTCTGTGTCAGCCTCGGGGCGTGAGTTAACTCGGGGTCTGTAGACAGTGTCCGGAGCAGATGGTAACCTCACTGGTGCTGAGGTAGGCAGGGCGTGGGTCAGGACGTCCAGGCTCAGAGACATTTAACAACCTGCCCAAGGTCACCTGCAGAATAGCGAGACGACACTCAGGACTGCAGGCCCAGCTGCCTGAGACCCTGCAGGCGGAACTCTGTGTCCTTCTCAGGAAGGGTCTCCGGACCCCAGCCATGTCATCTGTCCCAGCACGGGGCAGACAGCGTGGGCCAGGCGTCGGGAGCTGTGAATTCTGGCCTGGCCTTGCCCTGCTCTCTTCCTGGGAGTGAACCACGGTCACTTTCCCAGCCTCAGTTTCCTACAACGTGGAGAAGGGGACATGGCCCCTCAGGCACTGAGACAGGCACTCACTCACGAGGCCTGGGGGCAGCCTGCCGGGCGTCCCTCTGCTGACCGCAGGACAATTGCGGAGAGCTGCCTGCCAGGGAGCCTGGCTGCAGGCCCAACTCCACCTTTGCTTCCCTGGGCCTCAGCATCCCCTGCACACAGGCAGGAGCTTGCACCGTCGGTTTCTGAAATCCTCCCCAGCCCTGGAACTCTGGGGCTGCTTCATCTCTCCTCCTCTTCCTCCTCCTCCTCCCCTGGGGGTGGGAGAGCACGTGTGTCTGGGCGTGTACATGTGTGCAGGGGTATGTGTTGGGGAGGAGGGGGCCAGGGAAAGAGGGAGGGCATCCCGTCGGGACTGGGGGCGGCAGGTGGGAGGACAGGTGGGAAGGACTTTGTGTGCCAGGCTCATGGTGCCTGGGCTGTTTAATCATTAAAGGAAAGGAATGAAGCCGGGAGCGCCTCAAAGTCCAGCCTGCAGGGGACCAGCGCACAGATGAGCAAGGAGCTGGGAGCTATGGGGCCCGGAGCCTCAGGGGCCGGGAGCAGGCCTGACACAGTCCCACGCTCAGCAGCGGGCCCTGGCGTCAGCCTGCACACCTATGACATCGTGGTCGTGGTCGTCTACTTTGTCTTCGTCCTGGCCGTGGGGATCTGGGTGAGTGGCCCTGAAGCTGGGGCAGGGGCAGCTTCTCATCTCAGACTGGGAGTCCTTGTGGGCAGAATGGAGGTCACAGCTCCACAGGGGGTGGAGATGAAAGAGCCTTCAGGAATCATCGTCCCCTGCTTCCACAGAAGGGCAGCCTGAGGCCCAGAGAGGGCTGTGGCTTGCCTGAGGTCACACAGCAAGCCCAAAGTAGTCCTGTCTGGGGCTCCCGACTCCTGCCTCCTTCTCTCTGTCTCATGCACCTGCTGCCTCTGCCCCACCCACCCCGGGCTGCCCCAAGCCTCACTCCTGCCTCGTCCTCATCCAAGACTCCCACCTCTGCAAAGGCCTGACTGCTTGCCTGTCCCGATCCTGCACTGCTTAGTGCCCTGGCCAAGAAGTGCTCCTGTGCTCTCAGGGAAGGGTGCCAAGCAGGTTCCCAGGCCCCTCTGTTCCACACTGTTCTGGGGAGATGCAGTGTCCAGGGTCAGGGAGCCCTGAGTTCAGATCCCAACTCCAGCGCTTATAGCCACGGGCCTCTAGGTGCATGCAAGCCTCCTCTGAGCCTCAGTTTCCCCATGGGGACAAGCAGAGTATGGATTGCACTGTGGAACTGAAGCATTCCACAAGAAGATACTGGTAAGCCCTGGCATGGTGCCTGGCACACAGCTCACAGGCAATAAATGCCTGAGATTATCACCCCAGAGAGCTGCATAAAAGCCAGCACCTTTAGACTCTCTGTGGGGCAGATTGTGACTCCAGTCCCTGCAGTCCCCTAGGCTATGGTGAGGGCAGGAACGTCCTCATTTGAAGAGGGACGCAAGGAGTCCCTGCCCACCCAGGGCTGCTGGGAAGAACCAGGGGCGGGGTTTGGCATACCTGCCAAGTCACCATGTGGGACCCCCACATCCCACATCAGAGCGCCTGGGTTTGCGGCCTGGCTCCTCCACCTCCCTCCCAGTTTCCCGTGAATGCACATCCTGGGAGATAGCAGAACACAGTTCAAGAGCTTGGTTTCCTGCTACCGACGTGGGAGGCCTGGGTAGAGTCCCCATCTAGCTCCCTGCTCATGTACCTGGGAAAGCAGACGGCCCAAGTGCTTAGGCCCCTGCCACCCATGTGGGAGATCAGAATGGAATTTCTGGCTCCTGGCTTCAGCCTGACCCAGCCCTGGCTGTTGGAGGCATCTGGAGGAGTGAAGAGTGAACCATCAGGTAGAAGACCAATCTCTCTCTCTCCCTCTCTTTCTCTCTCTCGCTCACTCTCGCTCTAGCTCTCTCTCTCTTTCAAGCACCAGATCCTGCGCAACTGTGAGTCCCTCATCACTAATGACTCTCCCCTGGGGAAAGAAGCTTCTTTTCAAATGTCCCCTCTCCTCCCCGTTCTTGACTGTTTCTCCACTCCCAGGCTGGGTCAGAGGCCTGTGGAGTCCGGCATCTGAGCACCTGCTTTGGGTTGCTCTTCCCTCCCCATCGCCTGCCCCCACCGCTGTGTCCCTGGAGAAGGCTCCTGCCTGCCTCACTCCCCTTGTGTGCCGCAGAGCAGTGCCCCAAACCGGCTGCTGAGTGGGCAGCTCCTGGTGCTCAGCGTGCTTCCTCCAGGGGCCTGGATGGGGCTCCATGGTGTGGTCTGAGTTCAGGCCAGGCCCCAGGCCCCACAGGCAGAGCAGTCAGAATAGCTGCCCTCTGCATGCGAGCCCTGCTGGAGCGAGGGGAGGGGCAGCCGCGCTGCAGCTGAGGACCACACCCATCGCCTCTGGAAAGCCAATGCACGCGGGGTGGGGGACACAAGTTACTGCTGCGTGGAGATGAGTGGAGGCTCACGGGGAGGCAGCGGCTCTCTCAAAGCACACAGCGCGAAGCTGGGGAAGCCGCCAGCCCTCGGGCAGCTCCGTCCTGCCTCACCCTGCCCTCTGTGCCTCACAGCGCCGGGCTGAGGGGCAGGGGATTGGATGGAGACACGGCAGAGGTTAGAGGGAGGCTCAGGCGTTCTCAGCTCCTGCCATTTCCTTTCCAGTCGTCCATCCGTGCAAGTCGAGGGACCATTGGCGGCTACTTCCTGGCGGGGAGGTCCATGAGCTGGTGGCCGGTGAGTTGACCTCCACGCCAACACCCACGTTCCCTCTCGTTGTCTCCTGCTTGGACCAAGGGAACAGCTTCCCCTGCTGAGCTGGAAGGAAACCCAGGGCCTATGAGTTTGGTGGGAGCCCTTGGGCCCCCTGGGATGAGGCTAGGGGAGACTTTCTTGGGAAAGAAACAAACAAGTTTAAAACCGAGAGGATTAAGTGAGGGGAATCAGAGGCAAAAGCTCCACCAGGCTCCAGGGATTGATCTTGAGACCTTTGCCGACGCGTCTCTCCCACCTCCCTCCTCCCGAAACAGGAGGGAATTGCAGGGGGTCAGCCCCAGCAGGAGTGGGTGCTGTCTCTGTACACACCCCGGCATGCAGCACTCACAAGCACTGCATGTGTGCACAAGCACTCGCACACTCACAAACATGTGCTCTCACAACACTCTCGCACTCATACTTTGACACACTCACGTATACACTCCCACGCCTGTATACAAACTCACACTCATTCACAGACTCTGTCACATACACTCCCATGCTCATACACAAACTCACACCTATTCACACTCAGACTCACACTCATACACACTCCCATGCCCATACACAAACTCACACTCATTCACACAGACTCACATACTCACCTACACTCACACATACTCTGTGGGACATATACCCACCCTCGTGCATCTTCACATACATACTCACATATACATACTCCTGTACACCCCCATGCTCATATACAAACTCACTCATTCACACTCACACACTCACTCACACACTGATATATACTCACAGATTCTGTGGGACAATATACCTTCACACACCTTCATATACCTTCACACACACTTACACTCATATATACACACTCAAACTCAAAGACTCACAATACTCCCATGCTCATACACACTCACAGACTCACACACTCATATACACTCACACATACATCTTCACACACACTCACATATGCATGCTATCACACTCACATACTCACACATACCTATATGATACACTACACACATTCACACTATATATATATACACATATGACACTCTTTCACTCGCATTCACACACATTCTCATGATCACACCACTGACACACTGATTTACACACTCTGATGCTCATACTCTCATGCAGTAAAACACTCATACACACACACTCTCCTATGCTCATATACACACTCACTCTGACACTTTTAACCATGACTTCTTATCCACACTCTCACACGCTCATGTGCACACACCCTCACATGCACACCACACTCTCACAGTCACTCATCCACTCATCCACACACTCTCATTCTCAAACACACTCAATAAACACTCTCATGCTGACACCCAGCCCTCTGCTCACATGCTAGGGCCCTCATACACATACACACATACACCTGTGTTCACTCGCACATTCTCACACTCACACACTTTCACATTCATGCACTCTCACACCTACATGCTCACAGACTCATGCCCAGCCGTCTTCCCACCGCTTCCCTCCCCTGTCTTGGCTCTCACTACCTCCCTGGCCCACGATCAGTTCTGGGTTCTCTAAGGAGCAGAGGAGACCCTGCAGGCCCTGTGGGCTGTCAGGGAGGTCCAGGATCTGGGAGAGGAAGAAGGGGCGGTGAGCTCTCGCTCCGCCCAGCATAAAGGAATCCCAGGGCTGGGGTTGTTGGCCGCTGAGGGCCTGGCAGCTCTTGCTCTGGAGCAGGAGGCCTTGGGGGACTCTGCTCCGTCAGGTGGCCCAGCCCAGCCCTGGCATCACACCTGGACCACCTGGCAGAATGTGTGTGTGTGCACGTTTGAGAGTAAATGAGAGTGTGCATGTGTGTGAGCATGTGCAAGCAAATGTAGGCATGAATGGATGTGTGTATGTGAGAGTGCATTGTGAGTGTTCACATGTATGTGCATGCATGGCATGTCAGCACCTGTGTGGGGTTGCATGTGTGAGTACATGCACATGTGTTCAGTGTGTGCATAATGGGTATTCGTGTATGTGCGACTGTGCATGTGAGGCTGTACTTGCAAATGAATGAATTGTGTGAGTGGATTGTGAGTGTGAATGTTTGCATGTATGTTGCAGAGGGGAAGGTGGCTGCTGGAGTGAGTTTTGTATGTTCTTTTCCTCAGCTCAGTATAGAAATAAGAGGCCAGGAAACAATTTGCAAAGACACAGAAAGTTTTATTTGACAGAAAAGTGTTTGGTCCAAGAGGAGAGCAGATGGAGGGCCTGAACAGGATGCTGGCTTTCAGGAAGTGCCCAGGGTTTTGAGGCATCACCATCTTTTCACTGGGTCATTCTAAGGGGGTGCCCACTGGACGAGGGGTTTCCCCTACGGTATGCTGATTGGCTTGGGGCTCATGGAGATAGCAGGGGTCTCCTGGAGACAGCCTGACTCTCCCCAGGGGCTCAGCCCCTTCCTCTGCCAGCTCTGGGTGAAAGATTGCAAGCACCCTGAAGGTGTGATTTAAAACCATAAAGTCACGCATGCAGCACAAGAAGCTATTAGTATGGGAGACGGTGCTTGGCCTGAAGACAAGCTCTGCAGCCACGGCTGGCAGTCTGCTTGTGAAGGGCATTCTACCTGTTCTGAGGGACCCACAGCCCTGCTGGATGGCCTCGTGCACCATGGGGGGTACACTGTGAGTCTGTGTGCAGGTGTGTGCATATGCATGCATAAATGGCTTGTACATGTGTGTGTACTGTATGCACGTGTGGGGACTTGCGTGTGTATGTGTATGAACACATGTGTGACCGTGTATGTGTGACCATGTATCCATGTGTGTGAGGGTGTATTTGCATATGTGTGTGCACAGGTGTCAGGGAAGCATAGCACCAGGCTTTGGTGACATCAGGCCACGTTTGTTACCTCTGTGCCTTTGCCCTACTATGCTGCCTCTTCTCTGAGTTCCTCCATACGCTTCTATTTCCCAAGAACACTAGGAGAACAGGAAGTTGTAGGGAGGTGAGACCCCACCCTTCACAGCAGCTGACGATGTGGGAGAGGAAGGGATTTTATTAAGATGACACAGGACACAACTCTTCCCTTCCAGCCCCACTCCCCGTCCTGCCCTCTAGGGCTCCTCCAGGCCTCTTCCCAGACCCCAGGCCCCTCCCTCTTCCCTATCTCCCCTCCCTGGCAAGGATCCCACCTACTAATGAGAGAGAACAGTGGCTGAGTGCTTAGCAGGTGCCAAGGGATGTTTTTGGGCAGTGGCTCCGGGAGCCAGAGCGCCAGGGGTGAATCCTCCCTCGGCCCCTTCTCAGCCGTGGCACCCGGGCACGTTAGCAACGTGCACCTCAGTCCATTCATCAGGAAACTGGGGACAGTGATAGCAGGTACCTCGTGGGGTGTGTGTGGGACTGAATATGTTAAATACCGCGGCAGTGCCCTGGCGCAGTGCCCCGGGCCTCCGATCAGTGTCCCTGCTATTATTATCAGTGCCTTCTGCTGCCCTAGAGGAGTTGACTGCCTCCGGAAGAGAAATCTTAGCTCAGCTCCGGGGGCGGCCTGCTCTGTGCTCGGCCCCTCAGCTCTTCCCTGGGGCCTCGCCCTGGAGCCTGCGGGAACTGGTGGGGGAGCCTCCCCCACCCCCAGGGGGCCCCCCTGCCCGCTCCTCTCTGAGGCCTGCTTCCCTGCCCACTGCAGGGCTTTATCCCCCCTGGCGGGGCCTCTTCTCTGACTTCCTTCTTTCCAGCTTTGCCACCAACTCCCCAGGTGACTTGGAGCCACTGGGCTCATTTTCACTTTTCCTCTTTTCCTGCCGTTCCTTCCTTCCTCTGTGCCTTGGGACAATTATTAGTCCTCCATCTGGATATGTGCATGGATTCCACGTGATACCGCGCATAAAGTACCTGATGCAGCGCGTGGCGGCCAGTGGGTACCTAACAAATGTCTGCAGCATGCCTCTGCCTCACTGTCAGGCCTGGCTCCTGATTGGTTCAGAGGAATCCTGACCCTTGACCCCACCTGTGTCATGCAGATCGGAGCGTCTCTGATGTCCAGCAACGTGGGCAGTGGCTTGTTCATCGGTCTGGCCGGGACAGGGGCTGCTGGTGGCCTGGCTGTGGGAGGCTTCGAGTGGAACGTAAGGAAGCTGACCTGGCCTGGGGAGGAGGGGTCTGAACACACCCCCAACTCCGGCCTTAGTGCTGGGGATCTTAGAGGTGTTTGGGAGGCTGCAATGGTGAGCCGGGGACCCATTTTATGGAGGAGGAAACCAAGGCCTGGAGGAGGCAGAGGGGTCATCTGAGGCCACCCAGAAGGCCTGCAATGGAGGCCTAAGTGCCACACCTCCCTGACCAGGGCTCATCCACAGCAAATGGGAGGCCCCCTCCATCTGCGCCTGCCACCTGCAAGTCTTCTTGTCCCTCTCCCAGGCGACCTGGCTGCTCTTGGCGCTGGGCTGGGTCTTTGTCCCTGTGTACATCGCCGCCGGCGTGGTCACCATGCCACAGTACCTGAGGAAGCGCTTCGGGGGCCAGAGGATCCAGATGTACTTGTCCGTCCTGTCTCTCATCCTCTACATCTTCACCAAGATCTCGGTGGGTGCCTGCCTGCTGCCATCGCCTCGTCCCTGAGCACGCTGGGTGCAGAGACCTGCTGCGTGCGTGGCCACGGGCTTACAGTGTAGGGAACGCTGAGGGTCACGGACTGGGGGTGAGGCTGCAGAAGAGGAGAGGGAGGGCCGGCCAGCTCCACGCACACCGCCAGCACGGGCTCCCCCCACAGCAGCGGGGCAAGCAGGGACGAAGGGTGAACGCTTGCTGAGTGAATGAAAGTCCCTGTATTCAAAGAACTCACGCTCTCATAATTCATTCCTTCCTTGATTTATCTTTCCATTGATTCTCCATTCAGCGACCAGACATTAACTACCGAGAATGTTAGACAGGAAAAAAGCTTAGCGTCCCTCTACTGAGCTCAACTCAGGAAGCGAAGCTGGTCAGGTGGCCCGCATTGCCCAAGTCCACAAGAGGAGCTGCAGTGGCCAGGCCAGCTCTTGTCCACGCTGTGAGGCTGTCCACCCTGTACGGAGTTCACAAAATGGTCACGGTTGGGCCCCACGCACACCACAAGGAGCTCAGCCAGCCAATAGCCAGGCCTGGGGCTGAAAATGACCCTAAGGCCCCTGTTCTCAGTGCTGAACACAGTCCGGGTCAGCTTAGGGCAGGCTGCTCCCCAGGGCCTCTAATAAGCCCACCCGGCCCACAGATGTCTCCAAGGACAGGGCTCCTGACCGGTGGGTCAGCTGGGGCCCCTGCTCTGTCCAGGAGCAGTCCGTGACCCCTGGGGTCCCACTCTCTCCTCCCAAATGGCCTCTTCCTCCCCACCCCAGCTTCCCCTTCACTTCCTCAGCCTTCCATCCCTTTCTCACCACTCCCCCACAGCCACCAGACAAGCCTGGTCCCATCACGGGGTTCAACTTTTCTCAGTCTCAAAGCTGCAAGCTTTGCCGTATCCATGGCTGTCGGCCAGGTGGAGCCAGTCCTCAGCGTGGCACACAAGGCCCTGCCCTCTTCGTTGTGTGGCGAGGGCTCAGGGCACTGAGGGGCGGAGCAGCTGAGTGACGCGCCCACAGCCGCCACACTGAGGGCCTCGGGTGGGCTGGCTCCATGGGTCCTGGCTCTCTGCAGACGGACATCTTCTCTGGAGCCCTGTTCATCCAGATGGCCCTGGGCTGGAACCTTTATCTCTCCACGGCGCTCCTGCTGGTGGTGACAGCCGTCTACACCATCGCAGGTGGGTCCGAGGGTGGATCTCAGCACGGTGCAGACACTGAGACTGGCAGGGGATGACAGGGCAGCTTCTGAGTGACCCAGAGACCGAGAGAATGACTGAGGGAGAGGGATGACCGGAGAGAGAGGCGGAGAGACAGAGACAGGCAGAGACGGGGACACACAGCCAGTGGCAGCTTGGAGGAAGAGACTGAGTGACACGGCGGGACGCACAAGGGCAGACTGGAGGGAGGAATGGCAGGAGACACGGGAAAGGCCCATGACAGCAGGGCGTAGGGTCGACATTAGGAGCCCGTGATCTGGACCACAATTGCCGTGGGTAGCTCCATGCAAAAGTGCAAACCCACCCTCTTCTGTCTCTTCAAGTCGCCCATGCAAGGCTGGGCAGCCCGAGAGGCCAGTGCAGGGCAGATTTGCATAGGCTGGGGGCTTTCAGATGGAGAGGGAAAGGAGGCTGTACTCCCAGGGGAGCTAACAGCACCTGCAAAGGAATGGCCCTGGGAAACCGAACAGCAAGGAGAAACTATGGCTACCGCCAGACCGGACAGAACTAGCCCCGAGCACTTTGACTGTGGCCAGCCTGGATCCTCCCAGGATGGGAGCTAGGGGGTGCCCTGCTGCGGATGCTGACTGATGAACTCTCTGCTGTCGTCCCCAGGGGGCCTCATGGCCGTGATCTACACAGACGCTCTGCAGACACTGATCATGGTGGGGGGAGCCCTGGTCCTCATGTTTCTGGGTGAGGAAGAGGCATACACACCCCCTAACCTCACCCCAAGGTCCTCTCTGATGTGGCTTTGCCACCTCTGTGGCTTGTCTGGAAGCTTCCCCAGCTCAGAGCCACGTCTCTTCTCCAGGTCAGGATTCTCTTTCCAAACCAGGAGTCTTGAGCCTAGCCCCTGTCTCCCTGCCCCATTCCCAACCCCTCTGTCAGTTGTAACCCCGGGGAGCCCACATGAGGCTGGGAGCTGGGCTGGGCTGTGTTACAAGTCCAGTGAGCTCCCAGCACTGTTTCTCTCACTGTGTCTGCTCCTACAGGCTTTCAGGAGGTGGGCTGGTACCCAGGCCTGGAGCAGCGCTACAGGCAGGCCATCCCTAACGTCACAGTCCCCAACACCACCTGTCACCTCCCACGGCCAGATGCCTTCCACATGCTTCGGGACCCTGTGAGCGGGGACATCCCATGGCCAGGTCTCATTTTTGGACTTACTGTGTTGGCCACCTGGTGCTGGTGCACAGACCAGGTAACGCCCCAGGCAGGCACAGCCAAGCCCACCAGGGAGTGGGGGGGGGCTTTCTGCAGAGAAGTCAGGCACAGAAGGTACAGAGGGGTGGGCCTGGTCCTGGGCTGGGAACAGGAGCAGTGGCTGACCGGGGTCAGGGCGCACCTGCGGCTGGGCAGAGCTCCTCCCAGCAAGGGGCCACACCCCTGTGCTATGCTCCCGTGCAGGTCATTGTGCAGCGGTCACTCTCTGCCAAGAGTCTGTCCCACGCCAAGGGAGGCTCTGTGCTGGGGGGCTACCTGAAGATCCTGCCCACCTTCTTCATCGTCATGCCGGGCATGATCAGCCGGGCCCTGTACCCAGGTGAGTGTTCGCCTTGCTCCTTGGCAGGGGGATGGGAGGACAAGGTGCCCTGGGCAATGCTGGGAGGGAGCTGAGGCTGCTTCCCTGATAAGAACACAGAGGCAGGCCGGCGCCGCGGCTCACTAGGCTAATCCTCCGCCTTGCGGCGCCGGCACACCGGGTTCTAGTCCCGGTCGGGGCACCGGATTCTGTCCCGGTTGCCCCCCTTCCAGGCCAGCTCTCTGCTGTGGCCAGGGAGTGCAGTGGAGGATGGCCCAAGTACTTGGGCCCTGCACCCCATGGGAGACCAGGATAAGCCCCTGGCTCCTGCCATCGGATCAGCACGGTGCGCTGGCCGCAGCGCGCCAACTGCGGAGGCCATTGGAGGGTGAACCAATGGCAAAGGAAGACCTTTCTCTCTGTCTCTCTCTCTCACTGTCCACTCCGCCTGTCAAAAAAAAAAAAAAAAAAAAGAACACAGAGGCAGCATCTGGGCTTTGTGGGCGACACGTTCAGCCCACAAAGTAGAAGAGACGGATGTCTGAATGCCGTCTGAAAGCCCTGTTTCCCCCTCACGGGCGGAAAACTCTGTAAGCTATTCTCAGCATCTCCCAAGGATGTTTCTGTGCCTCTATCATCATGCAACGCCTGGCCGCCAGCATGGTGGTGCTGCAGGTTAAGTCACTGTTTGGGAAGCCCGCATCCCATATCAGAGTGCCGGTTCCAGTCCTGGCTACTCTGCTTCCTGCTAATGCACCTGGGAAGGCACAAGAAAATGGCTCAACTACTTGACTCCCTGCCCACCGTGTGGGAGACCAGATGAAGGTCTGGCTCCTGGCTTCAGCCTGGCCCAGATCTGGCTGTTGCAGACATTTGGGGAGTGAAGCAGTGGATGGTAGATCTCTCTCTCTCTCCTTTCTCTCCTCCCACTCTCTCTCTCCATCTCTCTCTCTCTTCTTTCCTCCCTCCCTCCCTCTGTCTCTCTCACTCTGCCTTCCAAACAAAACAAATAAACAAAAAAGAACAAAGATGCAAGGCCTGACACCCAAAGAACTCTCGGCTTTTCAGGGTAGAACACAAGCAAGAAACTGGCCCAGGCCCTGACACCACCAGGGTCACGGTCATTGCCAGCATCTCCAGGAGTCAGAGAGCAAATGGGGCGACCCTGAGAAAGCACAGGGCCCCACTGCTCTAACTGCCACCCCTCCCTTTGCAGACGAGGTGGGCTGTGTGGACCCCGACATCTGCCAAAGAGTCTGCGGGGCCCGAGTGGGATGTTCCAACATCGCCTACCCCAAGCTGGTCATGGGGCTTATGCCCATTGGTGAGTCCCATCTTCCCACTCAGCCTCCTCCGATCCCCACTGCCCAGCAGGAGCTGCACTAAGAACGGATGGGAAGAGCAAAGAGAAATCCTCACTCCGCACCCATGTCCATGTGCATGTGACACACACATGCACCCAGCCACACTTTGCGGCAGCGTTTGGAAGGCACCTGCTCAGCTTGTGGGTCCTGGAGCTGCAGTGGAGGGCCAGGCCCTGCGCCCGGCTTCCTGCTGTCTCCGGGCACTCAGCTGAGACTTGGCTGTGACCCAGTCTGGGAAGAGTCAGGAGGGTCTCCCAGAGAGGAGGAAATGGAGCTGTGTCCCAAGGCAAATCCCAAGCTGACAAAGCTGGCGGTGGCGGCCTGGGAATGCCATTCTAGGGATGAGAGAAGCTGGGTGTGTGAAGGCCCAGGGTGGAGAGACCATGACTTCTGAACTGGAGCAGCCCAGGGCGGACTCGGAGGCCAGAGGAAGAAAGACAGCCTTCCTGGAGAGGCTGCCGTGGCCAGGCCCCGTCCTGTGCGTAGCCTTTGCTCCAGAGACAGCAGAGGGTACTTGGGTTTTAGGACAGAGCGTGGCTGACTGCACCTCTGGGGCGTGGAGACAGGCTTAGGCAGGAGCTGGGAGACAGTGGAGGAGGGGTGGCAGCAGTCCAGTCCAGGGAAGTGCGACTGGGATGAGTCTGCAGCTCTAGAGAGGACGAGGAGGGAGCTGAAGGTGTCCGGGAGGCAGAACGGGCAGGGCGTGGTGACTGATGGGGGCTCCGGGAGGGCTCCCAGCTCCTGGCTGCGCGAGGTGGGATGGCAAGGCTACTGAGATTGGGTTCGTGGCAGGCAGTGGGTGAGCAGGGCTATTCCATCTTGCCCATAAAATGAGAAATAAGTCAAAGAAATGGTGGCGCTGATTGGAGACCCAACTAGGACGGAGCAGCCACAGAGAGGCCGATGTGGGGGTACAGGGGGGAGAGCCAAGGAAGGGCCTAATATAACCCTGAGGTGTGCAGCGAGGGACCAGAAAGATGCTGTCAACTTCCAAGGGAAGTGGGAGGCCCGAGGAAGTGGGGACCTGTGTTTGCAACTCTTGATGGCAACCCACCTGGGGGTCCTCCAGGGAGGTGGGGTGAGCCTCATCAACCACAGGGAGGGGTCTAGCCCCACGAGAACATGGAGGGAAGAGGACGGAGGTGGGATCAAGGCTGGAGGTCATCCCCCCGGGAGTCGCAGTTCCAGTAGCTTTGTCACTGTCGTCAGGGAGCCTCCCTTGTCTGCGTGGACAACCAGGCTCAGAGGGGGCACAGGACCAGTCCCGGGAGCAGCGGCACTCACCCAGCCGGTTCCGGCAGAGCCCGCAAACAGCCGCCGCGTCTGCCTCTCAGGCTGGGGCTTTAGTCCAACACCGCGGTGTCAGGAAGAAGGCACAAAATTCCACACAGCACATGGTTGTCAACAGGCCCTCACCCCACCACACCATTACCAACAGGCCCCCACCCCACCACACCATTACCAACAGGCCCCCACCCCACCACACACCATTATCAACAGGCCCTCACCCCACCACACCATTACCAACAGGCCCCCACCCCACCACACACCATTATCAACAGGCCCTCACCCCACCACACCATTACCAACAGGCCCCCACACCACCACACCATTACCAACAGGCCCCCACCCCACCACACACCATTATCAACAAGCCCTCACCCCAGCACATCAATTACCAACAGGCTCCCACCCCACCACACCGATTACCAACAGGCCCCCACCCCACCACACCATTACCAAGAAGCCCCCACCCCACCACACACCATTATCAACAGGCCCCCTTCCCCCACCACACTGATCAGCAGCAGTCGCCCCAGCCCCACATGGAGGGTGTTACTGACGCTGCCTAAGTCTACAAAGCTATGGATCCAGACTGAGACTAGAAAGCTGCAGAGAGCTCTAATAGCACCTTGCCTCCCACGCCCTACGGCACAGATGAGGAAACTGAGGCACCAGAGGACAAATGAGCCACATCCGAGGCCACGTGGCCTGGCCAGATCCTGCTCTGGCTCCGCGGGCTCCTGGACTCCTTGGCTGTGTAGGTGCAGGTGCAGGTGCAGGTGCAGGTGGGAACTCCCCCAGGGCCTTTCCCGGCCATCTTCACTCCCAACTCCCAGGCCCCACGGGCCGGCCACCCTCCCACGGCTCCTGTCCGCCAGGTCTGCGGGGCCTGATGATCGCCGTGATGATGGCTGCCCTCATGAGCTCGCTCACCTCCACCTTCAACAGCAGCAGCACCCTGTTCGCAGTCGACGTGTGGCGGCGCCTCCGCAACAAGGCAACAGAGCAGGAGCTGATGGTGGTGGGCAGGTGCGCCAGCCCTTGCTTCCCCCTCCCTGCAGGCTGAGCCCCGCCCCCTCCGTGGTCTCCTGCTGCTCTGGTTTCCCTGAAGACTGTGGCTGGGGTGGGGCCCTGGGCTGCAGACAGGGCCCTGGGTTCTAGGACCAGCACTCTCCTGTGCCCTTAGGTAAGCCCCTCCCCCACTGTGGGCCACTCCACCGCTTCTGGAATAATGGGGAGGGAGAAAAAAATCTCTTCCCTGCCTCTTTCTTTTCTCTTGGCTTGATCAACGGGGGTGCTTGAGACAAGATGGCAAAGCTCTTGGGTTAGGACAGGTGAACGGTGCACAGGGGAGGGAAGTGAGCAAGCGGCTCCCTCCAGGGTCTCAGCCCAACCCCGGCTGCTACCCCCAGACACCCAAGAGGCTGTTCATTTCATCCCTCAGACCCACCTTGCACGTCCCCGTGCCGGGATCACATAGCCCTGCCTTGGGGTGCTCGCTGTTTAAGATGGAGAAACAGGGAATACAGAGAGGTCGTGGCAGATTGTCTCCAGGTGACACAGAGCCTTGACACCAAGCCAAAGAATTGGAACTTCACACTGTAGGCGTCTGTTTTATGCTTTTAAAGGAGTAGCGTGGTGGCTGAGTAGTCTTGCTCTCCACAGGCTGGGGGGGGGGGGGGGTGTGGTTTCCACAGGGTTGGTGCGCCCTCTCTGAGATCCTGGTTTCAAACTTTAAGCTTGGCTAACTGAGCTTCTGCACAAAGGTTCTTAGCTTCCCCTGCCGTTGGATGCGTGCAGACGTTCTGTGGATTAAGTAGATGTCATGTTCCTTCACACCCCTGCCTTCGCACTCACTGTCCCCTCCACTGGGATCCTGATGGGGTCCTCCTGCCTGCTCAGATGTGCACCCCCAGCTCAGAGCAAGGAGAGACCAGCCAGGATCTGGCCGGAGGACGAGGGAGGGGATGAGTGGTAGGAGGAGCCACTTGGGTGGCCTCTGCTCTGGTGGAGACTGGGAGAAGGACAGGGGGAGGCAGAAGACAGGTGTGCAAAGACATCTCAAAGGAAGCAGCCCCTGTCTCTTGGCACACTGCGTGGTCTCCGAGCCACTTCTTTCATCAGTCAGTGGGATTTGGGCTCCATCTTGTGGCCGTTTGTATCACTGCATCAAGCCCTTGCAAGAACAGTTTTTTCTGTTCACACATCTGCACGAATCATACATCAGGAGTACTTTAGGGATTTAGGCTCAGGCCAGGGTGAGGAGGACGGGTTCCTTCCCTAAGCTCAGTGCCAACATCAAGGAGAGCCGGTGGGAGCTGAAGGAGCGTGGACAAGGCCTCTGCCCCGCGCAGGGTTGGGACTGAAAGAGAAGGAAAAGCTTCCCCAGCAAAGATCTGAGGCCTTGTACTGGGTCAGGTGGTGGAGTGAAAGGTATGGAGCATCCCATGAGCAGTAGGTGAGTGACATGATCTCGAAGGCCCCCGATGAATTCTGGGAGTTTGGATTGGGAATTCTTGTGTTCCGGGGCTTTAGCACTCTTGATTTCTGAACCTTAATATTTGGGATTTTGGCTTTCTGACCTTAGAGTGTCAGTGACCATGCATCCTCTGCCCTTCGCCCTTCCCAGTTCCCATGACCCGCCTTCCCCCAGCCCTCGCCAGGCCCGGCCAAGGGTGCCCCACAGCATGCTGTGCTCTCCCTGGCAGAGTGTTCGTGGTGTTCCTGGTGGTCGTCAGCATCCTCTGGATCCCTCTCATCCAGAGCTCCAACAGCGGGCAACTCTTCGACTACATCCAGTCTGTCACCAGCTACCTGGCCCCGCCCATCACCGCCCTCTTCCTGCTGGCCATCTTCTGCAAGAGGGTCACGGAGCCGGTGAGTGCGGCGTACCTGTCCCTGCCCCTGCAGCACGGGGTCTGGAGCCCCCGCCAATGCTCTGGTCTTTGTGGCCGTCCGTCTCCCTGACCGTAGCAACAGGTCTAGATTCAGACATTGACTCACGGCCGCCCCAGGAACGCAATGGTAGAACTCTCGGGAAGGTTGCTGAGCTCCCAGGAGGCAGAAATGACCGAACAAGCTAGTGTACAAATGCTTAATGGCTGCTGGGGGCGTCAAGCACAGCACTCAGCCTAGGGGGCTCCTGGGAGGGCGTCAGGGTGGACTCCCTGGGCGAAGCGACACCTGAGCTGAGACCTGAGAGACCCACGGGAGGGAGGGATAGTGTGAGTGAGAGCGAAAGCAGGCTCAGAGCTCTCCAGAGCCCACGCTGTCTCCAACACCCTGCAGTTCTGTGTGAGCAAAACAGCGCTGGCAGGAAGGCAGCCAGGTGTGAACTCACAGTGGGGCCTGAGCACACATCACCTGCATGACCACGCTGCAAGCTGACAGGCCCGAGAAAGCTAGGGCCCCCGGGACTGCAGAGTTGGTTCCTCCCCAGGAGTACATAGAACAGATAGGCCCGAATCTCCAGGCTGGGTCTTGGGCAGTGACGCTGTGGACACAACTCCACAAGGACATCGTGAGAGTTCAAGTTCACTGCAGAGAAGACCTCAGAGCCTCTCCCTGACGGCCTCCCTAAGCCAGGTGATGAGCCCGGCACACAGCAAGACCTCGTTGTCCAATTCCGGGTGTCTCTGCCCATCTAAGAGTTTTTGATGTCATGATCAGAATCTCACTTTTTTGTTTGTTTGTTTTAAAGATTTATTTTATTTATTTGAAAGAGTTACAGAGAGGTCTTCCATCCGCTGGTTCACTCCCCAGATGGCCGCAATGGCCAGGGCTGCGCTGATCCAAAGCCAGGAGCCAGGAGCTTCCTCTGGGTCTCCCACGCAGGTGCAGGGGCCCAAGGACTTGGGCCATCTTCAACTGCTTTCCCAGGCCATAGCAGAGAGCTGGATCGGCAGAGGAGCAGCCGGGACTTGAACCGGTGCCAATATGGGATTATGGCGCTTCAGGCCAGGGCGTTAACCCACTGCGCCACAGCACTGGCCCCAGAATCTCACTTTTTAAAATATAAGTCATCCAAACAGGCACAGGAGCAGGTCACAGGTTGGGGAGCTCTAGTGAAGAAAGCAAAATCTCTGTTCTTCTTTCTGATTTTTCATAGCACAAAGGTGGCTGGGGATCCTGGTGTTCCCCGTTTATTACACAAGCTTATTCCGCTGTAGCTGAATGTCAAGGACCTGCTCCTTGGTACTAAGTCCTCTGCGTCGTTGCCCGTGGGAGGACTCCCGTGGGAGGACTCTGGGTTGGCAGGGTCAGGGGCTTGGTTCAGAGTCATTCTGACATGGAGCCCGGATTCAAATCCTGCTCTGCCTGCCAGAGCTGGCACAGCCCCTGTCCCTGGCAGGACACTGCTCAGCTTGTCCCTAGGTCAGAGAAGGTCTCAGCACGGCTCGGGAGCTCTCTCATGGGGGAAGCCAGTGGGAGACTGTGCGGGGGCACAGTCCTGAGGTCTTCCCTGGGTCCCACCCCTCTCTCCACAGGGAGCATTCTGGGGCCTCATGTTTGGCCTGGGAGTGGGGCTTCTGCGCATGGTCCTGGAGTTCTCGTACCCGGCCCCGGCCTGTGGGGAGGTGGACCGGAGGCCAGCCGTGCTGAAGGACTTCCACTACCTGTACTTCGCACTGCTCCTCTGCGGACTCACTGCCATCGTCATCGTCACTGTCAGCCTCTGCACAGCCCCCATCCCTGTGGAAAAGGCAAGTGGCGCTTCCTGCCCCGCCCAGTGCCCGGACAGGGTTTCATTTGCTTGGTTCCAGTATCCCCGTGGCCACGCACTTGTCCTTGGGAGGGAGAACTCATGGGGCTGTGAATTTCCAAGCGGAAAGCAGCCCGTGCAATTCAGCAACCACTCCGTGAGTGCCTGCTGTGTGTCAGGCCTTGTGCTCATAGTTGATAGTCCCTGCATGTGTCTGTCCCCAGAGGGAAGCAGATGCCACACGATCCCTCCCCATACAAAGGACCAAGCTCAGTGGGAGGGGCCAAACACAGAAGGGGAGGCAGTCACCTGGGGACCAGGGTACACCCACAGAGCCGAACCTTGAAGAATGAATGGAGATTTTTTGGGGTGGCTGGGGGAGAAGTGCATGAGAAAGCAGTCTTCTAGACGGAGGACTCACCTCTCCCCAGCTTCCTGGTTTACCAGTGACGCCCAGTCTTGTGAAGCCCTTTCCTATCCTTAGCCCCTGCATCAGCTGGCTAGCACCGCCATGGTTGAGTACCGCAGCCTGAGTGGCCTCAACCACAGGCACTGGTTGCCTTTCAATTTGAGGAGGACGAGACCAAGGCGTCGACGGGGCTGGTTTCTTCCGGGGGCTCTCTCGATGGCTGTACGTGTCTGCCTTCTCCTCTCTGCGGTCACGTGAACTTCTCTGTGCCTGTCTGTGACCAAAGCTCTTGCCTTAAGGACAGTAGCCATATTGGGCTAGGGCCCATTTTAATGACCTCATTCAATCTTCACTTTATCTATTTTTAAGCGTGTATTTATTTATTTGAAAGCTAAGACTTGAACTGGAGTTCACATGGGCTGCCACCGTTGCAGGCAGTGGCCTTCATGGCTGTGTCACAGTGTCACAGTGCTGGCCCTTTTAATTTTATCTTTCAGACCCCATTTCCAAATACAATCACGTGCTGAGGCACTAGGGGTTAGGCCTTTAACATAGGGATTCTCAGGAGTGCAGTGTAGCCCATCACAAAGGCCATGGCAGGTGTCATCCCTGAAGTACTGGGGGAAGTCACTATCAGTGCCCCTGTGCGGGTGGCACATTAGGGTTTGCAGCAGACAGTAGGGCTCTGGTTTCACTGAGTCCCTAGCAAGCAGACCACCTGCTAGGAGGCTGCCTTCTGATGCCTCACTCTGCAAACGACCCCTCCTGCGCCTCGGCATCTGGATTCTCCCCCACCGTCTGCTTCTCACTCTCACACGGCCATCTTTCCCAATCTGAGGTCCCTCACTGGGTCCTGTTCTCCCTCAGTGACTGTGGCCTCCTTCTCCAGCAGACTTGTACCAAGAGCGGTCTCCACTCCCTGCCCCCACTTCCCACCTCCTGTTTCTTTCCTAAGCCTCGGCAGCCTGGCTGCTGGCCCCAGCGGTTCTGTGAAATTGCTCTCGCCCAGCTCTCTGATAGCTCCTTTTCTTTTTAATTTTTATCTATTTATTTATTTAATTTTTGACAGGCAGAGTGGACAATGAGAGAGAGAGAGAGACAGAGAGAAAGGTCTTCCTTTGCCGTTGGTTCACCCTCCAGTGGCTGCCGTGTCCGGTGCGCTGCGGCCGGTGCACCGCGCTGATCCGATGGCAGGAGCCAGGTGCTTCCTCATGGGGTGCAGGGCCCAAGCACTTGGGCCATCCTCCACTGCCTTCCTGGGCCACAGCAGAGAGCTGGACTGGAAGAGGGGCAACAGGGACAGAATCCGGCGCCCCGACCGGGACTAGAACTCGGTGTGCTGGCGCCGCTAGGCGGAGGATTAGCCTGTTGAGCCACAGCGCCAGCCCTCTGATAGCTTCTTGCAGGTGAAGCAGGAGTTACCTCTTCATCTTCCTCCTGAGTTCCCAGGAGACGCAGGCACCACTGACCACTTCCTGCCCCCTGGTGATCGCTCTTCGGTTCACTTCCGTGATGTACTCCCTCCTGACTTTTTTTTCTACCCTGCTCCTCACTCTTCTGATTTCTTCATGGGCTTTGTTTGGTCCATGCCCCATAAAATATAAGTGATAACCCACCTGTGACCCATAACACTTCCCACTCCACGGTGTCCTTGGACTATGTACTCAACAGCATTCTACAGAAACATGATGCTTTGCTTAATTCTTGATCTCCAGCCAAACTCCCCTCCCCCAAGATTAAAAACCGCCAGTCTTACTGCCTCTTGGTGGCACAGACACAGCTCACATGTCACTACTGCCACACAGCACTGAGGGATACAGACAGGAAAAGAAATGGCCCAAGCTCTCATGATCCCACTGGGAAGCCGGCTTGCACTGGGCACAGCTGCACACACTTGGCCCGACATGTAGCAAACAGCTGTGGGCCAGGAGAGCCTGGTTGGAAAGGAGCTGGTTCAGAGCTCACGGCTGGATCCTCCACCGCCGACATCAGCTGGAGAGCTGGCCGTGTTTCCCTCTGCCGAGTCCCCGAGAGGGAGAAGACAGAAAACCAGCCACAGAGTCGTCCAGCGAACACGGCTTTGCTTCTGCTCGCCTGGGTCCTCCAGACCCTGTGAGCTGGTCGTCACCTGTGTGTGTGTGTGCAGGTCCTCTCGCACTCCCCCCCAACACGCACCCTCGCGAGTGCTAAAACCTACTCCTTGTCCCTGGGAGGGGCCCCGCTACCCACCTGATCATCCAGGCAGGAGCAGGAGCCCTGGTAGTCTCTTCCCACCCCCTCACCTGGCACAGTCACCCTGGTCAGGAGATTTTGCCTCCTTGTTGGTCCTCAAGGCTGCTCCTGCCTCCCTATCACCCTGCACACTTATTTCTTGCATCAATTCGGCAACAGCCTCCAGCCTTCAGTTCACTCCAAGAGACCTTTGAAAATCCCCTCATGTCCAGTCTCCGCCCCTTGCCTAAAGTCCGCGGTGACTCTGCATCGCCAACAACCAACTTTTTAAAAAAATAGCAGCTCCATCGCAGACCTTCCAAGCCTTCGTTATCAGGCACTCACCCCCTGCGCAGCCTTGTGTCTCCCAGCCTGCGAGCTCCCTGAGGCCAGGGCCTGTGCCTGGCTCGGTCTGAATGCCAGCACCCAGTGGGATCCTGGCATAGGGCAAGTGCTCATGTTTCACAAACAGGGTTCCCATTGGGCCACTCGGCTCCCTGCCCCGGCCTTGCTTCTGGTGCTCTTTGCTGCTGCTCTGGCAGCCTCCCATGAGCGGGGCCTGCTTTGTCTGCAGCTTCTAGCCAGAGGGAGGGATTGCAAACACTGCCTGCTTTCCTCTAGCTCGCCCGCCTGACCTGGTGGACGCGTGACTGTCCCCATCCTGGCCAAGAAGAGGAGGCCTTGGAGAGTTCTCCAGGGATATCGGAGAGGCCGGCAGGAGCGTGCCCTGCAGGAAGTGGAGCAGCAGAGAACTCCAGTCAGGGCAGGGAGCAGCCTGCAGGTAGGCTGGGGCCACACAGGGGATTGCACAGCGGGCACAGACACCATGCCAGGGCCCACCAAGCCCCCGTTTGGGGTCATTGGGAATAGGGTCTCTGAGGAAGCCCCCAAAATATCACCCTTCCCATAATGCCCTTGAACTACTTGAGAAAAAAAAAAAAGATAAATGAAGAAGGAAGATGGGAGTGAAAATATTGCCCTCATTACTGATAAAACGTAGGACAGGGATCTGGTTTATATCCCCGGGGAGGTGTACCTCCTAACAAGAACCCCAGGATTAGACAGACACTGCATCCAGTCACTTCCAGATCTGATCCAGGGCACAGCCTAGCCTGTGAAGGAGGGAGGGACTAAGCAAGAAGGTCCTCTTTATCCTTCCCAAATCCACCTGAATGAATGGGCCCCAAGCAGAGGGCCAGAGGGTTCCACCTGCTGAGTTCCCTCCACACGGAAGGCAGAGAGACACCCCTTCCCCCACAGACCTCAGCACCACTTTTATTAAGCATTTCTGTGTTGTGCGATTCTGTCCACAGCCACACAGAGCATGGTTGGCCCTCAAGGGTCAAGAGTGGCCACGTGTGCACGTAGCTGTGTCTGTTTCCACAAGGTTCCCCACAGCCACCATGGCCGGGCTGTCTCCTGCAGCTGCTGATTTTGCCTCCTGGGGGTTTGCAATTGAATTAGCATTGTCCATTCATCAAATTTCCTCCAAAAGCATCTAGTATTTAATGTTGAAAATTATAAGATAAAACGTATCTATTTTGGACATGATACATAGGATTAGGTACCAATGAATGGTGGCATTATAGAGATTTCCCAACTATAAAATTCCCTAGGAAAATTTTCAAATTCAAAAAGTTAAATCAGTTCATTTGGTAAGTCCAAAGTCAATTTCACTTGGCCTTGCGGTTGACAAATGCCAGGCGATGGAAGTCCTGAGCTCAAGTCCTGCCTCAGTGAGAGGACACCTCCACGCTGGGTTGGGGGGCTGGGGGGTCCTCTAGCAGCTTCTTTCTGCCTTTGGATTGGCCTAACTCCATCAGGACCTCGGGCGATACCTCAGTTCTCGACCCAGATTCCGGAGTGTCGAACTTGGAATGATTCCAGCAGGTTCCAAGTGTAGGCAAGACCATCAGGGCATCGCTTGCTGAGCCACGTGGCTGGCAATGGCATGGCGCTCAGTGCTCAGGTCTTTGACCAGTTCTAGGGGCCCTGGGCTGTCCCTGAGGCCCGAGAAGGCTCCCAGCCTTCCTGTGACTCTTCACTTTGCTTAAGACCCTGACTTGGGGGAAGCAGTCACGTACCTAGAGCTGACGACCTGCTAAGTTCTGGAATCCCACCAAAATCTAAAGTTCACAGCTTCCTGTCTAAGCTGCAGCAGGCCAAGGCCAATGGTCCCCACAAAAAACATACAACATCAACACGCATTCAGGCTCACTTCAGAAGGCAGCCCCGAAGACCGAGTCACCCTCTCATCACTGAGCCCAGTTGGTTCTGGTGTATTTTGATTCGCAGAATGTAACTCCCTGTCTCTTTTTCAAGTTTGAGGCCCACACTTCTCTCTACTGCTCCCATCATTGCAGTGACCCCTGTAAAACTTAGACCTTGGAAGAGAGCAACCTGACAACAAAATAGCTACCGATAAAGGGAGGACAGAGGGAGGGAAGAACCCCACAGGTGACTCCCCAGGGAAGAGGGGAAGGGGACAGCTTAAGCGGTCCTTTCCACTGCTAATCCCAGAAGCAGAACAGACTCATAGTAGCAAGACCTACTCCCCGGCTGGCCCCCAGGCCAAGGGGAAGTGCCAGCCCTGGAGAGCAGAGAGCAGCACCTGCTTCCCATGGGTGCTTTGTTCTCAAAGGAGAAAAAGGAAACACCTCTTTGGTTAAGAAGTCCAATGAGGGAAATTGATGCTCCTCCCCAAATCACCACCAAGGAGGGGTTAAAGGGCAGGGACAGGCTGGCACTGATGTCTGCAAATGCCCCTCCCTGCCGGAATGAGCAGCAGGAGCACACCTCCTACTAGGCATGCAGTAGACATAAGCCAGGTGGTGTGAATTATTCCCAAATAAAGGGATGACAGAGTAGATCTAAAAGCAGTAATGTGTCCTAGGTTTTAGATGGATGCAGATTTACTGAGCTATTGCAAAGCATTTGGTCACTGCTGCTGCGACACAGGGTCCCAGGGCAGATGAACACACAGGGAGCTCTGTGCATCCTCTACCTCCAGGGCCATTATCAGAATCCAGCGAGAGAGGTAGACACACAGAGCTGGGGGTGAGCTGGAACTGTGGACGCAGCTTTTTGGCCTTGGGATCTTAAACAGGTCTCCTCCCTCTGTTGCGACTTCACTGTTGCGCAATGAGGGAGCCAGATTGGATGGTACCCAGGGTCCTTGCATCTCTGATGCCCTCTGGTTGCATTGGACTTACCAAGGACCACATTCTAAGGCCATTAAGATAATAAAGCATCCATTACTAGTGCATTCTTTCCCATCGCAGTGAAAGGGCTTTATATTATTTTAATACGCTATGTGCTAACTTTAAAACATTTACTTTTTCTTCGTTTTTTGGTGAATTGTGCTGCCTTCCAATGCTGCCCACACTGGGGAGATGGTGTGTGCCTCACTCAGCCTCCTGCACAGTGAGAGCACTGTATTCACCAGATCCTCACGCCTGGCTCCAGCCGTGATGCTTTTCAGAGCGCTGTCAAGTCTCTGTCCCCATCTGATGCTCAGAAAACCCGGAGCTCAGCAGGGCATCTGTCGTGGCCGCATTTGGGAGAGAAGAACCTGCAGCTCAGAGGAGCCGAGTGATCTGGGTGTGGCCTTGGTCAGCCGAAGGCAGAGCTGGCCCTGCCTGGCTCAGACAGTGCTCCTTCACGCTCTCAATCTGGGCGAACTGCCTTATGCTCCATTCTTAGCACGCATCCCTTGCAGCGATGAGATGCTTCCGCTGTCTGGCTGGAGTCAGTGCTCAGTCTGGAGCCGCGGCTTGGCACCTGCCTGGGCTTCGCAGAAAAGGCCACCCCCCACCTCCTGGGCATCCTCACCCCTTTCTTTGGTTTCTCATTATCTCTCCTCCTGCTCTCTCATTTGCCTCTCCTCCCAATGTCCCTTCCCCCTCTGGCTTTTCTCCTCCAGCCCCACACAGGTCCTGGGGAAAGCTGCTCTGGGGCTGGTTCTGTGGGCTCTCCCGGGCCCCGGAGCAGACCCTGAGTCCATCAGAGAAGGCTGCACTGGAGCAGAAGCTGACCAGCATTGAGGAGGAGCCGCTCTGGAGAAGCATCTGTGACGTCAACGCCATCATCCTGCTGGCCATCAACGTCTTCCTCTGGGGCTACTTTGCATGATTCTGCAGCCCTGTCTTTAGCTAAGGTAGATACACGTGGCCCAAGCCTGGCCAGCCACAGAGACAGGCTGTTTACCTGCTTGCTGTCCAGGCCAGAAGCTATGGAGGCTGAGACAAGAGCCCCTGAGGAGCATCTAATCCAACTGCTCACTTGATAAGCGCAGAAGTGCAGGCCAGAGAGAGCATTCGGTTTGCTCAGGGTCACACAGCTGGACTCACCCTGGGTCCAGGGACTCCAGCTCACCATTACATTGTCTCACATTCCTACCTCTGTTAAGACGACTTAGGAACTCTTACTGTGTGTATGTCTTGAGGTTAGAAAATTGGAGTGTACAATAAAAGAAGTAGCAAGAAATTTGCAAAAATCCAAATGCTCCTTGTTATTCCCTACTCCCCTTCCTCTGCCTCTGTACCTTCTCTGATTTTAAACTCCAGGAATCTATTTGCAGCACACATGTACTGTGGAGGGCTTTTTGTGTCTCCTTAGTGGTGGTTGTCAGAGCCAAAGGAGTAAGAGGCCAAAGATGGAGTTAAATATGGTAGTGGCTGGTATTTGGGGAAGGAGATTCTTGAACAATGGGCTGTCCTTGCCCCTATCCAACTCCGCCTCTTCCTACTCTCAAATTCAAACATGCACAAAGCTGCACCATACCACAAAGTCCTAGGATCGAGTGGTAAAGAGATGACTTGTTGAAAACAAGAGGAATCAAGGCACAGCACTCTGTACTTAAGGGTAAGACCAGCAGGAGGCAGCACAGACAGCCTAGGAGCCTCTGCATCTGGCCTGTTGCCTCTCTCCCTTTGCCCGCCAGGCACCCACATTTAAGTGTCCCCTCTCCAGGAAGCTGTCCTAATGCCCCAGGTGGGTCAAGCTCTACTACTCTCACCATGCTTGCACCTACCCTATCACAGAACTGATCACTCAAAACCACATGGTTTTTCCTTTCTATACTGAGTGTTTGAAGGGGCAGGGTTCAAGGACCACTCCCAAGTGACTTTGTACCCCAAAAAGAAGAGGTGTTCAATAAATACATGTTGAATTAATCAATTCTCCAAGGACTTTTTTCATGTACTTTGGGCTGTGGCTGGCTGGGTAGTGACTTTCAGGGACCTTACCTTGGCATTTAAACAACTGTGTCTTGGATACTGGAATGAGACCACAGTGCCAGCCCACTGACAAAGACCCGAGGTGGGAATGTCCCTTTCTTCTTCCAGCTGCCTAAGCTGCACCTGCTCTCATCATATCTCTTTTATGCTGTTTTTGATGATCATTTCACACTAATCACTAATACAATCGGATGCCAACAGAAGTCTGTGTCTTTGAGGTGTAGCTGATTCCACCAATAGTTCCCGTCAGCGCTGCCTCCAGTTTCTGGTTCCCAGCTGCCTGTTTCCTCACTATGTCTCGTGCCAGGTGACTGCTCTCCCCACTGTCCCCCGCTGGCCTGTACTGAGTACTCAGCCGTCGCCCTGATTTCCCCACAACTGTGCACACACATCGCTTGTGTGCAGAGGATTTTGCTGCAAGTTTGGGCAGGGGAGGATTTTACAACATAGCAGCACAAATTAAAACTGGATATTTTTAAAAGTTCCTTGGCAGCCTACTATGAGAATTTATCACGGTGTCCTCCTCATTCTCCCAGCTCCATCCTCCTGCCTTGGTTCTCAGCCCCTTCCCTCCCTGCTGAACTTCCACTCCACTCCAGACCCATCTCGCGTGGCTCAGAGATGTATGCACATGTGGGTGATTCAGGAGGGAGGGCCACCCCCATCCCTTCCGTCTTTGCCTAGCTCCTACTTGTTCGTCACGTCTCAGCACAAAAGTCACTTCCTAGGGGAAGCCATATTGTCCCGTTCATGATCTCACCATAGCCACCTGCATCCCAAAGCAGATGAGTCCCCAACAGCCAACACACAGGCCCCCTGACTTGATCCTCAAAGCATGGGTCTGAGCGTATGCTGCTACATTTGTGTGGTTATTTCATTCATGTGTATCTCCTCCCTAGATTGTGAGCTCCCCACTGAATCCTCATCACCAGAGAGGATTCTGACACATAGTAGGTGCTTAAAAAACTGAGTTGTATGAATAAGTGGAAGAAAGAAGGAACGAATGAGTCAAAGAGCATCTTAGCAGAGGAAACCAGATATTCAAAACACAGAAGTAGGGAAAACCATGACACAGCCAGGAATAAAATAGCTTAAGCTGTTTGGAATGGAGAGTGTGTGTGGGCAGGGCCTCTGCCAGTCCTTAGTGAGCAAAAGGCTTCCTGCTGGGCAGATACAGCTCAGGTTCCTTTCAGCCCCCATGCCCTGTGGCCAGCTGAAGTTGTGCAGGGCACCCCTTACACATGCATGAGAAGCAGCTCTTAGTGTTGGGGAGAGGCTGGTGCAGACCTGGGAGATGAGGTTCCATGCTGAACTTGGAGTTTCCTCTCTTCCCTGGGTCATCTCCACAGCCCCTCGAATTTTCCCTCTGTTCCCAGTGTTTCCTCTTTCCATTGATCCCATGTACTTTAACAAGAGTGATCCTTCCTCAATACAAGTCTTCTATTTTGCATATTGCTTATTGAAGAATCTCTATAAGCCATGGGGCCCTGCAAAACTGCAAGAAACATCCCCAGAGTTTAGACCTTTGATCCTATTCTCTACTCTAATCAAAGAAAGGTTGTTTTGCACAGGGGTTAAGAGTAGGGACCTGGAAGATGACCTGTTGGAACCAAGTCCTAGTTCTATCCTTCGATAACTACGTGATGTTGGGAACATTGCTTAATTGTCTAACTTCTCTGTCCTAGTTTTTTTTTTTTTAATCCACAAAATGGAAAGGATAATTGCAGCTACTTCACAGGATTATTCAGAGGTTTGAATGAGTTAATTAAAATGAAGTATTGAAGAGTTCCCGACACGTAACTAAAGCACTTGACAACCATCAGCGATTCAGTGCTCTTAGTAGCAGGTGAGATGAGCACACAAGGAGACAGGACGTGACACAGTCCGGGTATTTCAGTTCTAGCATAACAAGCTGTCAGAGCAAAGAGCAGGGAGCCGTTGCTTCTATCACAGGAATCAGTAAAGGGCATAAGAGAAGTGACCATTGCCAGACTATGGAGAATGAATGGGGTTTTCTAGAATAGGCCATGAGAGGTAGAAGGACAGCATGTAGAAAAGTTGAGGATACAAAGCGCATAATGAGTTTCCATAAAATACAGAAACTATTAGTCCTTTGAGAATATCAACCAGATGTATTTACTTTTCCCTTACAAATCCTATTTGCACCCTCTTACCTCTAAGGCAGAGCTGTGAGGTTTACTGGGCACTCGGCCACGGGAGAGGGGCTGCCAGCGCCCACACCCAATGTGCGCTCACTCCTCCTTTTGGCTGATTCTTACTGCTGAAAGCCCCTGCAGAACTTTCATCTGCTGCAGAAAACGCTCAGCGCCCGCTCCTGCCTGCATATGACAGGCTGGACGTGGCGGGAGTTAGCGCACCCAGGAGCAGCTGTGAACCAACGGTGAACACGGGTGTGAGGGCACACGTGGTCCTCGCCCGCAAGTGGGACACCTTGGAGGCTTGTTCTAGAGCCCCCTCCCTGAATCCTCAGGGACACTGGGACCCAGCTGCCCAGAGCACTAACATGTGCATCAGGTACCCAGTGACACTTCCTTCCCCTTCCCTGTCTCAATTCCCCCTTCCCTGGGGCTGTTTCTTGGGATCGTCTCCCAGACAAACTGCTGGCGCCTGCTGCTTCTGGAAAACCACACCGTGACAGTCAGCTGGCCAGAAATCAGACTTGGAATTGGGGCTTTGCAGAACGAAAGGGGGCAAGGCCTGACTGCCTTCCGCCCTTGGAGTCTTCTCTGCGGGGACAGAGCTCCCCTGTCTCTACCTTCAGGCCTCAGCCCCACTGGGGGCCATGCAGAGGGGTTCTGGATGGCAGGGCTCCAGACAGCCCGAGGAGCAGACAGAGTCTGTGAGGTCTTGTTGGGTTTGGAGGTTTCACAACCCAGATTCCTCCCACTTTGTCACTTCTTATTACAAACACCACATCATGGGCTGCACCGTGGTCTAGGCACTGGGGTGCCATGGCGACCACGTTTTGGAGCTCTCCAGTCCCCCAGCGAGGCTCTGAGTCCTCCGAGGACCAGGCTATTGTGCCTTAACTGTTAGGATGGAATCACAGAGGCATTGGGGTGGGAAGGAAAGTCCCGGGAGACTCGAGTCTGGATTCCAGGAGGAATGCCAAGAGCTTTCTCTTTGGAAGGTGGAGAGGTTGTAGGTGGCAGGTGCAGGATGCTCAGCGGACCTCAGGGGCCAGCTCAGCAGGCCCCTGTATCTCACACAAAGGAAACTCGAGTCTTCTGGAGGCGAAAGTGCCAGCTGAAGTCAGAGGAGCAATGACTGCCACCCAGGTCCTCGGAGTTGGAAGTGTGTCCCAGGTGGTGGGCAAGCCGGTGTGGCAGGGGAGGGGCTGAGGCGAGGCTGACCTTTCGAAGACCCTGTCTCCACCAGGCCCTGGAAGTGTCCACTGTGGGCACACAGGTCACAGGCACATTTGCATCTGTGTACATTGCACTGCTTGAAGAGGCCCCAGTCTGCATGTCTGGTCCCCCGCCCCACCATCCCATGCCACTGTTCACGTGACTCCCTCTTTGCCTGAAATGTTCACCCATGTACTCCTCCCTCCCTCCCTCCCAGTGATCTTCTCTTCCTGCCAACCTTTCCTGCAGCCTCTCCCCCCTACCCAAGTTGGCTGCGGTCCTTCCTCTGGCTTCTGGGGGCCCCTAGGCTTCTACTGTAGCCTGTGTTCACATTTCCCTCTCCTGTGTCACTGTCTGGTGCTCTTTGAAAGTAGGCATTGTGCATTTCCAGGGATTGCACAGCACCGGGGCACTCAGCAAATGTCCCATGAGTGAGGGAATGAATGCGTGCCTGTTAGATTCATTCCATAATATATTTAAAGATATATTTATTTATTTGAAGGGCAAAGTTACAGAGACGGAGAGACAGAGAGAGAGGGAGGTCTTCCATCCACTGATTCACTCCCCAAATGGCCGCTGGCTGGTGCTGGGCTGATCTGAAGCCAGGAGCCAGGAGCTTCTTTTGGGTCTCTCACAGAAGTGCAGGGGCCCAAGCACTTGGGCCATCTTCTGCTTTCCCAGGCCATCAGCAGGGAGCTGAATTGGAAACAGAGCAGCTCATATGGGATGCCAGCACTGCAGGTGGTGGTTTTACCTGCTAGGCCACAGCACTGGCCCCCATTCCATATATTTAACTCTGCCATAACCAAGAGGAAGGATAAGGAATCCAGTGCATGGACTGCAGAGTGTCAAGGCTGTACCAGGTGTGAGGTCTTATCACACTCCTACACCTCCTCCAGGGTGGCAGGCAGACATCGCCGCCTTCTCAGACAGGCCAGTGGTGTCCCCATGTGAACCGTAGGACAGCACCAGAGAACTAAAAGCCAGGCAGCCTCTTCCACCTTCCAGCAACTCCCTCTTCAGTTCAGAGCGCAAAGCTGCTCGAGGAGTATGAGAGTAGCGCTAGTCCACCAGGTGTACCGCAGCTGCCCCAGTCTCGGGGCAGCACATCAGCCTCCGTGACGCCACTGTTCTGTGACGCTTCTCGGAGTTTCCACCTCCGCCTCGCTCTCTCCTCCTTCATCAAGGCCCTGTTCTCAGGCTCAGGTCTCCCCTGGCCCTAAGGGGTGACGTGCTTGCAAGACATCAAGGACTCTACCAAGGTCCTTGTCCGATGGCCAGCTGGCAGTCACCCATGACAGCTACAACCACCTCCCTACAACTTTTCAGAGCTTCTACCCCAACCCGCCTCCCCCCAGGGCACGGAGCAGAGGTGAAGACCTGCACCCCAGCTCAGCTCACCACCCCCACCTCATATGTGCTCCTCACCCCTAGAAGAAGGAGGGGCAATGTCTTGAATCAGATGAGATGGACTCTCAGGACCCTCTCAATGCTGGCATTGTGCGTGCCCTGTTCCATCCCACCCTTCTCCGCTTGGGGCAGGGGGTTGGCGGATTTGGAGACGTTCAGAGAAAGTCAGCCACAGGCCTGCTTGAGTGGTGACAGCACAAATAAGATGCCGAGAAGTTGTTTTCAGAGGGTAAAGTGGGTTTGCCATTAGCAGTAACAACGATAAGCAGCAGCTTTTGACTACAGAAGGATGGTGTCTAAAAACAAACTGCTCTCAAAAATATCAGGCTGTAATTTTTTTTAAAGCAATTTGCAATTGAGCATAGCCTACAAAGGGCCCAGTTTAACATGTGAGACTCACAAATGTGTCCCTGGGTGTGATGGAAACCTCTAGGAGCCCAGGCAAAGCAGTTGTTGGCTTTCCATTAACCTAGAACAAGTGTCTCTCTAGACTTGTAGCTGTAAGTAAGATTATAGCTTGTGTTCTCAGAGCAAAGAGTTGGGAGGATTTAAAGGTTATATATAAATGTAAATCCTAGAGACTTAAATTGAGGTAGTCACAGTTTACTTTCATATTTCAAAATCAACCTCAGCTTTAGCTCAGATTCACAAAGTAGAAAAGTCAGACTTCTTACTGTGATTTTTTTTAAAGATTTATTTATTTATTATCTGAAAATCAGAGTTACACAGAGAGAGAAGGAGAGGCAGAGAGAGAGAGAGAGAGTGATCTTCCGCTCCGTTGGTTCACTACCTAGTTGGTACAATGGTTGGAGCTGCACCGATCCGATGCCAGGAGCCTGGAGCTTCTTCTGGGTCTCCCACGTGGGTACAGGGGCCCAAGCACTTGGGCCATTTTCTATTGCTTTCCTAGGCCATAGCAGAGAGCTGGATTGGAAGTGGAGCAGCCGGGCCTCGAACCAGTGCCCTTATGGCATGCTGGTACTGCGGGTGGCGGCTTTACCAGCTACTCACCGGCCCCACTGTGATCTATAAAAGCTACCACTTTCGCTTAAGGGCAGGGGGGCTTTATACTCTATCTCCTGAATACAACTCAAGAGTTTGGGTTCATCTCTCTGTGTGGTTTGTATGTAACTTTTAGAATTAAACAGGTGCAGAATGGGAAGGAGCCTCAGGGAGCTGGTGCAGCCTGTCTGGCTCTTCAATGCAGGTCAGATCTCTCTGAGCCGCCTCTCTGACAGCTAAGGCAGCCCTCTGCGGGCACACTCCAGTAGTGGGGGAAGGACTCCATCCTGAGACACAGTGCTCAGCACTGGGCCACACTGACACTTGGCAAGTTCTTCCCAGGACTGGTGTTGTGGTGCAGAGGGTTAAGTCACTGCATGGGATCCCATACGAGCCCCGCCTAGGAAAGCAGCAGAAAATTGCCCAAGTACTTGTGGCTCTGCCACCCATGTGGGAGGCCTGCATGGAGTTCTGGGCTCTTGGCTTCCACCTGGCCCAGTTTCAGCAATTGTGGCCATTTGGGGAGTGAATCCGAAGAGGGAAGACCTCTCTCTCTCTCTCTCAGTCTCTCTCTCTCTCTCTCTCTCTCTCTCTGTAACTCTGCCTTTCAAATAAATACATCTTTTGTTGTTAAAAAGAAAAGAAAGAGTTCTTCCCATTATTGGCTAAACTCTGCACCTGGGACAGGCATTCAGCACAATAGCTAAGATACTGCTGGGGATGTCCACATCCCAAATCATGGTGCTTGGTTCAAGTGTCAGCTTTCCTGCTTTAAATCCAGCTTCCTACCAATGCACATCTTTGGAGGCAGTGAGCAATGACTCAAATGCTTGGGTCCCTGTCACCCTCATGGGGTTCTAGGATTGTGTTCCAGGCTCCTTACTTTGACTTGGCCTAGCTTCTGGCTTTTGCAGGCATCTGGGGAGTGAACCAACAAATAGAAGCTCTCTCCATCAATCTCTAGCTCTCTCATCTTTGTCTTTGTCTTTCAAATAAAGTGAAAATAAAAGTTAAATAAACTGCATCTCTGGAGTTTTTAGCCATTTATGTAAACAAACAATATAAAAACAACTCAAATAAATCATTTACTGCAAAATTACATTCCCACTGTTTGTTCCACATCAATCATTACCACTCCAGCATGTTGATCATAAGCAAATGAAGAATCAGTCAAAGAGATGAAATAACACGTCCTAGGCTTACCACTTGGTGGCCAAACTGGTCCTTGACTCCAGACTTAGGATTCTACATTCAGCCTTGCTCGCATTGCACTGCTCACTATTGAAGCATCCTTTGTGAATGTTGTGAGTTTCTAGGATCATTGAACACATAGAACAATCTGCAGTGCAAATAGAAGTCAGTCGAATAAAGGAGGCAGGCAAGTAAGCAAACTATCGCAGAAGGACTGAAATTACAAGCACATACGAAATACTTTGGCAACCAGAGAAAGGAACAACAGATTACCTGGTAGAATTGGGGAAACCATCACAAAAAATAACAAAATTTAATTTGTATTTTGACATTTAACTCTATTCTGTGAGTAGCGATTTCAGTGTAGAGAAACAATGAGCTAAAATCCAAACAGAAGAAACAGTGCCAAGCAAGATGAGTGGGTAAAAGTGTTTGGCATTTTGTGGAGAGCGTAAGGTACTTAGTGTGGCTGAAGCACAGGAATGTGGGAGTTAACATAGAAGAGCTTGGAGACAGGACAGAGGTGCTGCTGATGACACTGAATGCCGCTACAAATTGGGTGGCTTGGAATTGGACTGAGTTGGAGAGAGTAAGGGCAATGAATACAACCAAGCAGCACCACATTTATTATAGAAAGACATTCTGGCAAAAGCAAGAGACTAAATCATAGAGGCCGAGACTGCTAAGTGACAGCCACATAGGAGGTTGTTGCAGTAGCAGTTCAGATGGAAAGGGGAGAGCCCATCCACAGCTGAATGGATCCACAGATCTCTACATACAACAAACACTGCCTGGATGACATTGTGATATATTCTACAACTTGGATGGACCTTGGAACCACTACGCTGGGTGAAATAAGTTACATGCAGAAAGTCAAATGTCATGCATTTTCATTTACAGAGGTCCCTAGAATGAGCAAATTCAAAGAGACAAACTAACACTGAGGTTACCAGCAGATGAGGAGAGGGGTGAGAGAAGAAAAACTGGTTACTGGGCCCAGAGACTATGTTGTCAATGATGCAAAACTTTGTGAATACAGAGGCAATGAGCTTACAACACTGTAAATGTATCTAATGCCACTCAATTGTACACATAAAATGGTTAAAATTATAAATATTATGTTAATCCTTTTTTAAAGATTAATTTATAAATTTGAAAGGCAGCGTTAGAGACAGAGGAAGAGACAGAGATAGAGATCTTCCACCTGCTAGTTCACTCCCCAAATGACCTCAATAGCTGGAGCTGGATCAGGCTGAAGACTGGAGCCAGGAATTCCCTCAGGGTCTCCCATCTGAGTGGCTCAAGTGCTTGGTCCATCTTCTGCTGCTTTCTCAGATATGTTAGCAGGGAGCTGGATCGGAAGTGGTACAGCTGTGACTCAAACCCACACCCAAACCATATGCCAGCATCATAAGCAGTGGCTGAACCCCTGGCACCATAACACTGGCCCCAATATAGTGTGTATTTCATCATAGTTTTTTAAAAAAAGGATTGATGGGTAAGTAGGGATGTACTAAATAAAATACAACAAAATATTAATAGAATATTTAAAAATGAATAGGAAGCATGGAAAACTAACAAGTCTGACAACATAAGCATGCAAGTGACAACGTAAGCTTGCAGGTGACAAAAGATGGGATTGGGAGGGCAGGGTTGGACAGATAGAAGTACGAACATCTGTCTTCTTGCAAAGGATGTAGTCAAGAGACTATTGAAAGTAGATGGGGCAAGAAATAAAGGTTTCAGTCAATTACTACAGTTACAAATGTTATCAGTGAAATACGAGTAGGAGGAAAGGGGAAAGGCAGTAAACATTCAAGTTTCATCTTTCAGTGTGGAGGGTGGTCTTGCCTTGCTTAAGTTAACAGCTAAGGGCCGGCGCCGCAGCTCACTAGGCTAGTCCTCTGCCTGCGGTGCCGGCACACTGGGTTCTAGTCCCGGTCGGGGTGCCGGATTCTGTCCCAGTTTCTCCTCTTCCAGTCCAGCTCTCTGCTGTGGCCCGGAAGTGTAGTGGAGGATGGCCCAAGTCTTTGGGCCCTGCACCCCCATGGGAGACCAGGAGAAGCACCTGGCTCCTGGCTTCGGATCAGCGTGGTGCACAGGCCGCAGCGCGCCAGCCGCAGCAGCCATTGGAGGGTGAATCAACAGAAAAGGAAGACCTTTCTCTCTGTCTCTCTCTCTCTCACTGTCCACTCTGCCTGTCAAAAAAAAAAAAAAAAAGATAACAGCTAAGTGCATAATGTCTAGAGTTATGAAGGCATCCACCAGAACACTGGGGCAGACCATTCAAAGGAGGTTGTCCCTTAGTACCTGCAGTGGGGGCCAAGGAAGGTGAACTTGATTTTCATCATAAGCTGTACCGCACTGTTTGTACCAGGAGATTATATTGCTTTGATTTTAAAAAATTAGAACAAGTACAAAAAGACAACCACCTTTGAATGAGGGCCTGAATTAGGACAGTAGCAGTGAAGAGGAGGTGTGAGGACTGGGCATAAAGGGCATTTCTGAAGTAAACTGCAGGGCTTGCCGACTCTGGGGGAGACAGATCAAGAACAGGTCCCAGGGTTCAGACCTCAAGGGAAGATGGCTTAACGCATGGAGGTACAGGAACTAGAATTGATCTTGAGAAGGAAGTAAAAGTGAATTGATTTAAGCATGCTGATTTTCAGGTACTCACTGGATATCCCACTGGCAATGCCAAATAGTTATTTATATCTGCGCATCTGGAAGCTGGTGAAGAGATTAGGGCTGTAAACATGTCCTATAATTCTTGATTGGGGAAAGCACAAAGCAAACTGCCCAAAGCAAAATCCATCAAACCTTATGCGTTTTCTTTTCTCTCTCCTGCTACCCAGGAGTGTCTGCTGACAAGGAACCAGGTGATGCTCGTGGCTTCCTCATAGACCCAGCTGTCAGCCCTGTGCTTCCGTGTCGGCAGTGGTGGTGCTGTGTGAACAACTTTTGGAATACTGAATTACTTGAGACTCTTTTGTGGGTGAAGTTAGGATGGTGGAGCCACTCTTCGACCTGTCACATTTCTGCAAGCTGGCTTGGCTTACAGGTGCACATGTTGCAACAGGACTGAGTGGTGCAGGTAGGGAGGTAAGGAAAGAGATAGGGGCTGTCAGATCCCTCCTGCCAGGAAAGACCCGTTGCCTCAGGTGCCGGCATCACTTCAACTGGCAGCCTCAGCAGCCCTGATGGCGCCTCACCTGCACAGCCACCTTGCCAATGCCCCACCCCTCGGGGGCAGTCCATATCCAACATCTCGTAAGTAACAGCAAAGACGCAGCCATTCTGGCCCAACATGACATTAGCCCAGAGCTCCCTATGGGTGTGGCCGAGGCTGCTGTCAGCTTGTATCTCCGACCAACCTCTCTCCTGCCTGTCCCTTTGCCCCCCACCTCCCCCTCCCCCTCTGGTCTGAGTGCAAGGGCAGTGCCTAATGAACGCCCTTCCCACCAAACTCCTACAAGTCCTAAATAGCTCAGCAGCCTCCTTGGACTGCCTGCCTGTGGCGCGGTATGTGCAGCCTTGTTAGGCTTTTCAGCCTAGCTCTTTGCAGATAGACCCTAGTTGAATGACTGCCTTTTCCATGGGCACTGGTGAGGCACTACTGCCCATTTTGTACTTCACAAGACAGAATGGTAATGGGCCTCAATTAATTCAGATGGACAAGTCACAACAAGACAATCAGGTGTACAGCAAACAACTCCAAGCAATTTGCCCCCAAAGAACCCCATAGCAAAACCCATTAAACCTTATGTGTTTTATTTCCTGTCTCCTGCAACCCTGAAGTGTTTGTGGACATTTGAAGTTGGGTAATCATCACTGACCCCTGGCCGTGTTTCTGAATCCTAGCCAAACTCATGGCTGTCCCATTTTCTGAGTCAGATGTTCTTATCAACTAACCCATCCTAAATAACCCTGCTTCCAGATAGAAGAGGAAAACACAAACATCTTCCAGCTTCAGAATCACAAAACTGTGTTAGAAAATGTTCCCAATGGAAACACTGAATGGTCACGCAAGATTTTGTTAATCAAAATCAACGTAGTTGAGACGTTCTTCGCGGAGAGTCGCTGCGGGTTTCCCGCTTCAGCAGTGCTGGGACGGAACCGGCTCGATCCCTGCCCCAGGGGGCCGGTCAGAGCCAGCCCTCCGCCACCTTCTCACAGCACCCTCGGACCGCCCCACCAGGTCCTGGCCGCCACCTCTGCCTCTCAGCCGCCCGCCATGAGGACGGCGTCTTCCTCGCAGGTGCGCCAGCACTACCGCCAGGACTCGGAGGCCGCCCTCAACCGCTGGATCCGGCTGCAGCTCCACGCCTCCTGTGTCGGCCTGTCCATGAACGTGACCATGTTCTCCTTCCAGTCTTACTGCTTTGACCGTGCTGATGTGGCTTTGGAGAACTGTGCCCAGTACTTCCTCCACCAGTCTCATGAGGAGAGGGGGCGTGCTGAGAAACGTATGAAGCTGCAGAACCAGTGGGCGGCCGAATCTTCCTCCAGGACATCAGAGTATGATGACTGGGAAAGCGGCTGAATGCAGTGGAGTGTGCACTGCACTTGGAGAAAAGTGTGAGTCAGTCACTACTGGAACTGCACGACCTGGCCACTGACAAAGGTGACCCCCACTTGTGTGACTTCCTAGAGACTCATGACCCGAAGGAGCAGGTGAAGTCCATCAAAGAATCGGGTGACCACGTAACCAACTTGCGCAAGGCGGAGCCCCCGAATCCGGCATGGCGGAGTTACCTCTTTGACAGGCACACCCTGGGACACAGTGATAGTGAGCACTAACGCCTTAGGCTAACTTCCCTGGCTGTGCACCAAGGCAGTGCATGCATGTTGGGGCTACTTTTACCTTTTCTAGACATTGTACCAAAACATCCACTTGCGTGCTTTAATTTGTACTATTCCTTCAGATAATGAAATTTGCCCCCCCCCCGCACTGAAAATTAATGTACTTAGGATGAATGGCATGAATCGAATGATTCATGACTAGTGGGAAGATGCTCAATAAAAATGCAAGGGGATTTGCTATCTTAAAATTTTGTTTTCACGTGTTTTTTGGTTTTATCTCTGTAAAATTCCTATATAACAAATTATGAAGCTCAGTAAATTAAGCAAAGAACATCTTCCATCCCATTCAAATTACTCTAAGGAACATATAGATTGCTTTAACAATGACAAAGCTGCATAAACCTTTAAATAAAAAGGATTTCAAATGAATTCAATCTTCAAAATTACGGTGGTCAGATGAAAGTAACTAGCATGTACTGAGTGCTTACTACATGCCAGTTGCCATGCTAACTTATGTGAGGTGGAGTATCTGGTTCAGTCCTCCCACTCACCTGGGAGAGCCTCTGAGTTCCATGGGAATGCTGCCTCACATAGCTGTGAGCACAGCAGCCCTGGGCTACGTGTCACTTTCTCTTTTTTCAGATATAGAAATGGAGATCTAGGCCGGCGCCGTGGCTTAACAGGCTAATCCTCTGCCTTGTGGCGCCGGCACACCGGGTTCTAGTCCCGGTTGGGGTGCCGGATTCTATCCTGGTTGCCCCTCTTCCAGGCCAGCTCTCTGCTATGGCCCAGGAAGGCAGTGGAGGATGGCCCAAGTCTTTGGGCCCTGCACCCGCATGGGAGACCAGGATAAGCACCTGGCTCCTGGCTTCAGATCAGCGAGATGCGCTGGCCGCAGCGGCCATTGGAAGGTGAACCAACGGCAAAAAGGAAGACCTTTCTCTCTGTCTCTCTCTCTCTCACCATCCACTCTGCCTGTGGGAGGGAAGTTTTGGGAGGGGGAAGCCATTGTAACCCATAAGCTATACTTTGGAAATTTATATTCATTAAATAAAAGTTTAATAAAAAAAAAAAAACTTGAAAAAAAAAAGAAAAAAAAAAAGAAATGGAGATCCAGAATGCTTCTGCACCTTGCTGACAACTCACACAGCTGGTGCAAAACCCTCAAACTTAGCTGATAAGATCAAGCCCCTGGCTTTTACTGCGCCACACTGAGTACTGCCCATTCTATCAGGAGAGAATCGATGGTGGAAAGACAGTGCCATCCTCACTGCAATGACTTCCTCTACCTGTGTTCCAGCTGTTCCTTTTGCCAATACCATCTTTCTGCACACCTCTGCCTGCTGAAGTTCACGCATCTTTTAAGGCCTGGCTCAGGTGTCTGCAGAAGTTTCCCTCGATCCTCCCTTCCTCTAGAAGAAGTAACTGTATCTGCCCTTTTGTCCCACAATATTCTCTGCCTGGCATAGTTCGTTTTACCAAGATGGGATAGTAACAGCCTTCAAAAATGTTTAATGAAAGCAACTCTAGCATTCACAATATTGAGAATATGCATTTATCTTGTTCCTTGAAACAGAAAGGAGCATTTTATACTCACGTACCCACTTCTCATCTTTTTCTTTTTTCACTCCTCCCTCAGCCTCTGGAGTTCGTGTGTGTGTATATATACACACGTATATATACACCGTATTTTCCAGATTGAATACAACTCACCTGTTTCCTTCACCTCAGGACTCTAGGTCCCTCAAGAGCAGGGTCAGAGTTTCATTCATGTCTATGCACTCCTTCTTTGGCACCCACACTGTGCCTAGGGCTGCGGTGCTCGGCAAATGTGCATTGCATAAACAAACACAGATGTAGGATATGTGCAGGGATTCCTGAGACCTACTAGGTTGGTTACTAAGTGTACATGGCTATGTGTCTTCATTCAGGGAGAGAAAAACTCTTATCAATGGTATGGTATAGTTCAGAATGTATTTAATGAAATTAAATAAAGTGTTTCTCAAAGAATTAAAAGAATTATTAGCCCATTTCCAAATGGTCATACCAAATATTCAAAACCCTCTTTTTAGCTTCTTTGTTTATCTGCGTTGCAACTGAAGAAAGGTTTCCTTACACAGATCAATAAAGCAACCACGAGTGTAATTAGAACGCACCATATGATCTGTATTGGTACAATCATGAATTCTGCAACATAAGTTGTACAAAACTATAGTTTCTTAACTTACAATAGAGTTATGTTTCCAAAAGCCCATCAGAAGGAAAACATTCTAAGTCAAAAATACATGTGCTACACCTAACCTACCAACCGTCCTAGCTTAGTGACATGGTGTGCTGTAGAGTGCTGGTTGTGGGCCCTGGTGACTGGGTGCCTGTGCGGGAGCTGCCACTCACTGCTGCTGCTCAGCATTGCCAGAGAGCACATAGTGCTAGCCTGAGAGAAGCCTGCAATTCAAAATCTAAAGTGTGGTTTCTCCCCAATGCAATCACTTTCACACCATCCTAAATCCTAGGTCAAAACATCTTAGGTCGGAGATCGTTTGTATAAAGATATGCATTCTAATCTATCTGAGGTGGAAGCTATGTGATACATAGATCAGATGAAAGAATCTAAATGTGTCAATGCTTTTATGTTTCTCGCATATTAAAATGTCTATAAAATTAAGAACATCAGACCAAAATGATTTTATGCTTAGGTGCCAAACTGGACTTGAGGGGGATAGATGGTCAACACTCACACTAACATACCCGCTTTGGAGGCTGCACATTCATTCATCTAGATTGAACAAGAAGCAAACAAAGGAATCCTCCTGACAGTCAAAGTTGATTACATAATAGCAATACTTAAAAGGCCCCTGACTCAGGACATTTCTGTTTTTGTTTTATACTAAGACAAACATATCAAACTCCTAACTTGGATCCAAGTATACTCTGTAACATAAGCAGTGAAGTTGGAAAGGAAAAATAGATGCTGAAATAATTTGTGCCAGTTGTCAGGAAGGGAAGGACAAACACCCAAGACAGACAAATGCTGAGAAGGAAACAGAAGTGAGACATAGCAGCATGGGGGCAGTCACTGCAGACGCCATTGGTGCTATCTCCTGCAGCAGCTCTGCACTACACTGGCTGCTGCAGTAGCTGATGCTCAGATCAGGTATGTTCAAGGAGGATAGGAAATATGTGATTGATTCAGAAGTGTTCCAGTCAGCATAGTTAAAAGAACAATTTAAACATAATTAAGAACTATTTGAAAAATCCAGGTATGCAAAACTTATTAGAGGTCACATAACAGAAGTCTTTAGGACTTTACATTACAAATAATATAAAGTCTATTTTGTCTAATAATTTTCTTTAAAAGCAGGTTAAACTTTCTAATATCATTTTATATATTATTGCCTTTTCAGTTCAGATTCAACTTAAATATCACCACTTTTTAAACTAACTCAGCTCTCATTATACCTAACTTGAGGCATAACACATCTGATCTCAAAACCACTTGTATGCTGTGGGCAGTCTGGCAAAGAAACTCCCAGCTGACAAAACGATGGTGTGTTGTTGAAAATAAAAGGGGTAGTTTGATTTTCTTGTTTCCTTCCCCCTACCTCCCAATCCTCACATTTGGTTTAATAATCAATACCAAAGAATTACAATTTCTATAATGTGTGTTGTTGACAGGTAACACCAATGGTATCTTAATTGTAATTGTTCACATATGGCAAGACTTTTGGTGTTACTGGACACATAGCGCCTTCATACTTAAAATCAGGAATTTAAGAAAAGCTACATCCTTTATAACCACCAAAACCTAACATGTCAGAGTATTATTCAGTGTTTCCAGTTTGCTATTTTACCTTCTGACAAGTTTTATAAAAGAGAAGGGAATAAAACTAACTTGTGCTACATACAAGATGTTGCCTACATAAATGCCAGAAAGGAAGCAAAATGAACAGCCAGAACATATGGCAGTGAGCTGACAGCATAAAGAAACCAGTTTTGCATGAACAACAAGGAACATCTTGAAATGTTCAAGACATATGTGCTTTAGGAAGAAGACTGAAGTGTTTCATAATAAAAACAGGACAAAGTGAACCATGAGTGCTGAATAAAGTTTTAATTAAAAATGAGTTTTTAGCCTTCAATGTGAATATACAATATGCTTCACAGATGGATTTTTATATTGAAGCTTTACCCAAACCAAAAAAGCAAGTGAGACAAATAAAGCTTCTGAAATGGCACCAAGGCTAACATGTATGTAAACAGTGGAGGGCTCTGGCACAAACAAGGCAGGGGGAATCACCTTCTGTCATCCATTTTCTGCTTGCACACTGCCTTAGTAGATCATATGACCCACCTTTGGTGCAAACATGTCCCTTCCCAGTTTGCATAATAGGTTTACACAACTAGAGAACAACACAAATATCCAATGATAACGCGATTGTTAAGTTACTTTATAGAAGTCAACACAATAGAAAGCAGCCATTAAGAAATGTTGTTACCCTTAAGGCATTCGGATCTGGCTGAAGAGCCCATGAGAGTATTGTAGGCATGGAAAGCCAAGATACCATGGAAAAGAAAAAAAAAGAAGACCTAAATGAAAGATCTCTGTGAGTGAGATCCCAGTGGAAAGAACGGGGCCATCAAAGAAGGAGGTACCTTTCTCTGAAGGGAGGAGAGAACTTCCACTTTGACTATGACCCTATTGGAATAAGATCGAAGTCGGTGAACTCTAAAGGCTTCCATAGCCCTGGCAACTCATGACTAGAGCCTAGGGAGGTTACTGACGCCATGAACAGGAGTGTCAAATTGTTAAGTCAGCAACAGGAGTCACTGTGTACTTACATCCCATGTGGGATCTGTCCTTAATGTGTTGTCTAATGTGAAGTGATGCTATAACTAGTACTGAAACAGTATTTTTACACTTTGTGTTTCTGCGTGGGTACAAACTGATGAGATCTTTACTAATTATATACTGAATTGATCTTCTGTATATAAAGAGAATTTTGAAATGAAAAAAAAAAAAACCCTGGTGTTAAATTGGAAATGGCATAGAAAATTAATTAATTAAAAAAATTATGTAGGATCTCTGTCTTTAATGTGCTGTACACTGTTATTTAATGCTATAACTAGTACTCCAACAGTATTTTTTTCATTTTGTATTGCTATGTGGGGGCAAACTGTTGAAATCTTTACCTAATATATACTAAACTGATCTTCTGTATATAAAGAGAATTGAAAATTAATCTTGATGTGAATGGAAGGGGAGAGGGAGCGGGAAAGGGGAGGGTTGCGGGTGGGAGGGAAGTTCTGGGAGGGGGGAAGCCATTGTAACCCATAAGCTGTACTTTGGAAATTTGTATTCATTAAATAAAAGTTTAATAAATAAAAAAAAAGAAATGTTGTGAATCATTTTAGAAAAATAAAGAAATCTGCATGTTAACATTACAATGGTAGGATACTAAATTTATAAAAAATGTCTTTGAGAAAATGCATAAAATATTGCAATAAGATACACAACATACTTTAAGGTTATATCAAGCTTTTTACTTTCACACAACTACTTCTCTGAATCCTCTTTTAATAAACATTTGAAAAGTCCAATTAAAGCTGAAATTTTTACCTAGAAAAACATATAAAATACTGATGGTTCTAAGTTTACCAGAAAGCATTTTTATATTCATCTTTGATGTCTGAGTAGTGGTGGCCCTTATCTATATGGTTTCACTCTTGGTTCAAGGCGGAAGGAATTATCCCTAAAATTCAGTCTATAGGAAAACAATGAAGGCAAACTCCTCTTCACCAAAGATGCAGGTATCTTGCAGATGAAGATAGGACAATAATGCTTTTGTGCACACCAGGCTAATGGCTATACTTTTCTATTTTTTCTTTGAAAAGAACGTTTAAAGCCAGCCTAAAGAACTAGCTAAAGCTCTTTTCAATGCATTCAAACAGCATGGGATAAGCTAGAAAATCTCTGGCAATGTTCAGTGTTTGGAAGGATCTTAATGCCAGGAAATACTTTCACATTGCAAAATATTTACTTTTAAGAGTTCAATTGGGGTTTGAGTGAGATTTTTTAAATGGATCAAAAGTAAATTCAGGAACAGCCTTTGTTACAAGGTTTTTTAAAGACTTCATTTCATTTAAAAAACCTATTACTTAGTGTGGATACTCACTGATGTGCTACGGAAACCCTAGCCGCAGGCAAGTGATCAACTTGCTGACCCTGGATTCCATACTTTATGCCACTGCTCTCTTTTTTCCACATAAAGTACTTCCTCCTTTCCCACTTACTCCATTTCTTCCTTTGAATTGATATTATCCTTTGACTCGCCAGCAAATATTATTTTATGCTAGATTTAAGCTAGATTGAAAGTTCCTTAAGGATATTAATAAGTCAGTAACTTTTTTATGACATTCAGAGTATTCAATGCACAGTTGCTCAGTAAACATACAAGATGAAAAATGGCTGCGGAAACACAGGCCACCCAACTCTTCCCCTTGGCCTTAATATGACCTGTGGGATGTCATTTATACATGTTTAATGATACTATAAGATTGAAGTGTCATTTGAGTAGCCAAATATGTTTTTGGAAAGTAGATAAAACATTAACTCTATAATAAAGTATACAGAGAAAAGCCCTGATGTGATTCTACCGCATATCTAAGCCTTGTCTTGGACCCTGATTCCACCACATTCCTTTAGACCCCAGCCATACTGAAGTTCTGGCAGTTCCCTCATGGGTGGGCTTCTCCCTGACTATCTGTAAGTCCCAATGTCCTGTCTCTCCTCTCCTGATAAAATCATCCTTTATGACCAAGATGAAGGGCTGGTTCCTTTGTAGTATCTTCCTTCTCTTATTAAAGAGGTAGCTGCATTTGCTTTCTTTTTTTTTTAAGATTTATTTATTTATTTGAAAGTAAGAGTTACACAGAGAGAGGAGAGGGGGGGGGGAAAGAGAGAGAGAGAGAGAGAGAGAGAGAGGTCTTCCATTCGATGGTTCACTCCCCAGTTGGCCGCAATGGCTGGAACTGTGCCGATCCCAAGCCAGGAGCCAGGAGCTTCTTTCCGAGTCTCCCACGTGGGAGCAGAGGCCCAAGGAATTGGGCCATCTTCCACTGCATTCCCAAGCCATAGCAGAGAGCGGGATTGGAAGTGGAGCAGGTGGGACCTGAACTGGCACCCAAATGGGATGCTGGTGCTTGAGGCCAGGGTGTTAACCTGCTGCGCCACAATGCCAGCCCCTGCTTTTGCTTTCACATTTGATAACTCCCCATCTAAACATCTCCTTTGCACACTTATGTTGTATGATTCCATAAGGTATTTGTGAGAGGTCAAGGCATATCTCCTTATTTTATATTTACCCTGTGCTACTCATCATATCTAGTTCATAGCAGGTTCTTAATATTTGCTTAATGAATGTACAAATACGTTAGTGACTTCACCAGCTGTTTACATGAAGGGAAGGAAAAACACCTGAGACCTAAAGGTCAGCTGTGAATAATTCAGAAGATATGAGGAGACTTCAAAAAGCTCATGAAAATTGAATTAAAATGTTTATTTTGGTGCAAAATGTTTTTTAAATCCAAGAAGTTTTTTTATAAGGCACCTTTGCCATGAACTTTTTGGAGACCCATCATTTGCATAGATTTCAACTTTCTGCACCAAAATAAACTTCTTTTAATTTCAGTCTCTGCAAACTTTTTGAAGCACCCATCCACACATTCACATGGAAATCAAGGTCCAACCATTATCCTCTTGTTGCTCAAGGCATTTGGGGCCTATTTTTCTTTCTTTTTTTTTTAAAGATGCATTTTATTTATTTGAAAGGCAGAGTAACAGAGGGAGAGAAAGAAAGAGATATTTCATCCACTGGTTTACTTCCCAAATGGCTGCAATGGTTAGGGCTGTGTCAGGCCACAGCCAGGAGCTGAAGCTCCATCCAGGTCACCACCACGTTGGTGGCAGGGACCTCAATCCTTGTGCTGTCCTCTGCTCTTTCCCAGGTGCATTTGCAGGGAGCTGGATGGGAAGCAGAACAGCTGGGACTCAAACTGGTGCTGATATGGGATGTTGTCACCACAAGCTACTTAACCCACCGTGAGACAAAGCCAACCCCATTGTCCTATTTTTCTAAAACACAAAAATAAAAACCAGATGGTCAAGAGTGTAACACAATAAAAATATTTAAAAAATCAGAAATTACAATCAGAAAAAGCATCCCACATGCAGGAGCAGCCATGAAGAGGTGCTAGAATCATGTTTCTGAAACCTGGGGAAGCATTATAATCATCTAGAGAAACTCTAAAAATACAGAAGCTAAATTCATTGCATCAGGATATCCAGAGGCTGAGACTGTTAACATGCTTCCTGATTGATTCTTATCAGTTATGATCTGGAACTACTGACTTTGAATATGAACAATCAAAAGTCTTGCCATCTTCTGGCCTGAATATTATAATCATGCACATTACATTAATAAGGTGAATATTAGGTATGTCTCAAGTATTCCATCTCTGAACCCTATCCTCAAGAAAAATTCTTTCCAAATTATGATAATTTGTAAGTCTTTGTGATAACTAAGATTCATTGGATTTAAGAAAATTCTGATGGACTCTTCACAATTAACCTTTTCTAATAAAGCCACTAACAAGTTACACGTTAACTGGTTTAATTTCCCTCCCTGTTCATGCAGCAGAAGTGAGTTAACAGGTAGATGAACTGGTGAGTGGGGGCAGAGTGGGAGCAGAAATAGTGTACGTTTGGAGCTGCTGACAAACAAAAAGCTCTGAATAATAGAAACAAAGCTCCTCCAATGTAGAAATGGAGCAATGCCTGGGAATTATATCTCCTCTTATGATCCAATAATGAACTCAAGACCTAAGGAGAATTAACTAATACAGGTGGAAAACCCGACAGGACATTTTTGGGAAAATACTAACATTTGGTGTTAAGTCCTGATTCAGCTACTAACACTCCCACTGTGTGAACCTACAAAAGACAACCCAAACAGTGAGTTTTCTCATTTGTTAAAAATGTAAATTTTAATCCCTGCTCTACCTAATTTGTAAACATGTCAAGAAGGGATAAAGCAAAATAAGTAAAACTTCTGGAAAATGACAACGGGCTGTATCAATTATGAGCTATTATTTATTACAAAATTTTAGTAGGAATAGTTTTACAGGGTTTTAAATGTTTGGTAGGTAAAAACTCACCAAAGTTAAATATTCTTTTTTCCGTTTTCCCAGCATGAATGTTTGAAAACACTTCCTAAGTCTAAAGCTGGCGTGTTTCCTCTCATTTGGCAGAAATAACTCCCCTCTGGGGTTCCAGTGGAACTGAAATAATTTTGACTGCTTTTGTTTAAGATTATCAACAAAAACCTCTCCAAATTATGCAGCTTCTATGCCAAAACACATTCTTTATGCAGCCCAGTTGTGGGAGTATATCACACGCGAACAACTGCTGGGACACAAAGAACAACCGGATAGCATAAGTTTTCCTATGCTTTAGGAAAATTCAAAGTTCTTTTAACATGTCCTTGTTGCATAGAGTGGTCAATTCCTTTTCAATATATTTTTCAGTATATTTAACAACAGGATATTATTAAAAACAGGACAAAATGGAGCTATACTAGTTGTTTCAGAAGACAAATGTTTTAGATAAACTCATTAATTATTCAGCTATGTAACAAATATTTTTACAGAGCCCTTATCATGTGCTAGCTGTTGCTTAAAGCACTTAATAGTAACTAATTTAATCTTTATAAGACCCCCCCCCCAGCATTGGGATTGGTGATTTCTTCATTTTATAGATGAGCAAATGGAACCACAAAGAAATGAAATAAATTGTCTAATGAGGTTACATGGTTAAGTGTTTGACCTCAGAGGACACGCATATAACCAATGTTCAGACCATATAATGCATTTATACTAAGATTGAAGAGCTAAAATATAAAGCTCACATAATAACCAGTAATTTGTAAAAATACATATAGAGGACATCTCCTAGACTGGGACCTCTAAAAAGGAACATTGGTAATCTAAATGGTTTTTAATTTAATCTGAAGAATTTAAACCTGGAAAACCTGAGAAAGATCTAATACTAAATAAGTGTGTGTGTGTGCGTGTGTACACAAACCGTACAGTCTTCTGAAAAAGATGCCACTCAATCCCCTTCACTAAAAGTCCCTAACAGTGACAGAGAGGCTCAGATGCCTACGGTGGTCTAGCGTCGCTTACGCTCAATCAGGACAATTCATTCTATCTTCTGCCTCAAATACCCTCCAACACAGAAGAATATGGCTTGTTTTATAAAATATGATTGTGCCAAATCCAACCTAGGATTGACATCAGTTCCTGAGGACATGTTCTCAACTAAATTTATTTTAGCTTTTACAACAATACGTGAATAACACTTCAATGAGAATGAGCAACAGCATTCTTAGAGACAGAATGGATGTTTTATATTCATTTGTAAAATCTACAAAGGAGATTCTGCCATGGTGGGAAATCTACACAAGGTTAACATAACTTTCTAAAAAAAAATAGTGAGGCCATGGTAGCTGTCTATCCCTCAGTGGATTTGTGCACAAAACAATGAAACTAATGACAGGAAAAAGTTTCTAAATCATTCTAAAGTATCGACTGTTGTCAGATACAACAGTGGTCATTTTGCATCATTTACCTCATTTACTGGTATTCTTCACAGAACCTTCCTAGGGAAGTACCATTCCGACTCTGTAGATAGTAAAATTACAGTTTGAGATCTCCAGATACCACCACCATACAGAATCCAAACCCAGGCATGCACTGAACAACCTGTATCAACTCAATGACTAGCAAACTTAATGACCATTCTAAAAATTCTGCATAATTTGGTCCCATCACTCAAAATAATTCTGAATATTTTTCTACATGTATCCACATACCTTATACCCATTATTTCTCCAATTAGATCCTTATGATCTTTTGACGTACTGCTTTATTGACTTGGGATCTTAGTAATGACAATTGCCTTGCGCTAGATGCTCCACGTGCATTAACTCTCTAAATGAGCACAGCAATCCTATGAAAATATCTTCCATTTTTTCACAGTTGACAAAATAAAGATGCGCTAACACAGGCGACACATTGGCAGAACACAGGTTCTGTTCAGCTCCAAAACCAAAGGTATTGCTATTGTGCCGGGGGAACAGTTTTCCAAACTATATTTCCCCGTTCTCAGATCATTCAGAAAAGCCAGTGCCTTATCTGTGTCAGAGGATATCCACCTGTATTTTCCAATTTAATCCCAATACTTCCTGAAGGATGGAGGGAATGTGTACTAACATACTATTTCACAGGTAGACAAAAATGAGATTCAGAAAAGTTCTCAGGAAATGCTATTTCTCGATGCATTGCTGTTGCCAACTCTTTACAAGTATAAATACACACTCATAAGTACACACACATACCAGGAGGCATCAAAAGGTCATGGGAAATGGAATTAAAAGATAATGTGTATTTTTCATGATCTTTGTAAGCCCCAAAGTATGCGTCTGTATACTCATATATTTGAGAATTATATATACACAAATCCACCTCCAAATCTTTGTTTTCATATATCGCTAATTTTACTTAAAAATAAGAGAATTAGTAAATTTGTGAAGAATGAGTTTATTTGGTAAGTGGAAACCTCTAGCAAGATATGCTTATTCTACTTCTTATGTTCAAAGACATTGTCTTTCATTGAAGATGTTTTCCTTTACCTTCTAAAGATGTTGTTTACCTTCTTTCTGAATTGTATCATAAACCAAGAAAGCTAAAGTTCTTTCAGCTTACTGCTGCAGAAATGTAGGCGTGCCTAAAGGGGGTGGCCAAGCTCCGCAGGAAGCTTATCCTGGCCCTTCACTGTAACTGTCTCACGCAGCAACTCTTGTTTCTAGGAACTCTTGCATGAGTTAAAATAACTTCAGTTCAGTTCCTTTCATACACTTCCATCTGACTTCTAAGTTCGTGAAATGAGTTCTTTTTTTTTTAGTGTATGGATGTTGGAAGTTTGCCCTAAGTTGTGATGCACTAATATGAGTTCAATTTTTATTTTAATCCACAGAGGTTCTTTCTGAAGAGATACAAGCTCCACCAATTAAAAACAGATGAACTGTAACAAGCTGAGTTTTGGGCTTTTCTTTCTTTTTTTTTTAATTTTTGACAGGCAGAGTGGATAGTGAGAGAGAGAGAGAGAGAGAGAGAAAGGTCTTCCTTTGCCATTGGTTCACCCTCCAATGGCCGCTGTGGCCGGTGCGCTGCAGCCAGCGCACCGCGCTGATCCGATGGATCCGGTGGCAGGAGCCAGGTGCGCTTCTCCTGGTCTCCCACGGGGTGCAGGGCCCAAGCACTTGGGCCATCCTCCACTGCACTCCCAGGCCACAGCAGAGAGCTGGCCTGGAAGAGGGGCAACCGGGACAGAATCCGGCGCCCCAACCGGGACTAGAACCCGGTGTGCCGGCGCCGCTAGGTGGAGGATTAGCCTGTTGAGCCACGGCGCCGGCCGGGCTTTTCTTTTTTTTAACCAATCATCTAGTTGAGAGGTAAAGTTGGGTTTAGATTCAAAGGCAAGATTTACCATTGTCAGATTTTATGCTGCAAAACTGAGATTACACATCCTCCTGTAACTACAGACATGTTATGAAAATCAATAAAATGATGGATGTAAATCACCAAGTAAATATGGTAATCATTAATAAATAGTTTAATTCCTTTGGTTTAGGATCTTTAGAAAATACACTATGGTTGCCTGCATTACTTTTTCTGGAAATACAGTGTTTTGTCAAACTTTGTTCTAAACCTTTGTCAAACAAATAGGAAATATACACTGTTATAGTTTAAAAACAAACAAAACATCTTTCTACTACAAAAGTGAACCTGCAGACATTTAGATACTATACAAATTAAAGCAGAATGATTTTATCCTGTCAGGGTCACTTCTATTTTTTAGTCCTACTTAAATGTAACGTACTAAAATTTAACTCATAGAGAAAAACAGAGGGCTGTATTTCATTGAGATACTTTTGCTTAAATATTCACACAAATATCACTTAAATATCACATAAAGTACTTATTGTATTAATTCTTAATTAAGAGGTAACCATGGTTTCAGATTGAATAGGTCAGTTACCTTTGAAAGTTAGAATCTAGAGAATTATTCAGTCCTTCAGTCAGATACGAACTGCTTTGTGAACAACAAAAGACATTGAGAAGGAAAATAATTTTTAAGGCTCACCTTGGGAACAAAAAAATTTGCATTTCATAGACAGGATTTTAAACTCCACTGGAATATAAGATGCTTGAAACAGCTGCAAATGAGTTCTTCCTTGGTCCACTGCCACCCCTTGCAGCAGCAATTTAGGATCTGGTCCTAGTCACCTAAACTCTGTCTGTGTGTGTTTATTACAAAGGAACAGATGGTCAAACAAAGAGATCAATATATTTTAAAAAATTTTTGCTTTTTTAAAAAAATCTAAGAGTATCCTTTTGAAAAGTATATTTTACTATAGCAACATTAACTCTGAACTGAGGGACCATTTCTTTCTTCTTGAGTACCGTGCTGCAGCCAATGTCTTTCTCTAATCTTTTTTCATTGTTGGCTAGAATCACAGATGGACTGGCTGATAGCAAACAGTCCTTTCAGGACCTCTTATCTCTTATTTCCAGAGTTAGACTTTGCATTGTTGGCCCTACGTGTAGTGTATTTTCTTTCTTTCATGAAGTCATTCAATCAACATTGAAGGAACACCTACTGTGGCCCGAGGGATGCAGAAGAAAAGGGGTTCAGCATTACTGAAGAATAAAAGAGATAAGGAAGTCACTGATAATTCTGATTGTTAAAAGCTATAATAAATATATGCCTACTTTGTGGTGCTGGGATTATAAAGGAAAATAAATGTATACGTGCTATAACAGCCTACACAAAACATGTTAAACATGAGTCAATTCATATGTGTTGTACTATTTTTTATTTACTTATCTGTTCCACCATTAATAATAAGGGTAAGTGCTACGGTCTTTGGATGCCCACATCCTGTATCAGAGTGCTTGGTAAGTCCTGGCTACTCTGGTTCTGGTCCAGCTTCCTGCTAACGCACACCCAGGGAAGCAGCACATGATGGTGCAAGTGCCTGGGTCCCAGTCACCCATGGGGAAGACCTGGGTTGAGTTCTAGGCCCTTGGCTTCAGCCTTGTTCAGTCCTTGCTGTTGTAAGCATTTGGGAGGTAAACCAGAGGATGGAAATGTTTTTCTCCCACTCTCTCCCACTGTTTTTCTGTCTCCTTCTCTTTCAAATGAAATGAAAACAAGTTAGTTTATTCAGTTAAAGACATTTAATTTATCTTCCTAATTCTAATGTTCAGTATTTCTTGGAGTTAATCTACAAATACAGCAAAATACTCTTACATATATATATATATATATGATTTATTTTATTTATTTGAAAGACAGAGTTACATAGGGAGGTAGAGCCAGAGAGAGAGAGAGTGAGAGAGAGAGGTCTTCCATCCACTGATTCACTCCCCAAATGACCTTAACAGCCAGAGCTGAGCTGATCCGATGCCAGGAGCCAGGAGCCTCCTCCGGGTCTCCCTGGCCAAAGCACTTGGGCCATCTTGTACTGCCGTCCCAGGCCATAGCAGAGAGCTGGATTGGAAGTGGAGCAACCGGGACTTGAACCAGCGCCCATATGAGATGCTGGCACTGCAGGATGTGGCTTTAACCTGCTGTGCCACTGTGTCGGACCCTCGTAAATATATTTATTTAATTGAGAGAGAGAGAGAAAGAGAGAGAGAAAGAGGTCTTCCATATGCTGGTTCTTTCCCCAGATAGCTGCAAAAGCCAGAGCTGAAGCCAGAAGGCAGGAGCCAGGAGCTTCTTCTGGGTCTCCCACATGGATGCAGGTGCCCAAGCACTAGCAGTATCTTCCGTTTCCTTCCCAGGCCATTGGCAGGGAGCTGGATCAGAACTGAAGCAGCTGGGACTCAAATTGGCACCTGTAATGGAGATGCTGGTGGCTTTACCTGTAGCTGGTGGCTTTGCCTGCTGTGCCACAATGCCAGCCCCCTTAAATATCTTTTTTTATTAAAAGCTTTATAAAAATATAATGCTACATAAAAATTGAGTATTTAAGGTATACAACTTTAAATTTTGATAAATGAATACATGGTAAAAAGATTTTCAATGGAAGTGAAATCGATCTGCTTATCAATATTTCTGCAATTCATAAGCCACAATTCAGAGCCACAATTACTAACCAAAAATTAAGAGAATTCTGAATACTGGCTCAAACAGACCAGGCAGCACGGTAAGTTTTTTTAAGCTTTTTATTTAGTGAGAGAAATGCATAGGGGAGTGAGGGCTTTATCTAAGGGAGAAAGAAAAGTCTGGAAATTAAATTGGGGCCGTGTCAAGCAGAGAGCAGGCCAGGAGCCACATGTAGCAAGAGTCTGGTTCTGAGCAGCCACAAGCAGCTTAGCAGGGGTAGCAAAGTGAAGGCAGAGAGCGTGATGGCCTGAAGATGGGGGCAACAAGGGGATCCAAGGCAGCGAGGGAAAATAAGGGGAAAAAGGCCAGGCCCACCATGTCCCAGACCTTTTATCCACTTTCAAAGGGGTATGGTTATGTAGCCTGATTGGCAAGTGGGCATATAGGTGGGGTCAGGTAGGGGCATGGGATCACACAGGGGTCGTGGTAAAGGAGTGGTCTTCCAGCTCCTAAATCCAATCAATTTTATCCCATCTGCCTGCTTACATCCAAAGTAATTAACACACCATTATCTCTACATAGTTATGGTGTATGTGTTGAGATATAAGATCTATTCTCTTAGCAAACAGAAAATATATAATGCAGTTCATCAGCTATTATCATGTTGCACATTAGATATTCAGAACTTGCTCACCTTGCACAGCTGAAATTTTCATTGTTGGATTAAATGGCAGTTCTATGTTTAAGTTTTTGGAAAACCTTCACAATAATTTCCATAATGGCTATAATATATACTCCCAACAACAAGACAAAAGTTTCCCTTTTCTCCACATCCTTATCAACACATCATTTTTGATAACAGCCCAACAGATATGAAGAGATACCTCACTGTGGTTTTGTTTTCCTTATAATTCGAGTTGTTGTGCACCTTTTCATATTTCTGTTGATCCACTGAATTTCTTTGAGAAGTATATATTTAGGTCCTTTGTGTCTTAATTTAATTATCTGTTTTGATGCTATTGAATTATATGATTTCTTTAGATGTGTAGAATTTTAACTCTTTGTTGTATATGTGATCTATAAATTTCTTTAGGGATTTTTTTTTCCATTTTGTACAAATATGCCATTGAGACTTTAATAAGGACTGCACTAAATGCGGGGATCACTTTGGGGAGGATGAACTTTTTCACAATATTAATTCTTTCAGTCCATTAACATGAAGTCTCTTCCCTTTATACCTTTTCAAATTTCTTTCATCAATGTTTTATGATTTTCATATATAGGTCTTTCATCTCTTTTAGTTAATCCCTAAATATTTTATTCTTTTTGTTGCTAATGTAAATGGGATTATTTTCTTAGTTTCCTTTCAGATAGTTCATTGTCATTGTAGAGACATGACACTGATGTTTATATGTTGATTTTTCTATCTTGCAAATTTCTAGTCTTCTGGAATCTACTTATTAAATCATTTTTTGTAGTCTTCAAGGTTTTCCATATATACCTGATCATGTCATCTGCAGATAGAGATAATTTTGTATCTTCCACTTTGGATGCCATTTCAAATGCTGCCCGAATATCCTGATGAGGACCTCCAGTCCATGTTAAACAGCACTGGAGGAAGGGGCCATCGATCTTGCTCCAGACCTTACGGGAAAATCTTTCAGCTTTTTTCTTTGCATGCCTATTTTTTTAATCATGAAAGGATGTTAATTCTTACAATTTTTTTCTCAGTTTGTTGAGATGATCATGTGGTTCCTATCTATCATTCTGTTAATGTGGTGCATCACATGAACCAGCACTATATCCCAGAGATAAATACCAGCTTGGTGTATGATGTTTGCCATGTGCTTTTGAATTCAGTTTGCTAGCTTTTATTGAGGATTTCCGCATCTACGTTCATCAGAGATATGGGCCTACAGTTTTCTTGTAGTGTCTCTGTTTCCCTTAAGAATCAGGGAGAATGCTGGCCTTATAAAATGAGTTTGGAAGTGTTTCCTCTTTTCTGAATCTTGGAAGACTTTAAGGAAAGTTATTTCTATTTCTTTGAATGTTTGCTATAATTCACCCATGAAGCTCTCTGGTCCTGGGACACATTGGAAAGTTTCTGACTGATGATTCTCTTTGCTATTGTTCTGTTCAGGCTGTTTCTCCTCGATTTAATCTTGGTTAGGTTGTATGTTTCTAAATGGTTGAATTTATCACTTCTTCTAGGTTACTACAATTTCCTGGTACATAATTGTTTGCGATAATCCCTTTATGATCCCTTTTTAAGAACTCCTCATTTATTGGAGAGGGAGGGGAAAAGGGAGAGTGCTCATTCCTATTTGCTTGTTCACTTCCAAATGCCTTCAATATCTGGGACTGGGTCAAACCAAAACCATGAGCTGGGATCCCAATCTAGGTCTCTCATTTGAGTACCAAGAACTCAATTGCTTGGGTCATCACTGATGCCTCTCAGGGTGTGCATTAGCTCAAGTCAGGAGCTGGAGCCAGGAGCTGAGCCCAGGTACTCTGGATCAGGACAGTCATCCTCACCCCTATGCTAAATTTCCATCCTACAACCTTTTCTATTTTTGTATTATCCATTGTAACATCTCCTCTCTGATTCCTGATTCTGAGTCCTTTCTTTTTTTCTTAGTTAATGATTTGTCAATTTCTTTTCAAACAATCTACATATTTTTTCACAATGCTTTCCTATAATATATTTCATTTATTTCTGCTCTAAACTCTATCATTTCCTTCCTTCTATTACATTTGGGGTTTGTTCTTTCTCCAGTTCCATTACTGAAGTTATCTTATTTGATATGTTTTTAATGTAGGCAGTTACCGCTGTAAACTTTTTTCTTAGCATTCTTTTAGTAGAAGTTAGATTTTTTTGAGATCTTTCTTTTTTAATGTACATCTTTTCCAATGTAAAGTTTCCTCTTAGCATGCTATTGCTCAGTCTCATAAATGCAGGCAAGTTGTCTCAAAGTGTATTTTAAATACGCCTTTAATTCACTCTTTTGTTGCATTCAATGGCTGTTCAAGAGTTATTTAGTTTCCAAGTGTTTGTGAACTTTCCTATGTTCTTTGTCACTGATTTCTAGTTGATCTCATTGTTATCTGAGAGGATACTTGGTATATTTCAATGTTCTTAAACTTGTCAAGACTTAACATGAACTATCACGGAGAATGTTCTATGGACATATTAGAAAACTGTATTTTTCTGCTCTTAGGTGGAAAGTTCTGTTGATATCAGGTCCATTTTATCTGTAGTAGTATTCAACAGTAGCTGTCTTCTTACTGATTCTCTGTCTGGATGTGCTATCCATATTGAAATTAGAGCATTTTATGGCCGGCACTGCGGCTCACTAGGCTAATCCTCCACCTGTGGCACTGGCACCCCGGGTTCTAGTCCCGGTTGGAGCGCCAGATTCTGTCCCTGTTGCTCCTCTTCCAGTCCAGCTCTCTGCTGTGGCCTGGGAGTGCAGTGGAGGATGGCCCAAGTCTTTGGGCCCTGCACCCGCATGGGAGACCAGAAGGAAGCACCTGGCTCCTGGCTTCGGATCAGCGCAGCGCGCCGGCCGTAGCGGCCATTTGGGGGGTGAACCAACGGAAGGAAGACATTTCTCTCTGTCTCTCTCTCTCTGTCTAACTCTGTCAAAAAAAAAAAAAAAGAAATTAGAGCATTTTAGAACTCCAACTACTATTATATTGCTGTCAATTTCTCCAGATATGTCAGTATCTTATTTTATATTTTGGGTGCTCTTATGTTGGGTGCATATATACTTAAAATTATAATCCTTCCATTGAATTGAACCTTTTACTATTATATAATAACCCTGTTTGGTGATAGTTTTTTACCTGAAGTCAATTTTGTTTAATATAGGTATAGCAGTCCCTATTTTGTTTTTGATTACTACTTGCATGGAGTATCTTTTTTTTTCCCATCCCTTCATTTTTGGCCTATCTTCATCTTTATAGCTAAAATGAGTTTCTTGCAAACAGTATACTGGTAGATTTTATTCTCTTATCCACTCAGGCTTTTTATGCACTTTGATTGGGGAGTTTAATGCATTTACATTTAAAGTAATTATGGGTGGGTAAAGGCTTACTACTGCTATGTTAATTATTTTCTGATTTGCAGTCATTTTGTTTCCATATCCCTCTCTTCTTGTCTTTTATTTTACTTCATAGTGATTCATTTGTCTTTTGCATATCTACTCTACATTTTTCCTTTATTTCCATGAGACTTGTATAAATTTTCCTATAATTATAAACTTCTATTTTGATTTGACAACTCAAGTTCAATTGCATTAAAAAACTCTACATCTTTACTTTCTCCCATACAAAGTTTGTCTTTTTGAAGTCAGAGTTTTCTTCTTTTTATATAGTTTCATATAATTACCCAATTTCTGTGGTTACAGTTATTCAAATACTTAAAATTTTTACATTAATGTTAGTGACAATTTGCTCACTACCATTAGAGTATAATATTATTCTTTTTTTAACTTTTATTTAATGAATATAAATTTCCAAAGTACAGCTTATGGATTACAATGGCTTTCCCCCCCCATAACTTCCCTCCCACCCGCAACCCTCCCCTTTCCCTCTCCTTCTCCCCTTCCATTCACATCAAGATTCATTTTCAATTCTCTTTATGTACAGAAGATCAGTTTAGTATATATGAAGTAAAGATTTCAACAGTTTGCACCCACATAGAAACACAAAGTGAAAAATACTGTTTGAGTACTAGTTATAGCATTAAATCAGAATGTACAGCACATTAAGGACAGAGCTCCTACATGAGGAGTAAGTGCACAGTGGCTCCTGTTGTTGACTTAACAAACTGACACTCTTGTTTGTAGCATCAGTAATCACCCTAGGCTCTTGTCATGAGTTGCCAAGGCTACGGAAGCCTTTTGAGTTCACTGACTCTGATCTTATTTAGACAAGGTCATAGTCAAAGTGGAAGTTCTCTCCTCCCTTCAGAGAAAGGTACCTCCTTCTTTGATGACCTGTTCTTTCCACTGGGATCTCACTCGTGGAGATCTTTCATTTAGGTCATTTTTTTTGACAGAGTGTCTTGGGTTTCCATGCCTGAAATAAAGAGTATAATATTATTCTATATTTTACTACAAATGGTGAGATTTTATCAGTGAGATTTATATTTTCATGTTATCATATTGCCACTTAGTATGCTTTATATTCCATTTGAAGAATTCCCTTAAACATTTCTTAAAAGGTAGTCAATCCACTGGTGAGAAACTAAGGAGTTTTTTTTTTTAATATAGAAAAGACAATCTCTTCATTTTAAAGAATATATTTGCAGAGCACAGTATTGTTAGCAGTTTTTTCTCAGTACTTTGATCAACCCACACTCTATCTTGGCTTGCTAGGTTTCTGTTGAGAAATCTACTGGTAGTCTTACATTTTTTTTCTATTTTATGATCAGATGTTATTTCTTTGGTTCCAAAGTTCATTGGTTCTTTTTTTATGTTTTCTCTTTGAAAATTTTTCATTTTATTCTTGAGTTACTTTTCTTCGGCTGTTTCCAAAATTCTATGCCTTTGACTTTTGACAGTTTAATTATGTGTCTTGGTGTAGATTTCTTTATGTTCAATCTAGTCAGGGTCTTGTGGTATCATAAATCTGGATATCTATAGCCCTTGTGTCTGGATTTATTTCCCAGGTTTAGGACATTTTAAGTCATTTCTTTAAATTAGCTTTATGTCCCTTTTTATTTTCTCCATCTAGAGATCCTATAATGGATATATTGTTTTGCTTGATAGTGTTCCATAAATCTGGTATGTTTTCCTCACTACTTTTTGTGCTTTTTTCCCCCCATGACTATATAATTTCAAATTACCTGTCTTCAAATTCACTCTTTCTTCTGCTTGATTGCATCCAAGGTTCAAGACCTCTCTTAGATTGTTCAGTTCAGTTGTTATATTCTTCAGTTCCAGAGTTCATTGGTTCTTCTACATGTCTTCTATCTCTTTGGTGAATTTCTCATTTCATTCCTGTATTATCTGTCTGACTTATTATAATTGTTTATCTATGTCGTGTGTTATTGAGCTTCTTTAGAGCAGTTTCTCATTTATTATAATTATTTATTTCAAATTCTTTGTCAGGCAGTTCATGAATATTTCTTATGGGGTTAGTGAGTTTATTGAGTTCCTTCCCTGGTGTCATATTTCTCTGATTTTTCATTTTCCTTCCAGCTTTGTACTGATGTCTCCATATTTGAGGAAGCAGTGCCTGTTTCTGACTTTACCGACCATCTTCAGTAAGAAAAGATCTTCACTGTGCCGAAGGGCAGGAATGGTCAACAATGGCACTGGGTCTGGTGGTGCATGGGGTGCCAATTAGGTATAACTGGAGTTGTGAATAAGAGAGGAAAACAGCAATGGCACAGAAGCTCAGGAAGCTGTGTCCCACAATAGCAGCAAATGTTTTATGAGTTCTGTGCATCCATGAAGGAAGTTGAGGTCCCTAGTGGTACCCCTGGGTTCAGTGGTGAATGCCCCTGCATTGGAAAGGGACAGGGCTGCTAATGTAAGCAGATGTGATGAAAAAAGCCAGAGCTGGCATGAAGGCTGGGGACAGCTGTGGGTATCAGCATGGCCAAGGGGCTAGTGGTGAGTGCTTCTTTGGTGGTAATACCCAAGGCCAGTGGAAGGTATATGTGTGGTGATTAAAGGTGGCCACAGGCAGGCAACAATGATACAGAAACCATCAGTATACCTGTGGCTAGCAACAGGCACAAATGCAGTGTTGAGAGCTGGGCGAATGTGGGCATTCAGTGATGTAGACTAGCAGGGTTTGTATGCAACATGGCAATAGTCAGGACTGGCTGTGCACTTGTGTGCAGCCATGAGAGTTTGTCACAGGTATAGGTGGCAGTTAAAGCAGGGACTGGTGGGTAAGGCCACTGCTGGCTTTACGTAAGCATGCAGTGACCATGTGGGCACTCCAGGTGGCACTGGCACTGACTAAGATAGCTTCAGTCGGAGGAGACAGGAATCCAGACAACTGGGGTTCATGAGTGTGGAAAAACTGAGGAGCATCTGTGGGGAAAGCCACAGGGAGTTCCATGGCATTCTATAATAGCATGTGCATCTTTGCACACCGTCTCTGGCTAAAGCTGGAGATTGGGCTCCTGAACAATCATGCTCCCTCCCCCCCCCCCTTTTTTTTTATGGCTATGCCTGTGCTGTGTTATCAGTAGAGAAGGCCCTTATCCCAAGGCTTGCATTGTATCACAGAAGTTACCACCCCACTGCAAAAGTTTAAATACACAGTTCTTTGCATCTCTCAACAGACTATTCCCACTTTTAGAGACACATTTCAAAATTTTATAACTTCCTCCTAACACAGTGCTCTATAAAAATGTGATGGATCGATATATGAGGCTTGAATGTGTAACTAGCCCAAGATCTTAAGGTAGGATAAAAATGAACACAATAATTATGTAATAGTGAAGTCACTCTGGAAACCAGTGTTCACTATGGTTTCCAAGTGACTGGCAATTCAACTCTCAGGTACATATTCTAGACAAATGAAACACTATATACATATACATACAAAAATACTAAATTTGTCCACAAATGTTCAAAGCTGCATTTCATAGTATCCCCAAAGGAGAAACAACCCAAATGTCCATCAACTGAACAAACAAAATGTATTATATTCACACAATGTACCATTATTTAGTAATAAAAAGGAATGAAATGGTGACAGCCCATGGATAAAACCTGAAAACATTACCCTCAGTGATAGAAGCCAGACATAAAGATCACTTATTATATGATTCAGCTTCTGTAAAATATCCAGAGGAGGTATAGACACTGAAAGTAGGTTAGTGTTTTTAAAAGCTTGAGAAAAGAGGGTAGTGTCGGAAGTGATTGTTAATGAATACAGGATTTCCACGGAGGACAATACAATGTTCTACAATTAGCCAGTGGTGAACACTGTGGATATAACAGAATCTACTGAACTGTGGACTTTTAAAGGATGAACTGCATCTCAATAAAGCTATTATAAGTAAATGAACACAATAATGACAATTCTCTATTTCATATTTTTAATCAGGAGATTAATCTTTGAAGTCACAATATAGTTATTCTGCCTGGCATTTAATGATCATCCATTTTAATCAATTATACAACTGTAGAAATAGTGGTACATTAAAGTGTCATTTTAAGTTAGCCCCTTTATCCCCTTATAGGTGAGAAAACTGAGCTCCCAGAAAGGCAAATGACTTAAATAAGGTTATATAACTAAGGGGAGCACCTCAATCCAGTGATTCATCTTTATTTCTTTGTTGCATTTGACATTTTTCTTCCTAATACTCCCATTTCTTTTTATTTAAAGGAAAAAACACATTGAAAAAATAGAAAAGCCTATTTCTCTTTCATATTCAGTCCAAGGATTACTACTAGATTTATTGAAAATACAGCAAAAAGGCTAAGAGAATAAATAATTGCAGCTTTCTATTCCTATGAGTGAGAAAAGATAAAAAAAATAGTACTTAAAAATTTTACTCTTTAAAGATAACAGCCTAAGAACTCAGCGCTAAAGAGCAACAAAAACCACCCTTCCTGCAGGAACCAGGGATCCTCAGATACTGAGCTACGAGGCCGTGTGTCTGTAAAGTTGTCCTTATCCCTCAGAGAGACGCCAAGTTTAATCCACAGGAAAACGTCTTTCAGAATGTTAGCCTGTGAAGTTCGGCTTTGAACCCCACAGATTTTGCAGCCTTTGTTATAGCCAATGGCAAACACAGGGGCAATCAGTCATTTCTGTGGTACTTATTCACTCAGGAGATTTTCTGTAACAGTAAAACATTTTTTTTTTGAAGGTCATACTTGGATTTTTTTTTTTTTCTTTACCAAAAACCAACTTTTAAATAAAGGAAGTTTTAACTTTTTCACATAAAAAAGTATGTTAATTTCCACTGGGAATATGATTTTGAAAAAGAGCACAATTTAATGGTAACCTTCAAAAGCCTACTATGGAGTATACTCCCGACAACTCACAGGCCGGGCTGGCTCGGCAGCAGCAGTCTAGCATTTCTCTAGCTGGGGCTCACAGGTACTGAGGATGGCATCTGGGGGCGAGGGCCCGGGAGCCGGGGGAGCAGGGGGTGCGGGATGGCCATAGCAACACATGTTGTTGTATGCTTGATTTAGCTTAGGAGACCCGAGCTGAATTCATTAAACATAGAAACATCACTTATGTGCCAGACTATCTACTAGATGCAAGAGCAAAGCCAGCTTATGTTAGGATTTCTTAAAGGCTCGCATAGGCTATGGTTCACTCTATGGTGACCGCATGTCCTAACCTGCCAGAGAAGTCCCAGTCCATTAGTGCTGCTCCAATAGAGAACCCCTCATCTCTACCTCCCATCCTAACTATGACCCTCTAAGCAGGCACCTGTGTGTGTGTGTGTGCGTGCCCATCCTAACTATGGCCCTCTAAAAAGGCATGTGTGTGTGTGTGCATGTGACTTGTAGGTATGTATGTGTTAAACAGGTTGTTTTTTTTTTTTTTTTTTCAAATTCCATGATAAATTAGATATACAAATCTACATTCCTACAACCAGATCCCGGAACAGTGATCCTGGTCCATAGATCACTGTTTGAGATCTAACCCATTCTTTTCTCCTGACAGCTGAGGAAAGAAGTAAAGAAAATTAAAGAGATTCTTGCAGAGTGGATTAAGGCAAAAATCTAGAACTCCTGGCCCCATCTCCTATGCTCTTTCATATCACAGATTGCCATACCAAGACACTGTTAACATGAAGCTAAGATAGTATTTGATATTATAAAATTTCTAATATAAAAATAAGTCTAGTTTCATATTTTAATCTATGTTCATGTAAATTTTTAAAATTTAAAACATATCTGTAAAATTAGCCAAAGATGGACTTAAAGAGAAAACATTATCTGTAGTTAACTCTTCAAACTACAAGGAAAAATTCACTTATTTCCTAATCTCTGCTTTCCTTCACCTCACTTTCTTGTAAATATGCAGTTAACTGACATATTTTTATCTTCAACATATCACTAGCTTCACAGCTGTGTACTGGGGTGGAGGAAGAACACCTAATTTTACCAATCAACAAACAGATTTTTGAGTCCCTACTAGAAAGCATTCTGCTACAATACTTTACTCCTTTTGTGGTTAACATGTATCCTTTAAAGTGAGGTGACCACTTCTTGGATTAAATAGCCTTGTATGAGGGATAAAAACCAGTAGAAAAATACTAGTTAAAATATTGTTTAAACTCTTGGGAAGTTCATTTCTGTACAGTTTATCTCTTTTGCTCATTACCAAGAAAAAAAGAGTTAATATTAACTAAACCTTACAAAGATAGGATAATCAGGCAAAGAGATGAAAAGGAAATTGGCAGGTGATTATGGCAGAAGAATATTTCTAGAGAAAACCTATTCTTGGGTTTGTAGGTGGTGATACAAGACACATGTGAGAGAATGTCCTGTCACAGGCCAGAAGTTGTGATTGTGGAGAACAGTTTTGATATTAGAATATATCACATCCCTCTAATCAGAAAAAGCTTCAGCAGGATAATTCACCATTAGACGTAATGAACTCACTCAAGTCTAGCCACTGCACCCAATTAGAATCACCTGTTCTTAAAGAAAGCAATACAGATTTTGATCACATCAAACGTTTTCATTGAGAAGTTGACACAGACACTCATACAGTTTATCCTGGATGGTCTCAGAAGCTTTCCTGTGTATGAGAAACAGAACTACAGGCCTTTTTGTATAAGTTCCTGTACATCTTGTCCATGCTGTTTTCAAAGGTGGGCCGGTGGGATTTTCCCTTGTAAGAGGCTGCTCTGTTGGACCAGTATTCACCATCATCCAAATGGAGTGTGCCACGTGGCCGCTGAAATGAGCTGCAAAAAAGGATAAGAATACGTTTAAAACAATGGTGAATTGGCTGACGCCAGGGCTCACTAGGCTAATCCTCCACCTGCGGCGCCGGCACCCCGGGTTCTAGTCCCGGTCAGGGCGCCGGATTCTGTCCTGGTTGCTCCTCTTCCAGTCCAGCTCTCTGCTATGGCCTGGGAGGGCAGTGGAGGATGGCCCAAGTGCTTGGGCCCTGCACCCGCATGGGAGACCTGGAAAAGCACCTGGCTCCTGGCTTCGGATTGGTGCAGCACGCTGGCCGCAACGCGCCGGCTGTAGCGGCCACTTGTGGGGGTGAACCAATGGAAAAAAGGAAGACCTTTCTCTCTGTCTCTCTCTCTCTCACTGTCTAACTCTGCCTGTCAATAAATAAATAAATAAATGAATAAAAACAAAAAAAATGGTGAATCTGAATTAGAGGTAGTACTATATAAATCAAATATTTATTGAGTACATTTTATGAGTGCACGATACTCTTTGAGATTATGGAAAATAAAATGCAGTAAGGCCCATGTCTTCAATGAATGACTTTCTACAAGGGAAAGCGGACATATTTGTGTGAAAGAGCTACAAAAGAACAAAGTCAATATTCATGTTAGCATTAAAAGGGTATTCAGAGAACAGAGACCAATACAGCGTGGTAAAAGCAGATGGTCTAGTATGGCCAGTGTAAAAATACACACCTCTAAGTCAGGAACACCTGACTCAATCTTCTACAAACCATAGGACCTGGGGCAGACCTCAGCTTCTTTAACTGTAGTTCTGCGAGATTGTTTTAAAAAGTAAAGAGAATACAAGGAGCTCATTTGCTCTGGTACTTGAGGCACTGTTGGGGATGTCTATATCCCTTATAATAGGAGTGCCTGGTTTGAGTCTCAGCTCCTCTACTTCCAATTCAACTTCCTACTAATTCACATCCTGGGAGGCAACAGATGATGGCTCAAATACTTGGGTGGGAGACCCAGACTAAGTAATTGGTTCCTGGTATTGGCTTGGTGCAGCCCTGGCTGTTGAGGGTATTTGGGGTGTGGAAGATCTCTGTTTCTCTACTTTCAAATTAAAAACTAAAAATAAATAAATATAAAAATTTTAAAGATACATGAAAATTAAAGAATCTCTCTCTCTTTTTTTAAGGATTTATTTATTTGGAAGTCAGAGTTACACAGAGAGGGAGGGAGGGAGGGAGGGAGGGAGAGAGAGAGAGAGAGAGAGAGAGAGAGAGAGAGAGAGAGAGAGAGAGAAATCTTCCATTTGCTGGTTCACTTCCCAAATGGCTACTACGGCCAAGGTTGGACCAGGCAGAAGCCAGGAGCCAAGAGCCAGGAGCCAGGAGCCAAGAGCCTCTTCTGGATCTCCCACATGGGTGCAGGGGCCCAAGCACTTGGACCAACTTCTGCTGCTTTATTAGGCCATTAGCAGGGAGTTGGACTGGAAATTGAGCAGCTGGGTCTTTTTTTTTTTTTTTTGACAGGCAGAGTGGATAGTGAGAGAGAGACAGAGAGAAAGGTCTTCCTTTTGCCGTTGGTTCACCCTCCAATGGCCGCCGCGGTAGCGCGCTTCGGCCGGTGCACCGCGCTGATCCGATGGCAGGAGCCAGGTGCTTATCCTGGTCTCCCATGGGGTGCAGGGCCCAAGGACTTGGGCCATCCTCCACTGCACTCCCTGGCCACAGCAGAGAGCTGGCCTGGAAGAGGGGCAACCGGGACAGGATCGGTGCCCCGACCGGGACTAGAACCCGGTGTGCCGGCACCGCAAGGCGGCAGCTGGGTCTTGAACTGGCATCCATATGTGATGCCAGCTCCACAGAGAGCAGCTTTACCTGCTATGCCACAATGCTGGCCCCAGAACAGTGTTCATCTTGACAGAGAGGTTATTAAATATGAATTTGGTATTTACAGATATTTGTCAATAAGTTTCATAACCCTTAGGTACTCGTAAGGGTACAAATTAAAAATAAGTGAAGTTAAGTGATTTGCACAAAAGTAGTAAGCTGCTACATGAGAGAAATCCATGTCAGTGGTTCTAAATTCTTTGCTGCTATGCCATGCTGCTCAAGGAAGAGCAGAAAACTTGGTCTGAATATGAACCATTCAAGGAAGAATCTGATTTTGAAGTGACTGGAATGCACTATAGTCTGGAGAGCTTTAGTGGAAAGAAGGGCAGGGGAGGGAAGGCAAGGGAAGCTGATGAGGTAGGTCAGCACCAGGCGAGTAACGGGAATAGAGAAGCAACTCACAACTCGTAAAGAAGGGTGAAGATACCAAAGTTACAATGTTACTTTACTGATAAAATGTTGACTGAGTTGTTTTTAAATAAATAATTGTTCCACTGCAATAAATGAGATCCTTGTTATAAATTAGACCTCTTAGGCCTATGGGAGATAATGAATTTTGTGCCATGTCAAACTTATATCCTGGCTACTAAACGTGACAAATATCTTCTTCACAGATTTAGAATTTCACTTCACACAAATCCCTCCTGTGCCTTCGCAGCTCCATGAAGTTACTTCTGTTAGCTGTGAAACTGGAATCTTGGTGCTGCGTTCCTGTGTAAGCGTGTGTTTTCTTTCTCAGTAAGCCACGTGCTATTTATGTCACAAAACAAAGAAATATTTTGGTTTCTTTGTTGCCCTCAGTCATCCACTTTACTGCATACTGCTGGCTAGATAATAACCTTCTTCTCCAATCTCTGTCTTTTGTTTAATTTCCAGGCTAGTTCTAGTGTAATAAACCTACTCAATTTGAGTTTCTAACACACAAATCACTACCCAACTCTCTGAAAGGTGAATTGTAGGAGGGTTACTAACTTTTAAAATCACATTGTGGGTTTTTTTCCAATTTGAAAACCAAATTCTTAATCACTATCTGAAGTGCTATATTTATTGTTACCAGGCATAGGTTTGTATTGTTTCTGGTTCCATTAGAGAACACCCTTTCTTCAAAACTTAAACTGCCTTACAATAAAACCTCAGTGTTTACAAGGCATATGATTCAGAAAGGACCTTAAGACCAAATGTGATCCTGCTAAGGTTCTGTAAAGAAGAGCTAAAGTGGCCAAGACAACTTTTAGAGCTGGCAAAAATTGGCAGGGAATTTATTTTTATTTTATATTTTGGGGCTTGTGCTGTGGCATAGTGGGTAAAGCTGCCACCTGCAGTGCCAGCATCCCATATGGGCACCAGTTCAGGTCCTGGCTGTTGCAATTCTGATCTAGCTCTCTGCTAGGGCCTAGGAAAGCAGTGGAAGATGGCCCAAGTCCTGGGGCCCCTGCACCCATGTGGGAGACCCAGAAGAAACTCCAGGGTCCTGGCTTTGGATCAGTGCAGCTCTGGCCATTGCAGCCATGTGGGGAGTGAACCAGTGGATAGAACATGACTCCTCTCTCTCTCTCTCAATCTCTCTCTCTCTCTGGTTCTGTCTGTGACTCTGCCTTTCAAATAAATAAATAAATAAATAAATCCTTAGAAATAAATTGCAAAGTTTTGTAATTTTGTAAGCAGTACTATGGTTCTCTGAAGATAACTTGGGGATTGGTTCAGTCTGGAAGTCAGAATTGCAAAATACAGATGTGAATGTAGCCCTAACATGGGAACCAAACAAAGAGAATCAAAATCCTAAATACAATATTTACTTCTAGACATGGAAGCACTGGCTCTCTAACTAGTGAAGTGTGAATACAGTGAGTCAATTTTGGCTTTATTGCTGGGTATATTAACAAGTTTAAAGTGTGCAAATGACACTAAAATACCCTATTATAACAATAGGCTTTCAAAAAACAACACTTCTCTATTTTACCAATAATATCTTCAGTGTTCATTCATGAAAAGCATTTAATAAATTACAACCAAATTCTAAATAATACTGCATCCAGACTGTTCTCAATAAAAGTTATCTTAAAAGTAGGAATGATACTGTTACTTCATTAAATGCATGGCATTTTTTTCCAGCAACTTACTCCTGCCATTTGAATAGAAAGTCCTCTAATTAATTATGACAATGGTGTTAGGAAAAAAGACAAAAAAGGACAGAAGCCAGGAAAACACAGGAAACTGAACAATTTCAAATTGTAAGTATTGATAAGGTATAAGTCTGCTGGATCCAACAGCTGAGCTTTCCCAAAGAGTTTCTACTAACTCGTCTTTCATGAGTATGGGTCACACTTTCCTGTTTGTTTACATGTCTCAATTCTTTGGTTGAAAACCAGACATTTCTGATTAATACTACAGCAATTCTGCATTCCAACCTCCTTACCAGAGTTCTTGTTGGTTTCATCTGTTAAACGATAAACATATACTGATGCAGTAGACTCCTTCCCTCTCACCGTATATCAGCTGGTGTCTCTGCTTCTTTTTTTATTTACTATTGCTTCTATTGTTGAGCCTGGCTTCCCAGGAGCTACCCTGGGTCAGGGTAGCTAAGTGATCAGTTGAAGATTGGTCAGAGCCAGTAAGCCTGAGAGGCTTTCATCTTTTGCCAACGGCCTATGTGTGGCCTGAGGAATATATTCAGAGTTTACCCAGTCTGCGAGTCTGCCCTGGATATTACTTTCTGCCCCCAAAAAGACTTCACATGAAGTCACGGATTAGTGGCTCACTAGGGCCCTCTCTAGTCCATGAGCATTTGTACAACCCTGTGCATAACCTTCTAGACAACCAGGGGGAAGCAGAACTTTATTAAAGCCAAATTTGGCCATCTTTCCTGGGGATCTTTATTGCCTGTCCCAACCAGACAGTAAAGGACAGTTGTCTGTCCCAATCAGTATTCCCTGATTGTTTGCCAGTGGGATCACTATTAATTGGGGCATTAACAGTTACTAAAGAACGTTCTGCTTTGCATAGAGTTAGTCCTTCTGGTATCAGAGTTGCCTGTCTTTCAACATGACTGCTCCCCATGTGCCATGGAACTGAGGAGCAGCGGAAGGAGATGGAAGCTCCAAGTTAAAATGCCACAGATGCCACTGTTCTTACTCAGGTTCAATAGATTTTCTTGATAAATGTTTCCTAACTTCTTATATGGCATTGATCAATTTTCAGAGTTCTTGAATTGCTGTTCTGTATAATTCTGTCCAGTCTTATTATTTGTTTTTAGGGATAGGATTTGCTGAGCTCCTCACCCATTCATTCCAGGGTCCATGCAGACATCAGAAGTGTCTCCTCTGGAGTGATAATAAGAACCCAAACTGCCTCTTCACTTCTGCCCATTGAGTTCTCAGGAACAGCAAGGGGGTATTTGAGTGTGTGTTCTTTCAGTTTTTAGAAGGAAAGTAAAATGGGAATAACTTCCTGGCTTAGTATATAATAAGACTTGAAGACAAAACTGAAATAAGTCTTGATCACTTTAGTAGCTTCTGGAACTATTATTAAAACCCTTGTAAAAGGTCTTGAAGGACTGGACCTCCATCGCACCTGTCTGAATATGTGTGTAGGAGAGACATGACAAGGGTTATAAAATTATCTCAAAATGTGCAAGCACAATGTTTTTTCATACTCTGCTTAACTCTTTCATTTGAGAGATAACAATCCTAGGTGATCAAACTTAGTCATTAGCATTGCTTGGTAAACAGAGAAAAAGAACCAATATTGAGATTTATGGCAAAATTTGAATTGAGAATGGCGCTTTTAAAAATGTGATCTATTAAAATCTATTTCTATTAGAATCATTCATTGTATTTCTTCATATTTCAGGTCTCCATGTAGGAACCACAATAGATGGAGTAGGGAGTGGAAATCTCCAATTTATAAGAAGTGTTCAGGGAATCATTATGCATACAAAAGTTTGAAAATTACATTCTTTCCTCTAACTGCATGTATTTTTTACCCAAATTAAAATTAATTCATTTAAGAACCCAAAATTGTAATGCTAATCCATACAACAATCTAGGGAACATAGCTTTAAGAAAGAACAACAAAGAGTAAAAAAGAATTTTTTTATTTCTGAATGGTTATACCCTCTGAACCTTCCTTGTCCTCTTTGGATTGTTTCTCTTTCATCTATATATTATAATTCATCTTTAATATACTACTTGCCTTAATGATAGGTCAAAGCCACTTCTCGCTTGGGAGGGAGTAACTTTGGAAAAGGAGTCCCACTCACACATATTTCCATGTGCTCAGAGATGGTAAACTGGGTAAAACTCCCATTAGAAATGCAACATCCTCCATTACTTGAGTCTTATTTCTTATAACTGTTCCTAAGGGATCTCAGGAAGGTAAAGGCCATATGGTGAAAAGAAGTAAAAGCCATATGGCCATATGGTTGTGGAGCATCCAAGGATTCAGAGAACTGTGTATAAACTGGCATTTTGCAGTTTTTAGTACTTTTTAATACTGCATTTTATGGCAACTGACACAGCTTTCAGAAGTCTTCAAAGGACCTGCTTGTGTAGTCTTGCAAAAACTAAATTATTATAACTAACATTTCTAAAATTTTAAGCTAAACAAACATGCTTTTATGTTATTAAGAAAAAGGCTTATTTGCGGTCTAAAGTTATGGAAACTTTTTTAGATTAGAATAAATGCATCTTTAAACATGTGGATTTGCAGAGTGGCAAATAAATCTTAAGTGGAATGCAAGGAATCACTGTTAATTGACTACATTTGTTTTCATTAAAAATTTTCAGTAATAAAAACAGATTAAAATATTTTGATAAGAATTTACATATTTTGAAAAATTAATTATTGAGAACCCTTCTGAGTCCCAAGTCCCTATAAATTCAGAAGATTAAGAAATGAATTATCTGTATACCAACTATGAAAAGACACAGCGTTAACCAAGGGCATACCTATACTCGGGGTCACTGTCGTAGGCAGAGTCTCTGTACAAAAGACCTCTTTTCAGTTCCAGTTCATCGTCTTTCTCTGGGTCTCTCTCATCCTAAAAAAAAAATAGATAAAGATTTTCATTAATTCATTTTCATTTGTATCTTTTCCTCCCCCATTATAAGAAATTTATTCAAATGTTTGTATTTCTTAGGAAAGAAACAAAAGGGTAAGAAAGAATTCGTTATCTTTTTGAAGAAAACTATAGCTTTATTATAGTTTTGTTAATGCTGCTTATCAAAGACTAGCATTCACTAAATACTTCCTGGATCAATGAATGAATGGGAATGGACGTGTTAAGATAAATAGCCTAACAGTATCTTACATATTGTCATTGATTTCCAAAAAGACTCTTTCTGCATCCTGACTCCTCAGTATTTGACAAAAGCATGTTAATACAAGCAGTCTTATGTGCACCTATGACTTACACAGAACATAACCTGGGATTATGCATCATAAGCCAAGATGCAGTACAAAAAAGAAAAGGCAAAAATGAAAGGTAAGATGGCTAGAACGAAAACACGAAAGGACTGCTCTACCTTGCAGCAGCAGCCTGTTCTTACCTTCTACTAGACACATACAAGGGCCCTGGGTAGAGGATTCTGAAGAGAAAGCTTTGTAAACTGTATCATCTACAGTAAGTTCCTATGTATGTTGTTTATATTGTTTAATATCAATTATCTTTCTGCGCCAGCTAGCCAACACCCTTATTCTGTAGCCAAACAGGAACTGACATAAAGAAAAACTGATAACAAAAGGAAGCAGGAAGCACAGATAAACTTTGGTATTAATAAGGGGTTCATTTATTTGATGTAAAAAGACAGGTGAACACAGATTATGAAGAAAAATGATTTTAAAAGTTTGTTGACAGGGTCTGACGCTTGTGACACAGTGGGTTAAAGCCCTGGCCTGAAGCACCATCATCCCATATGGGTGCCTGTTCTAGTCCCGGCTGCTCCTCTTCCCATCCAGCACTCTGCTGTGGCCTGGGAAAGTGGTAGATGATGGCCCAAGTCCTTGGGCCCCTGCACCCGCATGGAAGACCCAGAAGAAGCACCTGGCTCCTAGCTTCAGATCAGCTCAGCTCCGGCTGTTGTGGCCATCTGGGGAGTGAACCAGCAGATGGAAGACATCTCTCTCTGTCTCTACCTTTCTCTGTAACTCTGTCTTTCAAACAAATAAAATAAATCTTCAAAAAAAAAAGTTTGCTGACAGGATAAAACCAGGAAGAGTAAAAATATAAGCAACAAATAATAGGCAAAGTTTAAAAATTACAGAAAACACACTTACACATTTAGAATTGTTATTGCTCTAGGTTTGATCATTATAAAGTTAACTCCAACTGATTCTTGTTTTCCCTTAATTTATTTTTGTCTAGTAATACAGTTAAAACAACCTTTTTTTTTGACAGGCAGAGTTAGACAGTGAGAGAGACAGAGAGAAAGGTCTTCTTTCCATTGGCTCACCCCCCAAATGGCCGCTATGGCCGGCACACTGAGCCGATCCAAAGCCAGGAGCTAGGGGCTTCCTTCTGGTCTCCCCTGTGGGTGCAATGCCCAAGCACTTGGGCCATCCTCCACTGCCTTCCTGGGCCACAGCAGAGAGCTGGACTGGAAGAGGAGCAACCAGGACAGAATCCAGCATCCCAACCGGGACTAGAACCCAGTGTGCTGGCGCCGAAGGCAGAGGATCAGCCAAGTGAGCCTCAGCACTGGCCAACAATTTTTTTTAAGTTAGTGCTTGAATGGTATACATGCTTTTATTTTAATCTTCATTATTAGATATTTTTCTTGAATAGCATATAGCTGAATGTTGCATATTTTTATCCACTTTGATAAGGCAATAAAGTAGAGTATGACTTTATTAACAGCATAGAAAAAGTAACTAACGTTAGTAAGTGTGAAAAACAAGGTAAAGGAAAGAAATTAATTGGCTATCTTGGAGGAGGAAGAGCATAATTTGCACTGGCACTCGGAATAGTGGTTAAGAGGCCCGGGAATGCACACGGACCACCTCCATCCTATATCCCATTTTAGAGTGCCAGGATCTGAGTGCTGACTCCACTGCCAATTCCAGCCTTGTATTAGCGTCCATCCAGGGAGGAGGGATCAGGTGATGGCTCAAGTAGTTGGGTCCCTTCCACCCAAGTGGGAGAAACTGGATTGAGCTGCCAGCTCCCAGATTTGGCCTGGCCCAGTCTCAGTTATTGTAGGCATTTGGGCAGTGAACCAGTGAATCCAGTGAATGGGAGATCTCTCCGTCTCTTCTTTCTGCAGGAAAGATGGGAAGCAGGGGTGGGAGTCAATCCCAGACACTCCACTATGGGATGCCTGGTGGCCCATGCAGCTGTTTAACCCCCTGCATCATGATGCTCACCCCAACATAATGTTTAAAACTATACATTTATTTATTTGAAAGAGAAAGAGAAATGGAGACAGACAAACAGGGAGAGATTGCCCATTGATTGATTCATTCCCCAAATGCCAACAAGAATAGAGCTCAGGTAGACCAAAGCCAAGAGCTGGGAACTCAATCCAGCTCTCTCGCATAGGTGGCAGGGACCTAACTACTTGAGTCATCACCTGATTCCTCCCGGGGTCTGCAGTTACACAAAGCTGGGATCTGGAGTGGAGTCAGGACTCAAACCCAGGCCCTGTGTTACAGGATGTGGTTTTACCAAGTGAGTTTTCAACTGCTATTCCAAATGCCCATTTCTATTTCATAGAATCAAGTCAAGGTCTTTGTCTAAAATGAGTCCAGGGTCTGGGCTCCTTGGGGACAGTTTCCATTGACTGCCTTTCCCTCCTTTTCCACTGTTTGTTGCCGCTGTTTATTATAGTTGTTCTGAATTATTTCTGTAAAATCCCTGCTGCTTTTTGAGGGTGATCCCTGGTATCTTTATTCTGTTAGCTGAGAGGTCAGGTAATGACTGGACAAATATTTCTGTGAACTCTTCAAACCATTAAGTCTCCCAGTATTTGCTGGGGAGGCTTTGTGGGGCTAAGCCTTAATTTCTTGAGACACAGAGCCTTAATGTCAGTCTAAACTGATAGCTCAGGGTCCTTTGGTCTTCCTTCATCATTTATAATGCCTTGAGATATTTGCACAGTCCTACAAATCTATATGGTCTTCTAAAACCCCAGGAATATGAGGGAGCTTTTCAATGTCTCTATGGATATATCTAGTTTTCTCTTTTAAGCTTTTTGATTAGCCTCTTTTTTGTTCCAACCACTATCAACCCCCACGGTCTGCTATGAAGATAAACAACTGCCTGTAAATATTTTTTTTCATTTATTAAACTTTTATTTAATGAATATAAATTTCCAAAGTACAGCTTATGGGTTACAATGGCTTCCCCTCTCCCATAACTTCCCTCCCACCTGCAACCCTCCCCTTTCCCACTCCCTCTTCCCTTCCATTCACATCAAGATTCATTTTCAATTCTCTTTATATACAGAAGATCAGTTTAGTATATATTAGGTAAAGATTTCAACAGTTTGCCCCCACATAGCAATACAAAGTGAAAAAAATACTGTTGGAGTACTAGTTATAGCATTAAATAAGAGTGTACAGCACATTAAAGACAGAGATCCTACATAATACTTTTTTTTAAAAATTAATTAATTTTCTATGCCATTTCCAATTTAACACCAGGTTTTTTTTTTTTCATTTTCAATTATCTTTATATACAGAAGATCGATTCAGTATATAATTAGTAAAGATCTCATCAGTTTGTACCCACACAGAAACACAAAGTGTAAAAATACTGTTTCAGTACTAGTTATAGCATCACTGCACATTGGACAACACATTAAGGGCAGATCCCACATGGGATGTAAGTACACAGTGACTCCTGTTGCTGACACCCCCAGGGCAGAAATTCTGTCCTGAGAATGCTCTGATTCGTGTTAAAGAAAGACAACACTGCCAAAGAGGTGTCCCCGGCAACCTCCAGACAGGTCAGTAATGACACTTCTCTGGAAATGGTATTTCAAGAAAGCCCAACTGTAGTCGCCCCTTGTAATGGCAGGCAGGATGTCGCTTTACACTGAGTTTATGGGCTGTTGGTTTTTAAGACTAGCATGGGGCTGAAGAGGAGGTGAAGGGGCCTGGGAAAGTGAGAATGCCCCAAAACTCAGTGCGCTTTCCAATAGCAAGCTGTTTTTCTTGCCAGGGCACTTATTTACATTCCACTCTTCTTGTTATTTTATTTTTACCATTTCCTTTTTAAATTCTCTCTTAGAGTTCCCTTCTTCAGCTTATATTGTCCATCTCTCCTGTGTTCTGGTCCACTTTTTCCATTAGAACCCTTCACATACTAATTACAGTCATTTCAAACTTTCGGCGTAGTAATTTCACATGTGTGTCATATCTAAGTCTGCATCTGGTGCTTGCCTTGTCTCTTCAAATTTGGTTGTTTTTTGCCTTTTATTGCACTTTGTAATTCTCATTTTCAAAGTCATTCACACTGTACAGAATAAGAGAGATGATGAAAACAGACCTGTGGAGGAAGGACTGATGGTAACCTTGCTAGAAGCTGGTCTGTGCTTAATGCTTGCTGAAGCTATAAATGCAAGAGCCTTCAGATTCCTCCAGTGTCCTTGTTTTTGTTTCCACTCTTGACGTGGGTCTTCCCTAAGTACTCCAGCAGATATGATCCGCATCTTGAAGCTCTCTTAGCTGTATAATCCACTGTTATCCTAGAAGCCTGTTTATGTGTTGGTAAGGTATAGGGGAAGGGGGCATATTATTTAACATTACAATTAAATCACAGTATTTCAGTGGACCTAAAATACCGTCTGGTCTGCAGCCTCACAAATATTTCTTATTGTATGGCTCCTCAGACCCCTCAGTGAGATGGGAAGGTTAGATGGTGCTAGAGAGGGAAAGAAATATGCTTCCTCCATGGCTCTGGGAAAGAGCTCTGATTAAACCTTTCCATCTACACAGTAGGATTAGTTACAGGTATATTTCAAATGGATTGCTTTTCTTCCCCTATCAGAGTCAGGAGGGGATTTTTCTAGTATCTTCACCTTGATAACTTGTTTGAGTTCCTGGAGATAAAGACCATGAACTTGTGATGGCTTGCAGGAATTTCTCATGCTGTGTTAGCCAGGGTTCTTCAGAGAAGCAGACCCAACAGCACATGTACACAATTAGGAAACTTTAATATCCAGTAGTTCACTTTCAACAATGGATAGAACAATCAGAGAGAAGATCAATAAGAAAACAGAAGATTGAACAGCACTGTAAAGCAACTAGACCTAATAGCCCCTACAGAACACTCCAGTGAACAACAGAATATGCATTCTCTCAGGTACATGTGGGAAATTCTCCAGGAGAGATCACATTTAGACAATTTAGTCTAACTAAACCTGAAAGAACTTGAAAGTATACAAAATGTTACATGGCCACAATGAAATGAAATTAGCAAATAATAACAGAAGGAAATTCAGTCATTTAACAACTATGTACAAATTAAACAACTGAAGGGTTGATATTAAAATAAAGATCTTCCATGTCCTGGTTTGTGCTGCAAACTCAAAAGTCTAAAGCTATAGGTGCGGTTTTTGCTGTTTTTCCTGTGGGCTTCGCTTGTCTACAAAGAAAAACAAGCTTTGTTTTTTGTCCAGTATATGGAACAAGGATGGATTTATGTTCCTCCAGGTCCCTATTCGGTTCTGGGAAAATGGACACCCAACTTAATCACACAGGGGCTTTTGAATGGATGTCACCTGTGTGTGTGTGTGTACATGTGTAACTGAGAATCCAGAAAGGAACCCACACATTTATATTCAATTGTTTTTGACAAAACTGCTAAGGTAATTCAATGAGGAGAAGAACAGTATTTTTAACAAATGTTACTGGGATAATCACATTTTCGCGTGTGAAACAATTAATTTGGACTCCTTACCTCACACAAACATAAAAAAATCAAATACAAATGAATCAATAACATAAATTTAAAAGCCACCACAATAAAACCCTTGGAAAACATAGATAAGAAAAGCTGTGATCTTGGAGTAAGCATTGGTTTCTTAGATATGACATCCTAAGAACGGACAACAAAAGAAAACAGATAAAGTTGTATTTTACCAAAATTAAGAGCTTTTGTGCTGTATGGGATAGTATGAGGAAAGTGAAATGACACCTGCAGAATGGAAGAATACATTTGCAAATTAGAGATCTAATAAAAGGCTTTATACAGAATACATACTGTGATCTTACTAATAAAAATGTAATAAAATTTTTAAATGACCAAAGAACTGAACAGATATTTCTTCAAAGAGGATACACAAATTGCCAAGAAGTGTATGAAAAGATGTTTAAAATCATTAGTCATTAGTGAAATACAAATCAAAACTCCAACGAGACATGTCATACACATTAGGGAGATGATCCTGAGAAAAACAGAAAGTTTAGCAAAGATACTGGGAGTTGTTATCCTCAAATCACTGCTGGTATTAAATGTAAAATGGTGAGCTACTCTGGATAATAATTTGGCTATTATTCAGAATGGTTAAAACAGATTTACCACATAAATGTTCATAGTAGCATGATTTTCAATAACCAAAAAAGTGGCAACCACCCAGATCAATTAGTCTAACTGTTAATCAATGAATGGAGAAACAAAATGTGGTATTACCCATACAATGGAGTACTGTCCAACATTTAATAAAGGGGGGACTAGTGCTGTGGCACAGCTGGCTGAGCCTCTGCATGCATCACCAGCATTCCATAGTGGAGTGCCCATTCCAGTTCCAGTTGCTCTGCTCTGGATCCAACTTCTGGTCCCACATACTTGAGCCACTGACACCAATATGGGAGAGACCAAGGTGGAGTTTTTGGCTCCTGACTCTGGCCTGGCACACCACTGACTATCGTAGCCACTTGGAAATTGAATCAGCTGATGCTGATGGAAGATCTGTCATTCCCTCTCTCTCTATCACACTTTGCCTTTCAAATAAATAAATTTTAAAAATAAATATAAATTTTCAAAAGGATAGAATGATGCTATATCATACTCAAGTCTTTAATACATCAGTAAGTTTAGACGTCAGTCACAAAGACTACATGTTGAATAAATACATTCCTATGAAATTTCCTGACAGGCATCTGCAGAATTACACTGGTGGGTGCCTTGGAGTAGAGTGAGGAGAATGTTTGATTCTGATAGGATACACGATGTCTTTCTTGGGATGATGAAATATTTTGAAATTAGATGTAGTAAAAGTTGAACAATTTTCTTACTATATGAAAACATACTGGGTGAATTTTACGATAGTGAATTATATCTCAATAAGCCATTTTTTTTTAAATAAAAAGGCTTTTTAGCAGAATAGGTGGCCTCATTGTTAGCTTTTACTATCTCAAGTAGATACATACTTCCTCATTATGGTAATTCAGAACATTTTAATGATTAATAGAAGGGGGTAAACAATGCGTTAAAAGTTTTGCTGTCTTTCCTGTAAGTACAGAGAAGCTCAGAACAATATGATTAATAAATGTTATATAGTAGTACTTCTATAGAATGCTGTACCCCATAATGATGGGGTATATGTTTTCTACGAATACAAGCAGAATTACTAAAACTGACTATATATCAAGTCTTAAGGAAATGTTAATGTTAATACATGTAAATGTTAATACATTTCAAGTAATTCATAGTATGTTCTCCATCTGGGAAGAAGGTAAGCCAGCTGTGAATAACAAAAGACAGAGTATCCAACTAGATGGAATTTTAATTACCATGGAGTAATGAAGAAATCGCAGTGCAAAATAGAAAATATTTTCAAGTGAGTGATAAGAAAGATGTAAAACCAAAATTGACATGTACCTAAAGCCAAGCTGAGAGATAAATTTGCATTATTAAATGTACAGAGACTGAAAAGGAAAGGCTTGAGGGATAGGAACCAAGATGGTGACTGAGTAAGATGATCTGGCTGCCACCGAACAGCCATACACATACCACAGCACCTTCACAAGAGCCACAGGTCAGCCACCACAGCGCCTCATCTTGTTAAAATCCAGCTGCACTGACCAAATTGCAACAAGGAACGAGTTGGCATGTGACTCCCCCAGCTCCAAGGAGCCTCAAGCAAGAGAGGCAGCTACTTCCAGGAGAGGGACAGCGAATGGAATCCTGGGGCGAGCTCCCTGCAAAAACATTCAGTTGGACTGTGCTTCTGTGCCCTGGTTCCTGGGCCAATTCCTGCGGAGTAAATGTTTGTTGTTTCCACAGACAGGCGGCCTCAGCCACCACTCCCCAAACCACTAAAACTCTAGTCATGCCCACAGGGAAGTTCCGAGAGGGAGCTTAGGACTGTACCTCAGAGCTCAGATCCCAGCCTGCTCTATGGAAAGCCAGCTCCTGATAGAGGCCGAAAGCATTTAGCCCTGGCCGGCACTCACAGACTGAGAACTGTGTCTTTTCTCACCTCAGTTCAATAAAACTAGTATTCAATAACAATAAAAATTTTGGAAACTACACAAATATGTGGAAATTTAGAACTTACTCCTGAACAATCAATGTATCAAGGAAGAAATCAAGAAGGAAATAAAAATATTCTTGAAAAAAAGTGAAAATGGAAACAAAACATATATCAAAAACTATAGCAATCAATGCCTGTGTGAAACACACAGAGAGAAAAAGACCTCACATAAAGAACTTATCACTGCATCTCAAAGAACTAGAAAAACAAGGTCAATTCAGCCCAAAAATTGGCAGAAGAAATAATAAAACTCATAGCACAAATAATTGATATAGGTTTTTTTATATAGATTTATTTATTTTTTACTTGAGAGTCAGAGTTACACACAGAGAGAGAGAGAGAGAGAGGTCTTCCATCCGATGGTTCACTCCCCAGTTGGCCGCAATGGCTAGAACTGCGCCGATCCAAAGCCAGGAGCCAGGAGCTTCTTCTGGATCTCCCACGTGGGTACAGGGGCCCAAGGACTGGGCCATCTTCTATTGCCATCCCAGGCCATTGCAGAGAGCTGGATCAGAAGTAGAGCAGCTGGGACTAGAACCGGCGCCCATATGGGATTGCCAGTGCTTCAGGCTAGGGCATTAACCCACTGCACCACAGCACTGGCCCCAGATATAGATATTTTTAAAAACAAT